>NC_083277.1:27593358-27941632 GCF_963506605.1 Zootoca vivipara | reverse complement strand
TATGAATTATATTATATTTTTATAGTGTTACTTTGGGTTTGCTTTGAATCAAATCATAAGGTCTGGTCTTTTAAATTTGCAGTGAATCAATACAGATTTTGCTGGAAAATTCCTGCCACTAATGTGTAATTTATTTTATTTATAAAAATATTTATATACTGCTAATGCATAAAGAAAGCAGCAAAACAGTTCACAGTGTACATAAAACTATACAAAAAGAAACATATAAGAAGCTAAAATCAAGTAACTATTGTGAAAAAATTTATTCTTAATTGCCTGCATAAGTCTAATGCAATACAGAAATTTTCAGCAGGCATTTAAAAGTTGAAACAGAAGGTACCTGCAGAATCTCTGTTGGCAATTACAATACTGGACCAATGATGACTCTACAGGGCTTGGTTCCTTGTTCCTGTCAAATGAGGCTGGCCAACTCTGGGAGTGACCAGTGATGCTCCAGCAGACTATCTCAGTGATTGAGCTGGAACATAAGGGTTCAGGTGGCTCCTGAGGTACTCTGGACCTAAGTTGTTCAGGACTTCGTAAATTAATACCAGAAGCAGGCTTGGTATTAGATGGACAACCAAGTGCAGATACTTTAGCAATGGTATTGTGTGTTGTTAGCCACATTTTCCCCATCAGCAATCTGGCTGCTGCATTCTGCATCAGCTGGAGCTTCTGAACCACACCCAAGGGCAGCTCCACATAGAGCACATTACAGAAATCCAGCCTGGATGTTACAGCACGTGGTCTTCCAGCATCACTCCATAGTGAGCTGTATATCATTAACTCAAAAGTGATGATTCTAGGATAAGAGTTTGTGCGGTTTATCATGATAGGCCTGTTGTTCTGGCAGCAATCCAGCTACGGAGCATAATAAACACTGCTGAGTAGAAGCACAGATTCCTGCAGCATCTTTCCTAATATGAGTGAAAGAGATATTGAGGGAGGGAAAGGGGGCCACTCTCCATTCTCAAACCCTTAGGCCAGGATTCCAGTGAAACTAGCTAGTTCATCCAAAGGGGGCTTCAGACTTGTTTTTTCTTGAACAGCAGACTCTGTTCATGCAGCATGACAAAATGCTTCTGAAGCTAGGGGAGTTTCAGAAGCATTTTGTGATGTAGTATAAGATGGAAGCTGAACATGAGGAAAAAGAACGGAAAAAAGTTCAGTGGTTAGCATAAGATAGTTGCATGAGCCTAAGCAGTTATTTGGAGCCTGGTCACACATTTTAACCATAGGTAGTCTGGGCTGCTGGTTAAATATGTCATGCCTAGTTTGAAATGATCATAGAGGATCTTTCTAACCACTTCTGCCTCTCGCCATTCTTTCAGCTTGGGTTTGGGATAGAAATATAGAAAGAAAGATAATTACTCAAAAGAGGATGATTTGACTAAATATTGAAAGTAACATTTTAAACCAGAAAGGTTTTTGGGTGGGGTCATGTTACATGTTCAAAGCTATATTCTCAGCTATCAGATCTCCTTAGAGCCTTGGATTTCATATAAAAGCAGTTCTTAAAGATAAGTATAAAAGTAATGTGATGGGGAAGGATGACAGTGGCTGATCTTGTAATTTAAAAAATGTATTAGCTTTTAATAATAATAATAATAATAATAATAATAATAATAATAATAATAATAATACATTTATTTATACCCCACCCTTCCCGGTTTGAAAATCGGGCTCAGGGCGGCTAACAGCAAATCTAAAACATTGATTAAAATGCAACTTAAAAAACAGTTTAAAAACAGCATAAAATATAACATAAATGCAGCATCAATGTCAATAAAATTCAAAAATTCAGGGTCATTTTTTTGGGGGGGGGCAGTTCAGTAAACATCAAATGATCGCTAGGGCTAACTGGCCAAGTTTGGTCTTGCTAGGGCCAGCAAAGAGACCAGGGAAGAGTTTAAATGTGGGGTCCCAGAAGGGTTTCTTCATAGAAAAAGGAAAGGGAAAAGGGAATGGAGGAATCAGGCTAAATTCAAATTGAAGGCCAGGTGGAATAGCTCTGTCTTACAGACCCTGCAGAAGGAGATCAAGTCCTGCAGTGCCCTAGTCTCGTGGGGCAGAGCATTCCACCAGGTCGGAGCCATCACTGAAAAAGCCCTAGCCCTGGTAGAGGATAATCTGGCTTATTTAGGGCCTGGGACCCTTAAGCTATTATTATTCATGGACCTTGGGGTCCTCTGCGGGACATACCAGGAGAGGCGGTCCCGTAAGTACGAGGGTCCTAGGCCACATAGGGCTTTAAAAGGTCAAAACCAGCACCTTAAACCTGACCCAATACTGTACCGGGAGCCAACGCAGCTAAAAATCATGAGATGTACAGGTTGTTAACGATTAACAGCTATGAATGTCATAATGCTGTAAGCCCCACCTAGTGTGAAGTAAACGTTTTTAAAATTCACAGTCAAAATGTATAAATGGTACAATAATTATTTGTGTTTCTTCTTTAGGAAGTAAAGATTCTCAAAGAAGATCTAGCAACTAGATTGAACAGTAATGAAACCGCTGAAATACTAAAGGAGAAAGATGAACAAATTAAAGGATTAATGGAGGAAGGTGGGTATTAGTTTCTTAAAAACAGTTCCTAGGAAACTAGCTACATATGTTACTTCAAATGTCTGGTCACTTTGAATTTATTCGGTAAGAAATACTTTTCAACTACAGCCCTTACTGGCAAGGGAATAACAGATTCCCTCTTCAAACCTATCTTGTCAACAAGCAATTCAGGGTGTGAAAATTTTAATAGCTTATGAAAGGGTAAAGCTAGGTGTGTGTAGCCCTCCAAAAAGGTGGAATAGCAAGGCTTTAGCCGTGAGTTACACAAACCAGTTGATGTGCATCTTGTGTTATACCTTGACAGCTGCTTCTGAGATACAGTCGTACCTTGGTTCCTGAACAGAATCCATTCTGGAAGTCCGTTCGACTTCCGAAAACCAAGGTGCAGCTTCCAATTGGCTGCAGGAGCTTCCTGCACTCAATCGGAAGCCGCGTCGGATGTTCGGGTTCCAAAAAACGTTCGCAAACCGGAACACTCCCTTCAGGTTGCCTAGGGTTTGGGTCTTTAGTCTTACCTGATTATATGTATTCCAGTTCACATGCCAGAGTCTCTGGTGATTTAGTTAGTTTTCATGCCCATTCACAGTCAATTTGCCCAAATAGTTTGAATTTAAAGAATCAGAATGTGAAGAGACATGTTAAATATGCACTGATCCCCGCTCACCAGATCTATCTTTCTTTGCAGGAGAAAAGCTTTCAAAACAACAGTTGCAAAATTCTAACATCATTAAGAAGCTAAGGGCAAAGGAAAAGGAAAGAGAAAAAATGAATACAAAGCAGAGTAAAAAGATTACAGAATTAGAAGAAGAGTTGCAGCATTTGAAACAGGTTGGGTAAATTTTTGGACATGGCATTGGAAGGGTTTGCATGCCTTTTATCTATGTGTCAGTTCACTTATTATTTTATTATTATTATTTTATTATTATCATTATTGAATGTGTAACCTGTCGCTTAAGAATCAAGGAGGCTTGCAACTGGATGTTGTTAAACCCAACTGGATTTTTTTTAACCCAGTAAAATATAAAGCCATAGTGCCCAAATAGCAGCCATATTATTTTCAGAATTCTCTCCAAAAATGGAAAAAACAGAATAGCTCTGAATCTCATTGTGAAAGCCTTGCCACAGCTTTGTGGCAAAAGCTCTCCTTCTTGCAGCAGATGTATTCAACTCATGTAGTGAGGGCACGTGGAGTCAGGACTTTTCCATAGAACATAGTTTACCATGTTTCCCTCATGGGGAAGGAGCAGTATTGGGTATATAAATAAATCTCTCTTTAAGGGTGAGAAGCGTGTAATTTGGTAGCAAAGTCCACCAACTTCAATGCAGTCACTGCAAATGTGTGCCCATTTCAGATTCCAAAAAAAGTGAATGTAAAGGCACAGAGGCACAAAGTTAGGTTTAACCTTCTTTGTTAGCGTAATGATAATTTCTGTAAAACATTATGTGAAGCTTCTGAATGATTTTCCTTCATTGCTTATATTTTTCCTTAGTCTAGCTTTTGATAAAGGTAGAAGCTGTTTTCTGTGCAGTGATTTTTAAAGCTCTGTAAATAGAAGTTAAGCAATAGGTTGTGATGCCATTTCATTGTAACAGGTGTTGGATGGCAAAGAAGAAGTTGAAAAGCAGCACAGGGAGAGCATCAAGCAGCTAAGTAGTGTGGTTGAACGGCAAGAGAAGGATATTACCAGACTCCAGGCGGATCTTGAGGATCTTGAAGAGAAGAACCGAAGTGTGCAGGCAGCTCTTGATAGTGCATACAAGTAAGGCAATGTCCATAAAAATTGACAAGAACAGATACTTGTTGTGCCTAGAAGACATTCTCTTTCAGGTTTCCCCAGTATTTTCAGTACTGTGCATTTTGTTTTCCAGTTGGTGAATTTAAAATACATAAACATAGGATGGTGTTCAACTAAGTTTTACTCAAGAGTAGACCTATTAAAAAGAATGGACTTAGCCACACCCATCAATTTCAGTGCATGCCTCCCATTGCTTCTACATTTAAAATACATGTTTTTCACAGGGAACTTGCAGATCTTCACAGAGCAAACGCTGCGAAAGACTGTGAGGCACAAGAAGCAGCATTAAGCCATGAACTGAAAATGAAGGAGCAGCTGGGCTTAGCTCTAGAGAAGGCCCAAGAGGAGGCTCGCCAGCAACAAGAGGCTTTAGCAATTCAGGTCAGTGTTGGAGTACAACTAAAGTTTGCAAGTGTTTTTTTTTTGCCAGTGGTATATGTTGTAATGCTTACATGTCATAGCAGTGCAGCCTGAAAACCACATTACAAGTGATTCCCAGAACAATCTAATTCAACATGTGCTTGGCATAATTACAAGTAGGAATGAATGAAGCAGAGGGGCATGCTTTAAAATTACATAGAAACCACTGAAATGCTGAAAATCTTAAGGGGGGAAATTAAAAGGAATATTAGCTTACTAAGGCACTAGATTAGAAGTATTTGAAACAGGATGTGCTTGCTCTTTGTGCTGCAGCAACAGCATACAGTAGTGGCAAAGTAATGATAACTCCTTAAGCAACCTAATGGTGTTCTGGGTGTGATAGTCAGAATTATAGGAGGTGCAAACTGGTGTCTTACTGATGCATGATAAAAAGCCAGTGGAGTGTTAGATCTGCATATTCAATTCAGCATACTGTATTTGTATCCCTGTGTGCAGGTGACAGACTTGAGAGTGGCCCTGCAACGTGCAGAACAACAAACGGCTAGAAAGGAGGATTATTTGCGTCAGGAAATCAGTGAACTTCAGCAGGTACTCTGGCAGATTGTTCTCTGAGATCTCAGTCTTTTTTTTGCCTCTTACAAATTCTAGGAAAAATTTGTTTTCTAATTCACGAACGGTTGACTGTTGATCCTCCTTCCAGTGATCCATAACAGGAAATTTTAAAAGGAAACACATGGCTACTTTTAATTTGGGCAGAGAGTTAGAAACAGGCATGCTCTACTGAACATTCAAGATGTAAGTTATCAATCAGTTTGGAATTTTTGGATTTCCAGTTTCAATAACAAGCAGTGTGTGACTACTGTATTTAGCAAAGCAACAAATATTTCCATGGTTTGGACTTGTGCAGAGCCTTGATAGTCTTGCCAGTGGCCAGCAGGTGGGGCTCAGTCCCATAGATAACTCCTTGCTCCTTCTAATACCGTAACTAGGAGAAGAAATTGTGCAAAATAAGCAAAATAGGTAGATGTTCAATTGTATACTGTAGCTGAGCTGCAAAATTCAGCTTTTCATTGTGCAGTTAAATGATTTGTGGTACAGCAAATGGTCTAATGCTTAAAGCTGCTGCTGTCTGTAATACCATACTGCTTACTTTTTTGCAGTACATTAATGAAAACTTTTCAGTAGATGGAGGATGTGGCACAATACTGTATTTGCCTGAATAGGGATACAGCTTCAGATTGTTCTGTTCATGGTATTTTAGGGCTTAAAGTAGTGCTTACCCAATTTATAATTTCAGAGGCTTCAGGAAGCAGAGACTCGTAACCAGGAGCTGAGTCAAAGTGTTACATCTGCTACGAGGCCCCTGCTCCGACAGATAGAAAACCTGCAAGCAACCTTGGGAGCACAGACCTTGTCATGGGAGAAGTTAGAGAAGAATCTCTCTGATAGGCTTGGTAAGGCAAAAGTCGTTGGTCAGAGGGATTTTTTGGGGGGTGGGTGGGTCTCAAGAACTTCCATGCATAGCACAAAATTAAAGGATATGAATGGGAACTCATGATGATGCAGGCACACACACAGAGAGAGAAAATAGGAGATACAGGCATGTATCTGGAATATGTGTTCTGATGGTGCGTTTAACGATTTGGCAGGGATCTACAGAAGCCTATGTGTGACCAGAAAACACTAAAGCACAGTTCCATGTGGTTCTGATTTTGCTTCTCTGGTTGCAGCTTCTTCTGCTCCCAACCCAAGTGGGTGGAAAACTAGCCTGACTAGGTACCATGGATCTCCTGTGCTGTCTGTGTCTGTATCTGGTTCAGTTTATTCCTCACCCCATCCCTACTCTTCCTTAGAATGGGAAAACATCCTAGGTAGTGATCCAACCAGTGTCTAAAGGGAACCACCTCTGCCTTAAATCGATAGTCCTTTGCATGTGACATACCTAAGAGCCATGTTTGATATATACATGCATTTAATGTGATAATAGCTTTGGAGGAGAGGTCATAAAGTTACCAGAGGCTATACTCCTCTCCTAAGAACACCAGAAGAGCCTGATGGATCAGACTGATGGCCTATCTAGTCCAGCATCCTGTTCTCACTGTGGCCAAGCAGAAGCATGTGGGAAAGCAGCAAGCAGAACATGAGCACAAGAACGTTCTCCCCTCCTGTGGTTTCTAGTAACTAGTATTTGAGAGCATTGCTCTCTCCAACTGTGAAGGAAAAGCATAGCCATCCATCATGGCTAGTAGCATCTCCTCCATAAATTTGTAAATTCTAACTAGTAATGTTCTCTTACTGTTAGGGGAATCTCAAACTGCCTTGGCAGCACAGGCTGAAAGAGAACGCGCTGCTACAGAGGAACTTCTTTCCAATAAAATCCTGCTTTCTTCCACTGAATCACAAAATAGCCTCCTAAGGCAAGAAAATACCCGCCTTCAAGCACAACTCGAGACAGAGAAAGCCAGGCTTAAGAAACTAGAAAATGAAAACAATCGGTAAATTGCTTCTGAAGTTTACAACAATTTCTCTGAAAGCGTACAACATAGTTGAAATAGCTATGTGGGGGGTGTAATGAACAATGCTACTTTAAAAATGTAAGACTTCTTTAACTATATTTTATTTTATTTTTTGTGCCACTTGTATGGCCACTCAGTAATATTGTTGTCTATCTAGTGTCTCAGAGGCTTTCAGGACACATGCATTCTATTGGGGGCATTTTTCCTAATGCCTTAGAAAGCACAAAGAGTGGTAAAGTATACTGCAGGGATGGGAAACCTGTGACTTGCCGGATGTTCTTGGACTTGCAGCTGCCATTAGCCACAGCCAGAATAGCCAAGCACAACATATATTGTTCTCTTAAAAATGGTTACATTTGTTGTGTGGGTGCTGCTACCAGCATAGTGTATTTACCAATAAAATCCATCTCGCCAGCAGTGCAGATAGTACAGGTTACTTGCTGATCCCATGTGCAACCAAACTAGCATGCTGCAGTTCATATAGGCCTGTTTTTGTTTTTTCAAGTTCTGTATAATCTTGACTGCCAGACACAATACAGTGGTACCTTGGTTCTCGAACGAAATCCATTCCGAAAGCCCGTTTGGTTTCCGAAACATTCAAAAACAGAGGCATGGCTTCCCATTGGTTGCAAGAGCTTCTTGCACTCAGTGGAAGCTGCGTCACACGTTCGGATTCTGAAAAACATTCGAAAACGGAAGCATTTACTTCCAGGTTTTTGCTGTTCAAGAACCAAAACATACGGCAAAAGAGGCGTTCAGGAACCAAGGTTCCACTGTAGTAAATCTCATGCTACTTCAGTGCATTTATTTCATTTTATTTTTAAAAGTTTTTTTATTGAAATAAGTACAAACAAAGCTGTACAATAAAAATAGTAGAAGTACAAAAACAGTACGTTTATAATAAGATCCCTCCTCCTATTTACTGAGATTGTACATGTGTTTTCTCACTCTTGGCGCAGGTATGAAGTCGAGCTGGAAAACCTTAAAGAAGAGTATGTGAAAACTGTTGGAGAGGCAAAGAAAGAAAAGGTTTTGATATATTCTTTGATAATAACATTGCTTTAGCAAATAAGACTTCTCAGTGAATAAATACATCTTTTTTGTTTTGTTTTCTGCAGACGCTGTTAGCTACTCAGCTGGAAATGGAGAAAATGAAAGTTGAGCAGGAAAAGAAGAAAGCAATTTTTGTACAAGAAACTGCAAGGGAAAAGGTGCTTGTTTATGTTAACCACTTTCCATAGTTCTTGGAGACAAAGCAAGCCTTAAGTGAGCACACAAAGCAGTTGTCAGGCGAGGTGGTAGCTTTCTGGGATCTCTGTTTCTGTGTTTCACTCTTGAGAGTGCCATACACTATATACAATATAAATTCTGATTTAGTTGTGTGTAATAACAACACAACTGTTGTTGTTGTTGTTGTTGTTGTTTGTATACCACCCTTCATCCAAAGATCCCAGGGTGGTTCACAATAGAAATTATCATGGCAGTGGGCCACAACCTCTTATTTTGTGGGCTTTATACTTCCTTCTGTGACCTTAAATCACACTGCCCTGCACCTTCCCTTTCCTTTGGGTTTCCAGTTGGCCTTCAATCCTGAGAATATTCCCTCCTTATTTTATTTCACTCTTGGACATGAGGATGCTCCATTTGTTTGTACTTCACTTGAGGATACTTAAGAAGTCTTTATGTTATATATACAATGTAAATTCCTACACGCTTAGTGCTCTTTCACCATTAGTGTGTCCGATGCTAACATGGCATTAGGGTTTCATTCTGCTCTGCGTGATTACTAAGTGAAGTTACTTTGCTTCAAATAATCAGCAAGTTCCGTAGATGATGTGACTTTGGAAGCTGAAGGAGCAGAGTAAGCAATACTATCAAGTCCATTTTGTTGCTTAATTTGTTGAAGTTATAAGTGAATTGCCTAACAGGAGATCTTGTGTTTGTCATGTTTTCATCATCTTCTTAGTATTTCAGAGTAGGCAAATTCGTTGCACTAATATATATATTATTGTTCTTCTCTTTGGGTATTGTACATTTTCTCTTAGGAGCGTAAATTATACACTTCATCAACGATGGAAACTGTCTCCAGCACTCCAACTCTGTCACGCTCAAGCTCAATAAGTGGGGTTGATATGGCAGGTCTCCAGGCATCCTTTGTATCCCAGGTATTGTTCCGTGTATCGTTTGACCTTTATTTGCTCCTTCAGTGTCTTATTTATTTATTTATTTATTTATTTATTTATTTATTTATTTATTTTGATGTCTTAATTGTTTTCTTGAATCCAGCAAAGCCTCAGTGCTAAAGTGAGAGCAGGTGGTTTGAAGTAGTTTCGCCAGTGCATGTGATGCTATAGGGCAACACATAGAAGGATTGCTGGTAATTAGAAAATGAACTTGCTTCTCTTCGCCTTTGTACGTTTTGGCTGTCATGAGGAAATTCCACTTTGGATGAAATCTGATGAGAGCTTAACTGACAGGTCTTGGGTATAGCCTTTTATCAATATCAGAAGATGAAATGATTTAAATGCGATATTTTCTTTCCAGAACATTACTTCTACAAACCACTGAATATATATTTGCTAACAAAAATGGCACATATTTGATATGTGAAATGCTTTCCAAACAGTTCAATCCTCACAGCAACCCTGTGATGATGATTAGGATGCTAGATATTGAATGGCCAGAGGTTATCACAATGAACTGAGCAGGGTTTCGAATCCGCTTCTTGATCCACCATACCAAACTGGCTCTCTTCACTTGCTTTTGCAAGCAAGCCGTTTAAACAAAAAAAGAGTTAACATTCTAGTGTCAATCTTGAAAGTTGTATCATTCTTTGGTTACAATATAATAACATACACCCATGAAATTGAATACTTAACAGTATGTATCACACTTTTTATTGCAGGATGACCAACATGATCATTCCTTTGGTTCCGTGACTACAAGTGGGAACAATCTATATGACGCAATGAGAATGGGAGCAGGCTCAAGCATTATTGAAAACCTACAGTCACAATTAAAATTGCGAGAGGGCGAGATTTCTCACCTACAGGTAACCAGTGTTGACCTGTGTGTCTAAACATAAGTAGGAATAGGTGTTCCATATGTGTGATGTGCATACTTGATAGACTGATGTGATCAGTTCATTTTTATGGACTTGTTTTGCCAGAGTTCAGTCTTCGGCCCAATACATCCAGTATTGTCAGTCCATTGGGGGATCCCCCCCCCCAGAGCAAATTGATTGTAAGCCATTCTAGAGGGTTCCCCAACCTCAAGAAATTTCAATTTTGGGGGTGTATCGGGGCTTGCAGCAGGATGAGAGGAGCCTGGAAAAGTCTTGTGTGAACACAGACACTTTGATCGCTGTTGAACAAATTATAGAAATGGTTCAGAAACATTTTAGTGGGGAGTTCCAACACATGGCACAGTGAGAAAGATACAGTGCAGTGTTTCTCTCCATCTGCTTTTAAATACGGCAGTAACTTGTAGGAAGTAACTACTTTAAGAGGTTAGCTACCATAATAGGTGTTCATAAGTTCTCCCATTTTTCAAGCTCATGAGCTGCTGTAATACCTTCCAGTTAGCAGAGAGACCAGCACAGTTTCAGTTCTCTTATTTTGCCCTCTGAATCCAAATGCTTGTGTTTTGATGCTACACCAGAACAAGAGATGGAACTTCGTAATTTATTGAAGGCACACAATAAATGTATATGCCACAGTTAGAATTTGAAACCTTGTGTCGGTTTTGTTTTATAGGAATGATTTACCTTAATCCCTTCATTTTATTTGTGTGCCGCTTTTCCACAAAAGAGGTAAAGGTACCCCTGACCATTAGGTCCAGTGGCAGACGACTCTGGGGTTGCGGCGCTCATCTTGCTTTATAGGCCGAGGGAGCTGGCATTTGTCCGCAGGCAGCTTCCGGGTTATGTGGCCAGCATGACTAAGCCGCTTCTGTTGAACCAGAGCAGCGCACGGAAACACCGTTTATCTTCCTGACAGAGCGGTACCTATTTATCTACTTGCACTTTGACGTGCTTCCAAACTGCTAGGTGGGCAGGAGCTGGGACGGAACAACGGGAGCTCACCCTGTCGCGGGGATTCGAACCGCTGACCTGATCGGCAAGCCCTAGGCTCAGTGGTTTAGACCACAGCGCCACCCGCATCCACAAAATAAATCATGCTGAAAGTGGCTGACAACAAAGAAACAGAGATGTGTTTCAGACAAACACTACAATACCAGTTTCACAATAACGTAGCAAAACACCAACATAGCAACCATTTCATAACAATGTAACAGAACAATAGCAATAATAATAACACAAAACACACACATTACGGTCATATAAATAAAGCAACATGCAGCATCCAATGGCAAAAATAATGGGAGTTTCACAGTTTCACCTTAGTCCTAGAAACACCTGTTCCATGATGTTGCTCACAGTCCCTCTTCTGCAGCAGCTTCTTAAAAGGCTTTCAAGGGCAAGGGGTGGGGTAGCTGGAAACCCCACTTCCATGCATTATTCCTGTGAATACCAGAAACTCGTAATATGGAACATATGCTTGCAAGCTTAACACTCCTGGTTACTTTTAATGGATACAAAATTAGTAACTAGATAGAATTTTAACTGTCAAATATTTGTTACCTTAGCTGGAAATCGGAAACCTTGAAAGAACTCGGTCGGTAATGGCAGAAGAGCTGGTAAAGCTGACAAATCAAAATGATGACTTTGAAGAAAAAGTGAAGGAGATTCCCAAGCTACGTGCACAGCTAAGGGTAGGTAGCTTGTTTCTACAATGAAATCTGAAATGTATTCAGCAGCCTCTGTAAATATGTCCTTGCTGTACATGTAAAGTGAAATACTTTATTACAAAGTACAGCGAAAAGCAGTGCTTGCATTCCTAAACATACTCACTAATGAATAATTTTCATTGAACACTACAAGAGTTACTTTTGAGTAAACCAGGTTAGGAACCTGCAGCTAATGCAAAATGCAGTTTCTAGGGTCCTTAACGGGACATGCAGCTTTGCACATATTACACCAGTGTTGATTTTGACCTCATGTGACTCAGGACCCGAATACCCCGCAATGATCATTTGAGGCCCTTCTCCATGTGCCTTCTCTGAAGGATGGTGGCAATCCATGACTTCTCTTTGGTGGCTTACCATCTGTGGAATGCTCTCCCTAGTGTCGTCATTAACAGCTTTGGACACCAGGCTAAGGCTATCCTGTTTTACCAGGTTTTGGGTGGTTGATTTTGGATCATACCTTTGTATGATGCTTGCCTCTTTTGTGGTGCTCATCTTTTAGTGGGCTGGACTTTGATAGTACTGCTGGATGAACTTTGGGGAGTGGGTGAATGAACACTTTTTGTAAATTTTGTTTGCTTTACTTTGCTTCTTGCCAAAACTGATTTTAGTTGTTTCTGTATTTTATGTTGTTGAAAGTTGCCTTGAGACTTTTTTGTGTGTTTGTGAAGCGGTGAATAAATGCAGTGATTGCGTGTGATTGGTATTGTTTTGGCTACATAAAGATTGGCACTCGAGAGTTGACTTTACTTTTAGTATATTCTATCTTGACATTCTAAAAGGTGTCTTTAACAGCTCTTTTGTAAATGTGGATAGCAAGTCATCAACTATTGGGCTGTGTTTCAGGATTTGGATCAGAGGTACAATACCATTCTCCAGATGTATGGCGAGAAAGCGGAAGAAGCAGAAGAACTGAGGTTGGACCTTGAAGATGTGAAAAATATGTACAAGACTCAGATTGATGAACTTCTAAAACAAAGGCATAGTTAATTATTGCTGAAGTTGCAGTTTGCAAACGACATTGCATTAAACTGTAGAAATGTTTATGTAAATGCAGATGAGTTGTAAAGAATTTGTACTATAGGATGATTATATGGTAGAGGGTTCGTACGTTGGCAAGAATGTTATGCTTTTGTGATGGCCAACTGCCAGCAATTAAATTATTTGTTAATATTTAAATTTTTATATCCGTAGATGAATGTTAATTAAAAGACAGACCATCTTGTTGTCAATAGAGTAAGTTGCAAATTAGTTTGCATAATGCTTATCATTCAGCAGCAGGAGCTTTTTAATTGCAGTTGCCTCACGGGCATGTAGCTGAATAATTTCACTGACAGTTTTTCATGGATATCCTAATGCTGATTCATTTCTATCCAAATTAATATTTGGCGGAAAAATAGATTGATTTTAAAAAATATAAATACTGATAGCAAATAATTGCTATCTGAAATACAAGGCTTAGAATGCCTTTTAAGACTTTTTTAAAACAACAACAACAACAAAACCCAGCAAATTAATATTTGGATTTATACTGTAGTGTCCTAACCAGGGTACTGGTGCCCACAAAGCCTTTGCAGCCAACAATACAGGGTGACATTTAAAGGCTCAAAATCGGTATTGCAATAGCAACCAAGCTCCCTCCTATACAATAGATAACAATTCTACTGTTTCTTAAATGTTTGGCTGCATTCCAAAGCATAATCCACTGCCACATAGAAGCGGGCTGCCTAGCAGCTTTAATGGCTTTTAACTAGCAAAAGAAAAGAAGCAACATTTGCCTAAAAATCAGTAGTACTCTGGGGGGATGAAAGGAGTTTACATGTTGAAATGGTTGCACATCTTCCTGTCATAGCCTGATTCTCACCATGTGTGTGAGTGCACTTTATTTTCAAAAGTGAATAAACTTGTTCCAGATGTTTCAAATGAACTCCAGTAGTTTAGAAACTATCTTTAGAAGGTGTTTGACAGAACATAAAAAAGGAATAGCATCTTGAGTTGCCTTCCCAGCTATTTAGCCTAAGCAAAACAGAAAACTCCCTAGTATCAGCCACATTCATAGGAGGACCTTTACATTATTGTGCTTTCTTAAAGTCATACTTTGTATGACAGCTATAAAGGGTCATTTCTGTTAAACTGACCTTAAACTGTTTAAATGTTCAGGAAAAAAATGTGGCATTGCTGCATTTCTTTAGGATTTAAAAAGGTTTCCTCACAGGAACTGGAATTTTCATAGCTGAATTTACATGAAATTTTTAGTCTCTGATAGATAAAATTTACGCATCCTGTCATGTTGGTATACAAGACATATTTTTCCTGAACGAATTATCTACAGAGCTTTCATCGAGCATAAGGTGCGTGGAGATTCTAAGATTTTATTTGATACTTTGACATTGTATCAACCACTTACTCTTAATTGCTTACCTTTGGCCGATGTCTATTTGGAAATCATGTGCTATAACCTCCTGAGATCATACTACCATGTAATAGGAAATGGGAGTCTTATACTGTTGATCTGCCTGAGGAAAGCTAGTGTGTCAGAGAGAGAGCTTCTACTGCAAGCTTTTCCCTGGCATATTAGGATTCATCCTGATCCACTAGTTTTCTGTGTGCAGGATTTCTTTTTTTGTTACTTGGCGGAACATTTAATGAAGCAGTTCCTCGCCTATATTCTGAACTGCTACATTATCAGGAGGATTGTATCACTTTAATCTAATGATGGATATTTAAGGCATGCAATAATCTTCCTGATAAGAGACTAAATTACAGTCTAGTGGGAGAATTGTTTGATTCAAAAAGAGGTTTGCATAATAGTTGATACTTACACAAAACAAGCAAATGATGGCTGCTGGCAGCAGAACTTACCAAGTGTTATTTTCCAAGAAGGCACTGCATATTAGTACTTAAAGCCAATGCAAAATGCAAATTGGAATGCTTCTGAAAATTTAGTTTAAGACCTGAGAAAGTTAAGTGCATGCTACTTTCGTAATTTATATTTGGAATAAATTATCTCTGCACTTGAACTGGAGAATACAACCCCTGGCGGGAACTTATGTGTTTGCACTAGGAACAAAAAAGCCTAAGTCTTGCACCCAAAAAATTGCATCTTTTAGACCCCTTACCCACATGTTGCTTCCTCATGTTTGATACAAGTATTGGTTATGTAGCCCATGTTCCACCATAAAACCTACAGACTTCCTTGTTCCTTTGCAGCCAATTGGAAAGTGGGAAAAAATACTTTTTGCAAGTGAGGTCTGTGAAATTTAGGCTCTCAAACTCTTGAAACTCATATGCAGTTTTCAAAAGCAACTAGACACTGTGGATATTTGTTTGCTCAGGACTGCTGGAAGCGCACCTGTGTGTACCCCCCCCCCCTTTTCAATCTGCCGACATGCAGAAATGCTGTAAGCAGACGTGTGTGACTGTATTCATGTAAGTGAGAGCAGTGGGCTTCACAATGTTGATGTGGAAAGCAATACTGCAAGAAAAAATTCCCTAGTAGACTGCAGAAGGAGACCTTGGTTTCTCAATGCATTGCTAAGCCCTCTTAATATTTTGTGGGAGTAAGTTAAGATCTCTAGTTAATAATTGGAAGAACGGTGCTGAGATTATATATATATATATTATATATATTATATATATAATATTATATATATATATATAATCACAGTTGTTTAAATCTTCATTGCAGCTGTGTTAATATGGTTTGCCCTCTTAAGAATTGTTACATTTTTATAAAGGGCTGTAAAGTAGTTTAAGTAAAGTATTTAGATGAACTATGTCACGGGAGTTAAGCTGTTAATGTAATGTAAATAATTTAAATATGTTACTTTTGGCCTGAGTAAAGTATTTGAGTTACCAGTGTTTTATATTTTTCTTAAATGCAAAAATGCATCCTGGTGAGATGTTGATAGTAATAGCTTCCAAACTAAGAAGCAGTGGCAAAACGTAAAGCGAGTTCAATGCCTTGCCAGCCAATTTGCTGAAGGGTTCACCCAGCGGTGAGGATGTGACGTAATACATAAACACAGGTTCGCCCATATTAGAGCCAGACCTTGTCTGCCTGTCTTGAGAGACAATGGAGTGCATCACCGGGGGTGAAGTGAAACCACCATGTTAGCAGCACCAAAGTGATCTCCCTGGGATGCAAACTTGAACATTATGTATGGAGGTCCTGGGCTGCCCAGACCACAAGAAGCCCCCCCCCCCCCGGCCTTGCTGATGTGATCCAAAGGAAAGCTTGGCTGCAGGAGTTCTCTGTCATGAGGGAAAGGCTGCGCCTTGCAATTGGCTGCCCTGGTCTCCCTCACGGTATCAGCTGAGATCAACATGCAGTATCGGAGGTGCCTTGAAATTGGCTGTCCAGCACGCCCCCCCCCCCCCCCCGGCACAAGGAGCGATATATTGCTGCATATTGCCGGGTCAAAACTCTTATCACGGTGTGATTTCAAAACCAATTTTGGTCAATATATTGAAAAAAACACAGTGCTAAAATAGACCATAAAATTCGTTTAAAAATGACAAAAATTAGTTGAGGAGGAGACTGTGGACCCCCTGGGTACATTCCGCAGACCCCTAATTGGGAACCACTGCTGTAGACCAAAATGGTTGGGGACCCTGGACCTACACTGACTGGAAGGAGATCTCAGACAGGTCTTTCTCTGATATTCCTGGAGGTGCCAGGGATTGAACATGGGAGAAGGTGCATGCAAAGTGCATGCTCTACAACTGAGCTTTAGCCCCTAATGTTGTATTGCATGCAATCGATTGGGTGGAGGGTCTTAAAGGCACATAAAAGTAATGAAAGCTGTTTCTGTGTTACACTCTTAAAAACAAATAGACTTCACTTCATTCACTCAGAAGTGCATGGATCTCCCAGCTGCCCAGCATATATCGTTAATATGCTTTTGCAGTTATTTTACCTTGTTTAAAAAACTGCAAGCAGGAGCACAAGTGATTGCCTTGCTACTACAATATACCTCTTCCTGGGAAACATCAGATGACATTTACATTTTTGAAATGCATTTTAAGATTAGGAAAACTGTCTAGTAAACAATTACAATCATACTACATTCTTAATGCAGTTGCAAAACACCAGAATCTTGTTTTGAAAGACCACAAACTTCCTACAGTGCAATTTTTAAGCAACTAGTTTAAAGATTGTAGTGTTTAGCTTAAGCAGAAACAAGGAAATGGGTTCAGGACTTTGAGGAAAGAGAACAATGTGTTTGGACTGGTTTCACTTCCTAGCACTGGAAGGAAAAGAGGTTTTCCTGTGCTTGCAGAAACAGCAGTATGCTGAAAGCCTTGTCAACAGGCTTTGCCTTGATTAATAGGTTTCCCACTAAAAATTTTCTATATGTATTTTGAAGAGATTTTTTTTTTTTGCTTTTGGTAGAGTCAAAATTATAAGTAAACCTTTATGATTCAGCATCGCTACAATTTTTAAAACTTGCTTAGAAATAATGCCCATTATGTTAATTTACATGAATGTAAAATAAATATATAAACCCTAGTTTTCCAGGTCCTAGTACAACACTTTGAACCATCTGTCACACTGTGTTTGATTGTCTCGTTTTACAGCCATCAGTTCTGTTTCCCAGTACTGTTGTACTGTTACCATAAAATTACTGGTACAACTGAGCATGGTGCTGATAACGTCACCAAGGCAAGTCCGGTCCCCCAATGGGACAGCTGCATATTCTTGTATTGCAGGGGGTTGGACGAGATGATCCTCAGGGTCCTTTCAAACTCTACAATTCTATGAAACCAACGTTTTAATCTTCAAAAAGGCTTGTTTCAAGATCCCCAAATGCGAAGGGCTAGTAGGCTCGCTGTCGTCCTCTAGTGTAACATTTGGATATTGCACTTTACAACACATCTAAAACGTTTTCTGGGCAGCCGAGTCCTTTGTGTGGGCAGTGTGGCATTAAACTTTGGCCACCACGGAGCTCTCGCAAACAGCTGGAAAGGCCCTCGGCTAGATAAAGGTTTGGCTGGTCACTACCGGTACTAAACTGCATCGAGATTCAAGGCTCTCTCGCCTTGAATTGCCTTGAATCTCGATGCCAGGCGCGCCTAGCCGGCAGAGCGCGCGCCTTGAGCCAGGAGGACCCCTTTCCTGAGCAGAAAGCGGCTGCTTTCCCGCCCTCTGCGACCAATTCAGTGGTGGGTCAGAGAGGTGGGTGCTCTGGGCACCCGGGAGCTGTAGCACCCTCGCTAGTCTGCTCCCTTCGCCTATCGGGCTGTCCGCGAGAGGTCTAGTCCCCCACCTGGCTCTTCTCCGCCTTGGTCGTCTCCAAAAGGTGGCGCAGGCGGCGGCGCGCTCCAGGCCTGGCGCCAAGCCGCTGGGTTTCCGGAGGGCCGAGCCTGCGCCTTGTGGTGGCCCCTCCTCCCCTCCCTCCCTTCTCCGCTGGCTGCTGTCGCTTCGCGCTCCCCCTTCGGCGCCGGTGGAGGGGAGCTCCTCACAGGAGCGAGCGGCGGCGGCGGCGGCTTTGGCACCGACTCCCGGGAGGGACAAGCTGCAAGGAGGCGCGCAGGCCTGGGTCGGAGAGCGCGCCACGCTGCGCCTGGCTTCGCTTCGGGCCGGGGCGTCTCCAGGGCTGGAGGTGCAACGAGGACGGGGCTCCTTGGCGCGCAGTCCTTCTCGCGTCGGTTTGGAGTTTCCTACAGGCGGCAGGCATAAGAGTTCCTGGTTTCTTTCTCCCCACCCCACCTCCTTTTTCGTGAGTGTGGCTTTCTTCCCTCCTTCCTTGAGTGCAGGTGCCGCCTCTCTGCAAATTCCATCTCTAGAGATAGAACCGGGCAGATGGAAGATGGGGCGAGGGTTCTTAGCTCCGTGCTATCCTATCGGGCATGGATCTAGCTGTGCGTATTGACTTGGGAGCAAATCCCATTGAACTCTGCTCTTTATAGTCCAGTGGCCCAAATGGGCACTTTTCTCCATATGACTTCTTTCCCCTTGCAGCCTGAAGGTCTGGAGTTGCCTTTGCAGGCTTTTTGGCACAACCCCTTCCTCTGCTCCAGACAGAGACAGCCAATGTGCTGTCCTCACAGCTCCCATCATCCCTGACCATTGACTATGCTGGCTGGGGTGGGACTGGTTTAAGTTGCAATCCCAATATCTGGAAGACACGCGGTTGGCTCCCCTGCTTTTTCCATGCTGCAGCGAAACCTAAATCTGTGAAGCAAGTGTGTGATTTTCTGTTTGTCGCTGCCTTCATTTATTCCCCTTCCCTTCCTCTGTTGTCTTCAGGGACCTGTCCTTATACCTCGTAGGTCATCCTCTCTCCCTGTTCCATATCTCTGACTGCCTGATATTTCCGCTTGGATACTTCAACATTATTGTTATCCTTCTTGTTTGCATAGCACTTTCTGTGTGCACAGTGCAAGAGATTCCTGATCCTGGGGAGCTTTTAGTCCAAAATTTGAAACAAGGAAGGAAGCAGGCAGGCGCAATACATGGCATTGTTTAAGTTGCATGTGTTTATGCTTGGCCAAAGGGTTCCTAACTATGTTAAGGCGTGGGAACTAGGGGAATGAGCCAAAGACTTTGTGGGAAAAGTGTGTGTTTTGAAGAGGGATGTGTATGAACTAAGAGAGGTGGCACTACACAGGTATTCTGGGATCCAAGCAATAAGGGGCAGCAAGAGAAAAAGCATGGGGCTGTGGAGTCTGCAGCACTGGCTCCCGGTGGAGTACAGGATCAGGTTTAAGGTGCTGGTTTTGACCTTTAAAGCCCTATGCGACTTGGGACCCTCGTACCTACGGGACCGCCTCTCCTGGTATGCCCCACAGAGGACCTTAAGGTCCACAAATAATAATATTCTGGAGATCCCGAGTCATAAAATGGCTAGATTGGCCTCTACTAGAGCCAGGGCCTTTTCAGTACTGGCCCCAACCTGGTGGAACACTCTTTCCCAGGAGACCAGGGCCCTGCGGGAGCTGTCATCTTTCCGCAGGGCCTGCAAGACAGAGCTGTTCCGCCTGGCCTTTGGGTTAGACTCAGCCTGACCCCTGTGTTTTCCTCCCTCATGGCTTGGATTTATGGCCTACTTGAAATGAGGCTGCACTTTAAATTTTAATACTGTATTTTAATCTGTATTTTAATTAATTGTTTTTATGTTTTATTGTAATTCTGTTGGTGTCAGCCGCCCTGAGCCCGGTTTTTGACTGGGGAGGGCGGGGTATAAATGAATTATTATTATTATTATTATTATGTGCAGACCATATCTACTAGATATGGGTGTTGGGTGGAAGATTCATGCGTTTCAGGGGTTTGGACTTAGATGACTGCCATGGTCTCTTCCAACTCCAGTATTCTGTGATTGTATGATCCTATACTCTGCATATGCTTAGAAACACTTTTCTTTATTGTTACAGGTATGAACCCTGGCACTGAAAAATACGCCATGATGGCAATGAGCCCTGGTGCAAATTAAGTCCTGTTTGAAAGCTCTGCAGCAGGGAGGGAGGCTGACACTCAGCACCTCTCTCTTTACCTTCCCATTCCTAAGGACTCAGAGCCATTAAGCACAGAGGTAAGCCCATAGGTTTGTCAGGTGTCTTCCAGCATAAATGGACATAGATATCAAAATCCAAGAAGATACAGAGTTGCTGTACTTGATTATGTGTTTCATGGAGACAGAATATGATGCTAACCCTATGCATTTTGTGATATGCTGTGGAATAGGGGCAAAGCTTTGCATTCATAAAACTTTCAGGAGAAGGAAGTTCAGTTTCAAAAAGCTCAAAAATATCCAGATTATGGTGGAGAGAATTACGTTAGGCAATGTAGTCGATAATAAACAGTGTGCATTGAAGTCAATGTATAATTTACTCCAGAAACTACTTGGGTGGTCCCTTTTCTTCCTCTTAGTACATTTACAATGTATTAGTGGGCCACAGACACTTTTTTTTTTTGATGAATCACTGTGATCAACTGGTATGTATTAAATTTGGAAAGGAAAAGCGTGTGCCCTGAAATTTTTTGCAGGAAAGGCATAACCGAACCTGAATACACACTCTTCTTTAAGAGTAGAGGAATTTTCAACTGCATGGCTAGTGTTTCTGTCAAGGCACTAATCTCATTGTGCAATGGCGAGATGGGTAAGATTATCCACATGATCTCCTGAGCGTCCACTCTATCACGGTGGAGCTTCAGGCACTGAAACAGGTCAGCCAGTAGCTAGAACACAGGAGGTGGAAATCTCACAGTGAATTCCACTGAACGGAGGTGCAGGTGAATAATTGTACCTACATGGCAGTGGCCAAGAGAGCCCAAGTAACTGTCCAGCTGAGCTTTTGGGGGTTGTGAAGGGGTTGTTTGGTTTGAACGTGTCTTCAGATATGCATAAGGCTACCTTGTAGCCTGGACCTAAGTTGTTTGGTATTTTGTGCCGTAGCACAAGAACCTTATAGAATCATAACATTGTTGAGCTGGAAGGCACCCCAAGGGGCAACTAGTCCGACCCCCTGCAATGCGGGAGTCTCGACTAAATCATACATGACAGGTGGCCGCCCAACCTCTGCTTAAAAACCTCCAAGGAAGGAGAGTCCACCACCTCCCGAGGGAGACCGTTCCATTGTCGAACAGCTCTTACCTTCAGAAAGTTCTTCCCGATTTTTAGTTGGAATCTCCCTTCTTGTAACTGGAAGCCATTGGGAAAAGTCCTCCCTCTCAGAGCAGGAGGAAACAAGCCCTTAAGATATTAGAAGATGGCTATCATATTTCCTCTCAGTCTCCTCTTCTCTAGGCTAAACACATCCAACTCCTTCAACCGTTCCTCATAAGGCTTGGATTCCAGACCCTTGATCAGATTAGTTGCCCTCCTCCGCACACATTCCAACTTGTTAATGTCCTTTTTAATCCGTGGCATCCAGAACTGGACACTGCTCCAGGTGTGGTCTGTCCAAGGAAGAGCAGAATGGTACAAGCAGCAACCATGTTAGGCATGTCCAATTGATGCTCAACTGCTGACACATGGGCCCCTTTTAACCCAGAAGCCAGAGGAAGGGGGGCAGGGTGGAAGTGTAATGGGGTGTTAACAGGCTTATGCATGCTCTGCTGACACACACGGGGACCAGGAATGGCATCCCCGCTCAAAATGGTACACTATCTGTACTATTATTTCCCTTGGTCTGGACACCATACAGCCTAGATTAGCATTGCCTTCAATGGATTTGGATGATCATCCATCTTTTTGGCTTTACATTTCCATTATTAAATCCCCACCTTTTCTTACATGTTGCTTTAGCTATGATATGATTATGCTCCCATTTACTTGCATACATGAGAAACTTTTCAAAATCTACTGGGGTAGTGGAAATTTGTATCAGAACTGCCTCTCACCCCTTGGCTTTTAAGAGGTTCTCATGGACAGAGTTTGAACCATGAAAGCACTAACTGCAAAATCCCATGAATTCCACATACACAAAAGGCAATGTGGCTATCTGATCAGGCATTTTTCTGCCCTCCGTTTGTTTTGGTTTCCATTCTTTTCTTGGATGCAGAGGAAGCAAATCCCTCGAGAATCCTGCACGGTTTCCTGACTTGAGTTCCCAGACATCTCTTGGGAACAAGAGTTTCCCTTCGCCTATTGGCTCCACATCTGCAACAGCGATAAATGTGATATGAACCCATGTTTATGACAAGAGGAGAGTCTTTCTTGCCAAGAGATCTATAGCTGCATGCTTTTAAAAAACACTCACACTTACACAGGCTTTAGGTTTATGGTTGACTAGAATCAATTAGCTGAAGTTGTAGGTACGTCATTCTTAAACTTTTTTTCTGTCTGTTTGCTTTAGGTTTTCCAGACTGCCATGTTAATGCTGCTTGCATTTGGAGTGCTACTTCAACAAATCTTGGCCAGGACCCAAGGTGAAAGTCTTACTGATGGCAGCAACATTCCACAAGTGCCATTGTATAGCTATGGAAACATCAACTTGCCTGAGGAACATATCCCATACTTTTTGCACAATAACCAGCCCTTTGCCACAGCCTGCAAGAAAGATCTCCATTGCCCATATAAAGTAAATACTCCTTTTTTTTTTCTTTACTGGAGCTTAAGGCCGATTTGTTGTGTTCTTAGAATCAAAGAGGTTGAAGGTGATGATAACTGGCTTCTTTTCCAGAAACCATGACGGTGATGATTCCAGACTCCATGTTAGGTCACTTGCCTTTGTTGGGCTATCCAAAATGTCACAAAATAGTGTGCAAGCTTCAAAGTTCTCCATAACGCTTGATCAGGCTTGGTGTTAAAAAAATGTAAGGTGCCAGAAGAGGGCGTGGGAAGAGAAAGAAATAGATTTGACGGGTGCGCAAGCTATCCGTGTCTGCATCTGGTAAGAATATTAGGATGGAGTGCGCAGGGAGGTAGCATCAGCCCGAGCCAGCCATGCCCAACGATCAGGGCTGACATCTGGAGGGCACCAGGTTGGGAAAGGCTGCTCTAGAGCCTTTAATCTGATAGATGCTTCCATGGGTGTTTAATTTCCTCTGTATTCTCTTTGGCTGCTGCTAACAACATTTTTGTTTGTCCAAGCCTACCCAGATACATAGAATGCTGATGTGTTTTTAATTTATTGCTGGTTTTAACTTTTAGAACGCTTTGAATGCTTTTACTGACAATCTTAACTGTTTTGTTCTTTTCATAAACTGCTTTGAGGTTTCCTACAGTCAAGCGGTATATAGATTTTATGAAATAAACACTTTGATTGACTTACAGCATGTCCATGTGTAGAACTGGAAGTACGCTCAGATCTTTAGAGGTAAAAAGTACATGCAGGTTATTTGTAGATCACGCGTGCATTTTTGCAAGCTTGCTCGTTCAGCAGCATGGCACCATCATCCAAAGCAAAGTTGGCATTTTCCTGTGTTTCCAGAAATACTTGAAGAAATTGAAAGCCTGTTGGGGTTATGAGAAATCATGCAAGCCTGAAAACCGTTTTGGATATCCGAGATGTGATTATGCTGAGATTGGATGGTAAGATACACCCCACCCCTGCGCCTCTTGCAAACTCAGGCCCAGGCCAAACCCAACACTCAGTTGCATATAGAGACCTCCTGCTGGTATTTATTTAATTTGGTACATTAAATGAGACCCAAATTAGAGCAAACGCTTCCCAATTTATATGCTGCCATTTGTTTTTTCCAGAGCCACAGGTTCTGATAACATATACCGGTACCAGGGATATAGTAGTGCAACATACACACACACACACACACACACACACACACACACACACACTGGTCCCTCGACTTACGAATTACTCAACATCCGATGTTTTTGACTTACAAACGGGACAAATGGCTGCACGCTTACGAATTTTTCTACATCCGAACAGAAACCGTTGGCAGTTTTAAATGCGGTTTCCTCGACTTACAAATTTTTCCGAATATTTTTATTCCTATGGGAAACCGCTTTTTGACTTACGAACTTTTCGAGCTATGAATGTGCATTCGGAACGGATTAAGTCCGTACGTCGAGGGACCACTGTGTGTGTGTGTGTGTGTGTGTGTGTGTGTGTGTGTGTATGTGTATATATATATATATATATATATATATATATATATATATATATATATATATGCATAATAGTGCTAACATCTCCACTACTGATCGATTCCCATCCCAAATGCCTAGCAGGCCCCCCCCCCCATGCCTTCTTACAGATCAATTAAGTGGTACCCTTTTTGTGCATAGGCAGAATATGTGGAAGTTCGCTCTTGTTCATTGTTACACCCAGTAACCTAGCTTATAAGGTTGTGCAGCGGCATTTATTAACCCATAGACTGGGTTTATTCCCATAGTTAAAGCTTGACGTTTTCTCAAATGGACACTTTTGCATTATTTCGCCATGTAAGGGCTAACACCATCGAGGAGGCCCAGCACGTATTCTGGAAGCAAGCTGACTTTGGTTATGTTAAGGAGAGGATGGATGAAGTGAAGACGCACTGCAGACCTAAGGCAATGGTAAGCATGCTTGTACGCATTCAGAGGAAGTTGTTTCCTGATACTGTGCTCCATTTCCGCCCATTCTTCATATACATATATATATATATTGATTTTGTCATTTCCTTATAGGGAGACTCTTCACTTCAATGTTCTCGTTACCTCCAGTATTGCAGAGCAACAAATCTATACATTGATTTAAGAAACCCCAAAAGAAACCATGAGAGGTGCGTACCTTACTTACATTTCAACAGGAGAAACAGACACACTAAATATCCCTGTTAAGCAATTCTGCTCATCTGTAAAAGACTTCTATTTTTTTTTATTCTTCTCCAATAGTCATTAACAGATATATGCCAGGACTCAGAAATCTGCATAGGATTAATCATCCAAGAATGATATTTAGAAATCTCTTCTTCTTTTTTACTTTTTAAAGAATCATTTGCTGGCCCTCATGATTGTAGAACAGACATGGGGAACCTTGGGCTCTCCAGGTGTTGCTGAACTACAATGCTATAGTGGGTTCTGCAAACATCTTTCTGAATTTGGAAAAACACAGTTATTTCCTAGGTGGCTGGTTTTATGTTTGTTTCGGTTTTACATTCATAACCTCAAAAGTGTGTCTATATATAGTCATTGTATTGCCGTTGCACTTATTTCTCGAGAACCTTAAAACATTTGCAGCTGTCTTGATTGAACTGTAGGCTGGATGCATGTTGAAGCAATGACATCACCATTTTGGTTCACACGAGACACTTCAGGGATCCATGCAACCCATGTTTCCAGTATATCCCATGCAGTGCAATCCTACGCTCGCTTACTCAGAAGTCAGTCCCGCGATATTCAGTGCGGGGCTTATATGGAAGTCACAGTGTTTAGGATTGTAGCCTTTGACTGCAAACTCGTGCTTCGTGATCTGGCAGTGAGCTTCATTGAATACCACTGAGTTTTATTTTGAGTAAGCATGCTCGTTGTACAGAGTGACTTTTAGTTGCAAGTTAAAGCATGATGTTGAATCAATGCTTTGATGTACATCATTAATCAAGAGTGCTCACATGGTAGTCCAGTTTAGAACTGACACTTGATTTGAACTTATGCTAATACAGTGGTACCTCTGGTTACGACCTTAATTAGTTCCGGAGGTCCGTTCTTAACCTGAAACCATTCTTAACCTGAGGTACCACTTTACCTAATGGAGCCTCCTGCTGCTGCGCGATTTCTGTTCTCATCCTGGGTCAAAGTTCTTAACCCGAGGCACTACTTCCGGGTTAGCAGAGTCTGTAACCCGAAGTGTTTGTAACCCGAAGTGTTTGTAACCCGAGGTACCCCTGTAATGTTTCCCCTCTTTAAATAGATTCAATGAAGACTTCTTCCAGAAGGGTGAAATTGGAGGCCGGT
Organism: Zootoca vivipara; assembly: GCF_963506605.1. Lineage (NCBI taxonomy): Eukaryota > Metazoa > Chordata > Lepidosauria > Squamata > Lacertidae > Zootoca > Zootoca vivipara. The sequence goes on along the minus strand of NC_083277.1, from coordinate 27,915,220 downwards.
GCAATTTAGACATTCAATCTTTCCTTGCTGAAGGGCAGCGGAAGAGCCCTCTACAGTCTTGGTAAGATTTGTAGCTGTCTGCTCTTTCTTATTTCTCTACGATAGACATATTTGCAGAAAAGCTCAGCTCCTAGTACTGTGCACAGGTGAGTACTCCCTTCTCTCCCACCAGGCACACCCATCTATGGGGGCGGGGTGGAGGGGCCCCCCAATTTTCAATGCAGGGGCCAAGCCCCCTCAGTGTTCCGCAGCCAGGCGGGCCCCATTGGGCCCTCCCGTGGCACTGCAGGCTCTGTTGGGCCCTCCTGTGGGCCCCATACCACTGTGAGATGCATGACGCCATGTGCACATGTTGGGCGGAACCTGGTGTGCCTGTCTCCCACCATATGTCACAGCAGTAGTTAGGGGTGCAGTTGTTTTTTTAGGAAGAAACAGGCTTCTATGGTGGTGGAGCAAAGGGACAAGGACTGAGGTGATGGTTATTCCAGTCTAGAATGTTAGCAATGAAAAGCAGGTCATCATAGGCTGCATTACGTTCTTTTCTATGGGAACTGTTATTTTTCTTAACATGAAAATCCATAAGTAATAGGGACACCTGGGAATTGATGTGGCCTGTTTTGTATAGCCTGTATCAAGGGTGGGGAAGCTTTGATCCGTCAGGTGTTGCTCCCAGGTCCACACGATTGAGTGTTATGAGGGAGGGACAAGAATTTCCACACTTTCCCCATGCCATGTGTAGTTTTATAAACTTCTGTCATGTTACATCCTGCTTTTCTTACCTCTAAACTAAAAAGTTGCAAATGCTGCAGATGTTCTTCTTAGTGGGGTTGCTCCATTCTTTAGATAATTTTGGTCGCTCTTTCCTGGACCTTTTCCAACCCTACAATATCCTTTTTCGGGCGAGGCAATCGGAACTGCACACAGTACAGTGGTACCTCAGGTTAAGAACTTAATTTGTTCTGGAGTTCCATTCTTCTTCTTTTTAATATATTTTTATTAAGGGTTCCATTCTTAACTTGAAACTGTTCTTAACCTAAGGTACCACTTTAGCTAATGGGGCCTCCTGCCGCCACCGTGCGATTTCTGTTCTTATCCTGAAGTAAAGCTCTTAACCCGAGGTACTATTTCTGGGTTAGCGGAGTCTGTAACCCGAAGTGTCTGTAACCTAAAGCATCTGTAACCTGATGTACCACTGTATTCTAAATGCAGTCACATCATAAATGCCTTATGAGATCTTCAGTTTTGTTTTCAATTCCTTCCCTAACGATCCCTAGCATGGAATTTCTCTTTTTCATAGCTACCGCACACTGTCAGTGAGCTGTCTGCTACAACCCCTGACTTGGTCAGTCACCACCAATTCAAGTGCCATGTGTGTATTAAGATTTATAGGCCATTCACTCCATTTGGAGACATGCTTTTGGAGCTCTTCATTGTTCTAACTGCCGTGAACAATTTGGTATTGTTAGCAAACATGGCTGCCTCACTGCTAACCCCAACTCTAGATCATTTATAAACAGGTTAAAAAGCCCTTTCTCTATTCTGCAGCAGCTAAAAAAGCCAATGCAATTCTGGGCTGCATCAATAGAAGTATAGCATCTAGATCAAGGGAAGTAATAGTAGTACCACTGTATTCTGCTCTGGTCAGACCTCACCTGGAGTACTGTGTCTAGTTCTGGGCACCACAGTTCAAGAAGGATACTGACAAGCTGGAACGTGTCCAGAAGAGGGCAACCAAAATGGTCAAAGGCCTGGAAACGATGCCTTATGAGGAACGGCTTAGCCTGGAGAAGAGAAGGTTAAGGGGTGATATGATAGCCATGTTCAAATATATAAAAGGATGTCATATAGAGGAGGGAGAAAGGTTGTTTTCTGCTGCTCCAGAGAAGCGGACACGGAGCAATGGATTCAAACTACAAGAAAGAAGATTCCACCTAAACATTAGGAAGAACTTCCTGACAGTAAGAGCTGTTTGGCAGTGGAATTTGCTACCAAGGAGTGTGGCGGAGTCTCCTTCTTTGGGGGTCTTTAAGCAGAGGCTTGACAGCCATATGTCAAGAATGCTTTGATGGTGTTTCCTATTTGGCAGGGGGTTGGACTGGATGGCCCTTGTGGTCTCTTCCAACTCTATGATTCTATTTAGAGAACCTCCAATTCATACCTCCTCCTATTGAAACAATACCTGATCCAATAGAGAACCCTCTCCTCTTAGTTACCATCTTCCAGAAATATATTGCAGGGCTCAAGTCCCATTAGCTGAGAGCCAATACAAATGGTATTATGTCATGGAGGAGACTTGCTAGGCTGTTAAATGGATCATGCTAATTGGTCTTGTACCTGCAGTCATGAATAACTTGTGTCTTTGCCGAGATGTCTTTAAAATCATGGACAGCGCACTTGACATGAGTGTAGATATATTCAAATTAACTGGATATTGGAAACGCACGGACAGAGAGATTCTCTCTCTTGAAACTTTCCGCAGCTCTTGATTTATAGATCAAAGAGGCTGCTTGCTCCTGAGATCAAAGGCAGAGTTTAACCTTTTGAAGCCTTACTGAAGGAGCTTCAGTTACAATTAAAAATAATTTTAATTGTCAAACTTTGTCTAACTTCACCAGCATAGTGAAGAGAAGGTCTGTGTGGTGCATTGCTTAAATTATTGTCTTTGGATACGGGTGGTGGTTTTTTAAAAAATAATTTTTTTGCAGCTTCTATTAAATGACTGTAATTACAGGTTTGCGGAGCTCCAGACATATATGGAACTGACCTCCAGGCCTATGGAAGATGGCAGTTGTGATGTTATTATTGACAAGCCAACTTATTTCATGAAACTTGATGCAGGTACAAGCCAGTGTGGTTTTCGTATGTGCAGATCTGTATGACTCCTGGCAGTATGTCAGGATGGTATGTTTGGAGGTGGTCATCTAAAGGTCATTGACATGCACAGCATTCTGCATGTATTGCATTATTTTGCAGCATGCTCCAGCAAATTGGATATTGCCCAGCACACTTAGGGGCAGGCTAAAAGCCAATTATGATGTATTCTGTGTGCATAGGCAGCTTACACATGACCATAGCACAGTGATGCCTCGCAAGACGAAATTAATTAGTTCCATGAATTCATCTTATGTCTTATGCATTCATAGAAACAGGCTTAAATGCTAAAGATGGCCCTGGTGCAAAATTCTTCCAGTGAAATGAGGAGAAAGTGTTAAGAGTACGCAGAGGTTTTCAAATGAAAAGACATGACAAGGTTCGTTTTTCTTTCTTCTCTCAGGTGTTAACATGTACCACCATTTCTGTGACTTTGTCAACCTTTACATCACTCAGCACATTACCAACTCGTTCAGCACAGACGCCAACATTGTCATGTGGGATACCGTGAGTAAGATCTCCTGTTCACAACATGCTGGTTTTCACAGGTGTAGTGCAGGCACCCCCAAACTTCGGCCCTCCAGATGTTTTGGCCTACAATTCCCATCATCCCTGACCACTGGTCCTGTTAGCTAGGGATCATGGGAGCTGTAGGCCAAAACATCTGGAGGGCCGCAGTTTGGGGGTGCCTGGTGTAGTGTATTCACTGTCTGATGTAAACCATGGGCAGTATTAGCAAGGAGCATAGTTACTACTACCTGTGCCAGATGCTCTGTGCATAGACTGGTATAAACCATTGTCCCCAGTGAGCTGGATTAAGTGAACTATCCTTCCAACAGGATTGTATAGGAGGGATATAGTCAGTGTTCAAAATTAGCCAGACGCCAGGACCACTTTCCGACCAAGTGATAATCCCTGGGTGCCACGGTGGCTCCTGCCCTCCCCGCCATCAGGGGCTCATTGGATCCTGACTCTTTTCACACACTAATACCCTGCCCTGTAGAATTCTATCAGCTTTATTTTATCTGCACCACCGGAGTGAGTTTCTGGAACCAAACTGCTTTTTCTGTGTAGCAGGAGCAGGAATCACCATTAGGAAAAAGAGGTAGGAATAGGCCAATAAATACGTGGACTGTCCCAGGATCAAGTGGCTTTTCTTCTTTTAAGTTCTCAAAGCTCTTAAGCTACCTCAAGGCTGCCATCTGAATAGCCAGATGTTTAACTGTGAATCAACCACAGTCATTTGAAAAATCAGACATCTTGACCCAAAATGGCGACTAGACATTCCATTTTGGCAACTGCAGCCTTGATTTTAGGAGCCGTTTGATGCCTAGTTTATATATCTTATTTATCAGCCAGAGTGGGTGGCTGCCTTCTGTCTTAGCACTTGAACATTACTTCCTTATGGAGGCGTCTCTTTTTTTCCTTTTTGGGGGTATAGTTTTTATTAAGTTTTTCTATTTTACCTTTTAGAATATTCATTTAAACAACCTTAAAATATCAATGACTTCCCTTCTTCTCCGTCTATGGTTCAGTTTGCACGCCACAAATCCCTGCATATTTTACATAAACTAAACCATTCAGTATTCCATTTTTACATCCATCAAAACTTATTTACACAGTTGAATTTATCTTAATGCTGCCATCGTTTTCAAATGTACACAGTTTTCACCCATATATTCATTAAATGTTTTCCAATCTTCTTTAAATGCATATTCTTCTTGTTCTCTTATTCTATAAGTTAAGGCTTCTCTCCCTCCCCCTCATCCCCAAAATACAAGCAAAAAATCTATTAGGTTGTAAATATACTACAAACAGATGCACTTCCTGATTACTAGCACATCTTTCTACCCACGAGTCACTAGTTTGACAATGTTTTAAAGACTGTGTGTGTATATTCCTATGTAGAATCATTATGTGAACATCCTGCAGGGAATCACTGCAGGAAAGACTGGAGTTTCCTGTTTTGTTGTGTTATGCTCCCTGTCTTGCCCTCCTTCTGTCACCAACTGATGCTTAAAATAACTGTGTCCCTGCCACCTACTGGACAGTTCAAGGAACTGCCCACACCCTTTTGCCAGGCTTCCCAATAGTCTTCAGGGTTCTTTGCCACCAGCGTTTGCTGGATATTTTCTTCACAAGCCCGCTTATAGCAGATTTTGTGCCACTGTGAGAAAAGGAAGCCTGATTCCAGTTCCAGCAGACTATTCTTATGTTTTTTCTCCCCTCTGCATGGTCTACCAGTGTCTTTTTTCTTATAAAATAAATATGTACAGTAATTGCAACTCCCACCAGCCCTAGCCAGCATGGCCTATGGCAGCCAACAATATCTGGAGATCCGCAGTGTAGCCTGTATTTGGAAAACCAGCAATGCCTGCAGTAGAAGCAACAGGGAACTGATGCTTTATTTGCTAATGGTGCTGATCCTTGGCATGAAAAGTGGTGCTCCTGGGTAGAATCTACACACATATGAAAAAAGCTGCAGAAATGCTTTTTTTAAAAAAACTGTTTTGAAAGATGCATTGAAATTGCCATAGCTCACCATCGCCATCTAGTGTCACATTTGTACACTGTATTGAACTTTACAACACATTTAAAAATGTTTTTATTTGCAGCTGTATAGCAGAGTCCCTGGTCTCATCCCTACCCAGTTCAGCTATACTTAGGGCTCTCCGTTCAAGACCGTCAACCCCATATGGCTTGGGTTTCAACCGCACTACCATTTCTTGGGAAGCGGCACTGTTTAAGAATGTTTCCTGCTTCCCCGCAATCACTCTGAAATTCTGTAATGGCATTCTGATTGACAAAAGAGATGCATTTACGGTAATTCCTTACATTGCCAGATGGTGGTGCCAAGTAACTGCTTAAACTTGCTGAATAGAGGCGGCGAGGCTCCCCCCCCCCCCTATGCAATGCATGTAGCTTTTGGCTCTTGCAAAATTACAGTTCTTATTAAATGTTAGTTTCTTTATAAGTGAGTGAAACAAAGCAGGAACTCAGTGGGGGAAACGTACCCAGCACGTTTCCCAACAAACAAACAAACAAATATAGCAAGGTGTACAATGTGTGTGTGTTTGGTGGGCTGAGGGTAATTTTACTACCCAAGGGCCACATTTCTTTCTGGGTAACCTTCCAAGGGCCACAGTGCCTGGGGAGGGGGAGGTCAGAGCCAGAGCAATGAATAGGCTGATCTATGTCCCCCCTTTTCAAATTTTGTATGAGCCTCAATTTAAGGTTCAGAGGCACCCTTGTTATAGCAGTTGAAAAAGTTTCCCGCTGTGTGGTCGAAATTGAGATCTCTAACTCTTTATTCCAATCCTCCCTCAGTACCTGTCTATCAAATTGGTTTGCTAATAACAAAGATTTATATATGTTGATGGTCGGTTTATTTGTTTTGCGTAAGAATTAACCAACTGCTTCAATATATCTGGGGTCTCTGAGGCTGTAAAAGCTGCTGGTCCGTAGATGGCGGTTAGCAAGTGTTTTATCTGGAGATATTGCCATTGAACATTTGTAGGTAATCTGCATTTGTCTCTTAAGATGGAATATGTATAAAAAAAATCATCCTCTTCATTTATCAGCTGGTCTAATGTTAATAGACCCAAAGTTTGAATTTCATTCCCTTTAATTCTGGGAAACAAAACAGCACCACGCTGCTGATTACAGAGAGTTTTATGCTATGCATGCTTTCTTTAAAAAAAAATTTTTAAATTAGTTTTACAGTTTAATATACCACACATTTATCATATAAAAGCAAAATAATAAAAGAATCCAAATATTCCTCCACCCTATAACTTCCCTCAACTTCCTCTTCCGGTTCTTTAAGTATTTGCCTACTTCTGCTTAATTTGTTTTTCCTTATTTTGTTAAGCTTTTAATTACATGCTCTTTTATTCCTATCATTTTTTTTAATACCGTATTTTCTTTCCAATCATATCTTACACTTAATTAGTTTCCAAATTATTATTTCTTAATCCTTATATTTGTTTTCTTAAAAAATTCCTTCAGTAGCACCTTAAAGACCAACTAAGTTTTTATTTTGGTAAGACCAACTAAGTTTTTATTTTGGTAAGACCAACTAAGTTTTTATTTTATTTTATTTGTTTTCTTAGTTGTAAGTGTTTACTTAAATCCTGCTAATGAGTCCATTTCTTTACAGTGTTTCTGTACATACAGCATAAACGGTTCCCAATCTTTTTTAAAGTCTCTATTGCCATTGTCTCATACTTCTTCCCGTGAGTTTCACCATTTCTGCGTATTCCATAAGTTTAACTTGCCATTCTTATTTCGTTGGTATCTTGTTGTCTTTCCATTTGGGGGCTAGTAAAATCCTAGCCGCTGTTGTAGCTAGGCATTAGGGTGATGACTTTTTCATTTTTTCCTTAAAAACTATTTCCTGTAGCACAAATGGATGAACTTTTGCCTATTAATGACTAAAATGAGGTATATTCCATTGAAATATTTAAAAAGGTCACACACAAACTATTTTTAATTTTTTTTGTATGCCGTTTTACCATTTCATAAAATTGTATTAACAATTCTATATATATTTCGTATCAAATTTGGACACAACACCACATTCCACAATGGGGAGTGTTCTTAGCAACGTAGGGTATACAAATGTCACACCTGCGCAAGGTAAAAGCCCCTTTTGGGGACCTCAAAACTCAGCCAGCAGACCCTGCCGGGCATGCTGGGAAAAGAACCTACAGGAGAGGTAGCAAAACATCGTCCTCTAGCGGCGTCTATACTGTTACTGCAGCTAAAAAAAGCTTCCTTGTGTGTTTGATGACCCTATATAATGTTGTATATATGTGCCTCTAAAGCTTGGGTTCAATTTTATATCTGCTTACAGTGACTTCAAAAATGGTCAAAAAACTGATGAATAAAATTTTTAAAATAATTTTGTGCGTGAGGTTTTTTTAAAATCAAATATCTTTGAAAGTAAGATTTTATCTAATCTTTAATGAAAGCTCACCAAATTATGATACAGGGAAATGAGGTTGTAAAAAAGTCATCACTCTACTATGCATGCTTTCTTGGGAGTAAGTTCCCTAGGGCTTGGTGGGGATACTGTCTATTGCAAGGATGTGGAATCCGTGGTCCTCCAGAGGTTGTTGGACTCTAGTTCCCCTCAGTTGCAGCCTGCATGGCCGATGGTCATGAATGATGAGAGCTGCAGTCCAATACTATCTGGAGGGCCACAAGTTGCTCTGCCCTGCCCTGCTCAGTGTGTTTACGATTCTAACCTTAAGGCAGGAGGGTTATAGAGAAGCCTGAAAGCTGTGGAAATGATTATCAGTCGTTTCTCACTGAAACCTTACTTGTGCTTCCATTTGTTTCTGTTTTTTCACAGAGTGCCTATGGATACGGAGACCTGTTCAGCGAAACGTGGAAGGCATTTACAGACTACGAAATAATACATTTGAAATCCTACGATTCAAAGAGAGTGAGGAATATTTTGCTTTTAAAACAACAACAACAACAACTGATGGCTGTACCCAGAAGTCAGTGCTTTTGGTTCAGTTTTGTGATCATGTTACCAAATATGTCTGGGTCCTTAAACCACAGCTGAACCACCCTTGCTGTAGAGGGTTTTAAGATTTTCACTCGTACTGTAAGGTTACACCTGCACGGTCCACTTCCGCAGGTGTAGGTGAGAGAAAAGTACCTTGCAGCAGACCTGTTGCACACACACAGGTATAAATTCATGGTTTTGCACAGGATGAAGCAGGAGGTTCAGTACTCTGGGCAGAGGAGCACCAAGGGATTCTGCACATTTTATGCTTTGTCGCGCTTTCTCAATTTGCCTTTCGTTAAGAATAATAAAAATAGAGGACACTAAAGCAGGCATCCCCAAACTTTGGCCCTCCAGATGTTTTGGGCTACAATTCCCATCATCCCTGACCACTGGTCCTGTTAAGCTTGGGATCATGGGAGTTGTAGGCCAAAACATCTGGAGGGCCGCAGTTTGGGGATGCCTGCACTAAAGAATGACTTCTAACCTCCTTTCAAAGAGTATGGTTTTACAGCAGTTATCCCCACCTAATTCTAGGCACATAGTCTGAATGTGCTGTGCATATGAGCATAGGCTCAGGACCTCTCAAACCTCACCGTGTCTGTGTTCCAGGAATGTGGGAGAGGGGCTCCCCTGCCATCCAGGGGCAAGCTGCCATTGTTTTCCATTGTGTCTGCTGCGTTTAATTTCCCCTTCTCCTGTTGTTTCATGTAGCCCCATGAGGAAAGTTTTCACCTTGCCCCCCCCCGCCCCAATTATAAAGTTTCCTCATCCTACCCTCTCTGGTCTTTGTGTCAGATGCTATTTCTGTTTCAGTCATTTGTTCAGTGCTTAACGCAAGGGGCTCAGATTGGCGCTGTGATTTGGCTTCTGTTGCAGTATTAATAGGTCCTGCTTTATATTCACCTCTTTTAATTATATATCAGGAGTTCTGCTGTAACTTGTTAATGATCTCCCTTTTCAGGTATGCTTCAAAGAAGCAGTTTTTACACTGTTGCCTCGAATGAGGTACGGCTTATTCTATAATACACCATTGGTGAGTAAATATGTTGGGTTCCACACCCACCCACCCCTTTTAAAAATAAGAAATTTTAAATAAGATTTGTGAACTTCTTAACTAGATATGTTAAATAAGAAGAACTTCAATGCATAAAAGCTTTGTTGGGGGGGAAGGGGGACGGTTTGTTACTAGCAAAAAAATAATAAAAAAATTGAGCAAATGGGTGCATTTTATTCCTATATGTCTGCTGTGATTTCAGATATCCAGCTGTCATGGTACAGGATTATTCAGAGCCTTTTCCCAGCATGTGCTGCACAGATTAAATGTCACACAAGAAGGACCCAAGGTATTAGTGATGCTCTGTGCCGTTTTGTAAGAATCGCGAATGAAGCTTGAGTTTGCATGTGCCATCTCTCTTGCTTCGGATCGTGCTCACAGCTTGAGAAGTTCTTTTTTCCGATGCCCACAGTCCTGAGTTTCATTGTAGTTTTGAGCACTCCTCTTTCCCCTGACTTGCATATCTTCCTGGCGAATGAAAGCTCCCCTGCAACGGCGAAGGGAATACAAAGAATTTAAATACTGAAGGAGATGCCTCATGCCTGTAGTACTTCTGCGCTTGCTCCCTGCTGCATCTTGTACACGCAGGGTGATAAATGTACACCAGCTCTCTCTCCGTAGCGAATTCTATCTCTTTATGAAGACAGGAGGCATTGCTCTGAACCTTGAGCCATTTCCGCAGTTGCATGGTTTGCTTGGTGCTGCCAAAACAAGTTGTCCAGCAGCAACAAGCCCAGCAGAGCCACCCTGTAAATCCTTTGCTAAATCAGGGGGCAACATTTGCTTTTCGTCCAATATCTGAATCCGCAGGAAGATGCTGGCTCCATTAAAAGGGCTATAAGTGTGTGTGTGTGTGTGTGTGTTTTCACAGGGTGTATACTAGGTGGGAGGGAATCAATTTGGCTGCTTTTGAGTTCTTTTAAATATTTTCTGGAGAATATACTGCATGCTTATCACAAGGGGCTGGTGTTTTTGAGCTGTGTGCAACCATATGCCCCTGATTTCCTGCTGGTATTAATAGGTGTCATGCAGTTAAACCTTTGTAATTCTTTCTTCTTCTTTTTTACACAATTTACCCCCGAGGGTTCGATGGATTTTTAAATTGGGAAGGGAAATAATAACACCTCCCCCTCCCCAACACCCCAATAATTCATCAACATATAAAGCATGCTGTGTCTGTCTGTGTGAGTGCCACTTTTTCAGATACTGCAGTGGTTTGCGGTGACGTGGGCCATTTTGTCTTGAGTAAAACAAAAGAGTTTGGAAACCTTTGCTGCTGGTAGCGCTGTCAAGTTCTCTGTGGTTTCACAGGGAGTTGAGGGGTTTGGTCAAGTCCATAAGGGGACTCTGAAATGACTTACTAGTTGTTGGTTGCAAATACTGCTTTTGGGGAAGGAGGATCGACAGAGAGTGCACATTAGAACGATCCATTTTAAGGAATGTGCACCTCTCCTGTGTGTGATATAAATGAGGTGATTAAAAGGAAAAGACATTTTAATCACTCTGCTAATTGTTTTTTACATCAAGGGCACTAATTTATTCATTGTCCGTCAGCTGGTCTTTCTCCTCCTCAACTTGCAAATGGATTCATTCTGCTACTTTTTGTTTGGCTTGTTCCCCAACAGGATGGGAAAATCAGAGTTACAATACTCGCCCGGAGTACGGAATACAGGAAGATATTAAACCAAAATGAGGTTAGATTGTTTTCTGTTGAGTAAAGGCTTCCACAGAGCAGTGGGCACAAGGAAGCTGTGGTTGGGTACAGGAAATGGGTGGGAAATAAAAACAGCAATTATCATGCAGAAATGTTGCTTTTCCCCCTCCCTCCCTCTCTTTCTCCCTCCCTAGCTTGCCAACGCTTTGAAAACGCTGCCGTTATTTGAAGTCCAAATAGTGAACTACAAGTACAAGTAAGTACACCTGCAAGGCGTGGCAGATCTGCAGCTGTTCCTAACTTGAGTTTCACCTTTCTGCACCTGCATGACAGGTTGTGTCCCGTGGTGGCTTTGCACTAGCAGGAAGAGCTTCTGCTCGCTTCAGGTGAGGCACTCAATTTTGTCATAGGAGGTGATTTTTAGGGAGCCCAGAGGGCTACAGGAGATCAGTGAAAATGGCTTGCCCCACCTTGCCATAAGGAGAACTGCCTCTTCTGCTCATGTAAAGCCATTACTGAATACAGTGGTACCTCGACTTACGAAGACGATCCGTTCCGCGGCCGTCTTTGTAAGTCGAGGTTTTCGGATGTCAAAGTGCGCAGTCGGCACATGCGCAAAGCGCAATTCCGCGCTCCTGCGCAGGCGCAGAACGGGCACGCAGGGCGAAAAGACTTCCGGGGTTGTCGACTTCGGAAGTCGAAACCTTCGGAAGTCGAAGCTTTTGGATGTCAGGGTATGACTGTACAGACCAATTTCCTCTAAGTAAATCCTGTTGAAATCCTTGCAATCCCAGACATAGTTAGACTAGAGTGTAATTCCCACTGAACGTATTATTAGGACTTGCAAACATGCATAAGTGTACGCTATTAAGGATCAATAAAGAGAACAATAAAATATTTTTCCCCTCCCACCCTCAGTGCTTTGTGGAAGGGCAGGGTCACGGTCACATCTGCAGCCCAATTAATTGCTCCTGGTGACTTGGGCAGTAAAGGGGTGGGGAGAGGGTTGTCAGCCCCTGGTTGGGACCAATGGGATGTCAGGATCCAGGGCTGTCTCAGCCCTGCCCTTGCCTCTTCCTCTGGCTGCTGCCAGCAGCCCACCTGCTCACATGTCCAGCGGAATGAACAAAGGAGCACCTCTGCTCTGCCTAATCCAGAGCTTTTCTTGTTGGTGACACACTTTTCAGACATGCATCATTTCGCAACACAGTAATTCATTTTTGCTAGCAATCTGGAGCTGAAACTAATCCAGCTCCAGGAGGAGCGCAGAGAGCATTTGTGTGACACACTTACACACACTGCAGCCGACACACTAACGTATCGCAACACACAGTTTGGAAAGCTCTGGCCTAATCTAGTCTCTCCCACCCCCACCCAACCCAACATGGAGGGCAGGTCGGATTGCTCTGCTTATTGCCCTCTCTAAAGTACAAGTTTGAAGACTATGAATGAGCATTATTGAAGACTATGAATGAGCATTGAAGACTATGAATGAGCAGTACATTATTGATGTTGAGGCTAATAATGGATTTGAGTTTGAGTAACATTTGTTTTTAATAATGTACATTTCTTTTTTTTAAAAAAGAAGACGACTAGCCCCTAAGCAGTTTACTGGGTACATTTGCATGGCAACCTTTTAATTTCTCCAGTGCAACAATGTGCTCTTCTAAGATCTTGAGCATCAGCAGGAATTTTAGTCTGGTGTATAGCTTATTTCCTTATCCCATAAGATATCCTTGACCTATCTGAATGACGATCTGTTGTGCTACACACACATACCCATGTTAGAGCCATTCTTATACGTTTTCTCTAGGGAGCTCGAATTTAAGGAGCAGCTGAAAATCACGCACAATTCTGATATATTCATTGGGATGCATGGAGCAGGGCTCACCCATCTTCTCTTTCTGCCAGACTGGGCTGTCATCTTTGAACTGTAAGCCTCCATGTGCTCATGTATTTAATAGCTCCTTTTTTGTATTTGCATGAAAATAGGACTGCCGTGTCCTGATCCGAAGAAGGGCTTATAAACCGTGCTTTTAAGCAAACGCATGTCACAGAGGGTGAGGTGGCGCCTCTATATTTCCGTCAGAGCAGATATTGAACTAACCTCGGTCATACAGTTAGAAGAAACATTCCTTGATGTGTACCAGGTGAAGTGTGACAACTCTGTTCATTGGCCAACTTGTTTGGGCAGAGGTTGGCAGCTGGAAACCTCCACATTAAACCCGGCCAGCAATGTGGAATGCCCTGGTGACAAAATGAATTAGAGAAATAAAATCATAAGAGAGCCGAACAAGTCCTTAAAAACCTATAGTTTAACTCCTTTATTATTTGAAATAATCTTCTGTGGTATAGAAGCCAGGCACAATGAAGTGTGCTATCGTTTTTTGAGTCCTAGGATGGGGCTAGCTGAACCCTAGATTTAGAGGTTCTTTAAAGCCCAGTTTTATCTAAATTATCGGCCTGCGAACTGTAACTTCCATGTTACCAGGCAGGTATGCATGTCCTTGGCCTCTGAGTTGTATGTTAGTAAGTTCAAAGTTACTGTATTAATTTACAAAGCTAGGGTGCAGGTTATGTTAAGGACCACCTGATCCTTTGTATCCCTCCCCAATCACTGAGATCTTGAGAATGTCTGTGTGTTTCTGGCCCCATGACTCGGGTGCATGGCTTGTCTCCACTGAGTCATACATTCAGTCCTATGGGCCTGATTCTGTGGAACGCTTTCCTGCCTGAGATTAGGCAGCCCACTCCTTCCTTGGTTGAACGCCTGACAAAGCCCTTTCTTCAGCGGGCATTTTAAGGATGTTTTCTGGGGTTTTTATATGAACAGTCATGATTTATTTTATCCACTGCATTCTTTTTAAATGATTTTTATATACACTGCTTAGAGACTTTGGTTCATAAGTGGTATATTGGCTCCCAGTACGTTTCCGAGCACAATTCAAAGTGTTGGTGCTGACCTTTAAAGCCCTAAATGACCTCGGTCCAGTATACCTGAAGGAGCGTCTCCACCCCCATCGTTCTTCCCCGACACTGAGGTCCAGTTCCGAGGGCCTTTTGGCGGTTCCCTCGTTGCGAGAAGCCAAGTTGCAGGGAACCAGGCAGAGGGCCTTCTCGGTAGTGGCACCCGCCCTGTGGAACGCCCTCCCAACAGATGTCAAAGAGAAAAACAGCTACCAGATTTTTAGAAGACATCTGAAGGCAGCCCTGTTTAGGGAGGCTTTTAATGTTTAATAGATTATTTTATTTCATTTTTCTGTTGGAAGCCGCCCAGAGTGGCTGGGGAAACCCAGCCAGATGGGTAGGGTATAAATAATAAATTATTATTATTATTATTATTATTATTATTATTATTATTATTATTATTTAAATAGCTCAAATAAATAAATAGCACGTTTCCAAGCCCACCCCCCAAAAAGTCTGCATCAAAGGTTGTGGTGAAAAGGGAGAGAGATGGCATGAATGCGTTCTTTAATACTTGCTGCAGGAAAGGCTAGAGCAAAGCCCAAGTACCAAGGGGATTGGTTCCTTGGCTCTCTCTGTAAGTAAAGGTAAAGGACCCCTGGACGGTTAAGTCCAGTCAAAGGCAACTATGGGGTTGCGGTGCTCATCTCGCTTTCAGGCCGAGGGAGCCGACGTTTGTCCACAGACAGCTTTCTGGGACATGTGGCTAGTCTCACAGAGCTCACAGAAACACTGTTTACCTTCCCACCGCAGCAGTATTTATCTACTTGCACTGATGTGATTTCAAACTGCTAGGTTGGCAGGAGCTGGGACAGAGCAACAGGAGCTCACCCCATCATGGGGATTCAAACCGCCAACCTTCCGACCGGAAGCCCAAGAGGCTCAGTGGTTTAGACCAGTGTTTCCCAACCTTGTGCCTCCAGCTGTTTTCGGACTACAATTCCCATCATTCCTGACCACTGGTCTTGCTAGCTAGGGATGATGGGAATTGTAGTCTCAAAACATCTGGAGGCACAAGGTTGGGAAACACTGGTTTAGACCACAGCGCCACCCTGGCTCTCTCTGTAGCAAGAGCTGTAGCAGGGGAAGCCACAGCCTGTCCCATTTCCGATATTGCTAGTAGAATGATTCTCCTTTCCGTTTCCTGCGGGAGAAGGGCAGGCACTAAAGAGGACCGTTGCTCCTTTTGCTAATGAATCCTCATCATTTCCTCTCCAGGTACAACTGTGAAGACGAACGCTGCTACTTAGACCTTGCAAGGCTGAGAGGCATCCATTACATCACCTGGCAAAAGAAGGACAAAGTGTTCCCTCAGGATGAGGTAGTGGGTGGGATGCAAAAGTGTTTTGGTGCTGTGTATTATTATTATTATTATTATTATTATTATTATTATTATTATTATTATTATTATTATATGTTTCACCCGTCTCAGTTCTTCCACATGAAATATGATTCTTCTGCTTCAGCCCAAATTAAATTCTCTGCTCTGATTAAAGGATCATTTTATATGAATAGCTGGAGGAGGGAGAGAAATGAAATTAATTGGCCATTAGTTCAGACTATCAATAGCAGTGCTGTTAGGTGTTTTCTTACTGATGCTGCTGCTTTAGGGAGGATCGATAAATCAGCGGTTATGAATTAAAATGTGTGCTCAATTTGCTGCTTGTTTTCCAGGGGAAAAGAGCTGACTTGTTTTGCTTCCTTAAAACCATTTTCACTCCCTTTTCTTCAGGGGCATCATCCAACACTAGGAAAACACCCGAAGTTTACAAATTACTCCTTCGACGTGGAAGAATTTGTCCGCCTGGTGCTTTCGGCGGCTGATCATGTATCACAGCATTCCAAATGGCCGTTCAGGAGAAAACGCGATGAATTCTAGATCAATTGCCCAGTTTCACAGGGTATTTTAAATACAACAGCGTTATAAAATGTCAATTGTTCTGATACACAATTATAAATTCTTAATTTTTTTCCCCTCTCGGGAGGAAGTGTTAAAAGGATTGGGAGTTGCATATCACGGTTCCCACCCTTACACTGTTATTTCTGTGCGTCCCATCCCCCCCAAATAATGTTCTCACTCTCAATTCCTTTCCTAATTTTACTTGAGAAATTTGCATTTTGCAAGGTGTATTTATTAAGATGACTAACATTTGCACTACTTATCTCCCTATTT
Source organism: Zootoca vivipara (assembly GCF_963506605.1). Lineage (NCBI taxonomy): Eukaryota > Metazoa > Chordata > Lepidosauria > Squamata > Lacertidae > Zootoca > Zootoca vivipara. The sequence goes on along the minus strand of NC_083277.1, from coordinate 27,898,980 downwards.
ATTTTAGGGGTTTTGCCCCCCATTTCTAAAAAGAAGGGTGAAGTTACAAATAAGTGCAGTGGGTCCACTTTCCTTCTCTCTGCTGCTTCTTTTTTTAAGACTTCCAGGTTGAAACCATACTTGGGATTAAGTCCCATTTAACTCATTGAGACTTACTTCAGAGTAGACTTGTATAACATCACACTCCTGTTTTTGCAAGGCACTCCACAGCACTAAGAGAGACGGTGGAAAGAGAACTCAGCTGAATCTGGGAGGCCAAACTACACAGTACAAACAAAGTGGTTTTTAAATGCGTGCTTTTAAAAACTAAGCACAGGGCTGCCAGGGGGCAAGCGGTGGCTCGGGTGAGTAGGTGGATTTTTAGTAGGAGCCCAGTGCAGGGCCCTGATCCAGATTAGGAACCCTGTGGCTGCTTTTTCTTCAGAATAAAAGTGGTTACCTAAATCATGTTTTTAGGAAAAACTGTGTTTATCATAACACGTAGTTTGGCCCAGATGCATTTCTCACTCCTGCAGGTTTTTAAGCAATCCTAATCTGTTTCCTCATCTTTTCATTTCTATTACTATGTCCACCCATTTCAAAGTTAAGATGGGTCGTGTGCAAACTTAATTAAGATATCAAGCAGTAGTGCACTTGGGGCAGGGAGTGGGGCGCAGGCATGGGGCAAATGCCAGATTGCTGCATCCCCACCAGGAAACCTTGAAATTCAGAACTGCTGAGCTTGATGGGAAGACATTTCCTGGCAAGGAAGTTGGTTATGTTTTTTCTTTCTTGGTGGTGCCTTTGTTTTAAACTGTCCCACTGTAAGGTTTGAAAACTCAGGTGGGTGGTAGGGAATTAATTCTTTGACTTGCAAACATTTTCTGGTGCTTAATACATGAACAATGTTTGTCTCCAAAGCTTTAAAATAATTTAACTTTTCGTAATTCGTGCTTGCACTATAATAGTGCCTTGAAAGAAACGCAATCGCTTTCAAGCAGCTCCTGTTGACTTAATCAGATATATCTGGTTGATTGCTTGTGAGCCAAGTCCTTTTGCGAGTCACGGTTATGCTGCAGATTGTGGCGGATTCTCACTTGTGTGTACCAACCCATTGCCCTTGCCAGCTGTGCTTCTAGGCCACAATTCTCCTTCTTTGACATGTGTTACATTTCAGCCCCTTCTTGTCTTGCCTACTTAGCTGCCGACATGGCAGGTACCTGGTCAGTGTTACTTATCATGTTGCACTAGCAACCTCAAAGAAGATCAAGACAAGGGCGAAGGACCACAGAGGTGGTTTGTTCCCCACTCGTTTCGCAACTTATGTCATCACATTGACTGGTTCCCTAGTTCTGCACTGTAACAAAACAGATACTGTTTGTTTCAGTGGGTTGGATCCAAGTGCATGGGGCAGGCTGGAGGATGCTGAGCTCCTCACCTCCTCCCTGTATGGCTCCCCCAGTCCTCCTGAAACCCTCTCCTTAGGTAGCCCTGCTAAATGGGGGCTGCAGCATAGGAGCTAAGAAATCAGTTAGAGGAAAGTTGCCAATTTACTTTTGCTTTTGTGGAAGTTTGTGTCCTTTATTTTCCAAGTTTGGGTGAGACCTCTCCCTCTTGTGGTCTCCCTGACTTGTCTAGTTAACCGCACTGTTATCCTTCTAGATTTACATGTGCCCTTTCTAACTTTTTTCCAGAGAGGCTGAGATGTTTCTCTATTGTCACAAACACAGCCAAGAGTCTTGTGTCTAAAAGACCTACTAGGTTTTATTTTGGCATCAGCTTTTGTGGACTCTAGTGTCACTTCCAGACCATCCTTATTTTATGGGTGGGGTTCAGTTGCACTCTGGTGAATTCATTAAAGTGGGCTTGCTGCTCTTTTGCACCTTTGCACCTTTTTAAAAATAAAGTATATCTGCAGTAAGGAAAGGGAAGGAAATTGCAGTGGAAAACACAGGATAACAATTGCTAGATGCAATGCTGTATAACCTACCTGAAAACGTATAAGAATGAATGAATGCTCGATAAACAGAGCATCTGGAAGCAACCCAGTCCACAAAAGCGTATACCATAATAAAATTTGTAAGGCTTTAGGATGCCAAAAGACTTGTTATTGTTTTCCTAACAATTAAGTACATTCTGTTTGGGCCTTTTGTTGCAATTGTTGCTGTTTAGTTGTTTAGTCGTGTCCGACTCTTCGTGACCCCATGGACCAGAGCACGCCAGGCACTCCTGTCTTCCACTGCCTCCCGCAGTTTGGTCAAACTCACGTTGGTAGCTTCGAGAACACTGTCCAACCATCTCGTCCTCTGTCGTCCCCTTGTTGCAATAGTTTTACCCAATTGCCAGGTTTCTAAAGAGATCTGACCTTAACTTTACATACACTCTAATTTGCAGAACAATTTTTTCTTCACATGTATTTTATTGCGACTTTTTCATTATGCGTTGCTGTGTTACAGTGCTGCACCGGCTACTTGTAGGCCAGGAGAGGAGGCTGGTTTAAGGATATCCCTCAGCACAGAGCTGTTGAGTACTGAGTTGTGTGTAGTGTCTTGGGGGCTAAATACAACTAGGTGTCAATCACATCAGTATTAGAGTTGTCCCTTGTTCAGGATTGAAATACTGTACGGCACCCAACTTGATTTACAGAGCAACCCTGTGCATGTCTACTCAAGAGTAAGGCCCATGGGCTTCAATGGGACTTACTCTCAGGTAAGCGAATATAGGATTGTGGCCCTATGCTACTTTTGTGTGCACCCCTCACAAATATGAGCACAAAACACCCCTCCCCTCCCCACAAGAAAGTTGTGTTGGTGCAAACCTGCGTATGATGAACCCTTGAGCTTCTGAATGAATTGATCAGCAGATATTGCAGCCTAGAATCAGGGCATCAAGGAAGAGAATGGTATGCAAAAGCAGGAAGGAGAGTGTTATATTAAATGTAAATACTTGAGTGGAATACCTGACAACCATGGCTATTACTGACATCCATTTTCTAACAATCGTAAGCTAATTTATATAATGTGGACCTATTTGCTGTCCTGCCTATGGAGGGTGAAGTGAATGAATTATTGTAAGAGTATTTTACACATAGGTCTCTCGTGACTTGAAGTGCTGCAGAGGTTGAGCTATAGATCTCTGAAATGTATTGTGATATTTGTTTTCTCCTTGGATCAGGGCAATTGATTAAGAACTTGAAAGGAACTGTAAAAGTGTATTTTTTGCATATGGAAAAAAACTTTATGAAATGCACTGGTTTTTTAAATAAATATATATATATTGCATTGATCTGTAAGCTTCATTTTTTAAGAAGCAAACTTGTGCCATTAAACATTGGGGGGATGGTGGAAGTTCGAGTCCGACTCTGTCTGCAGGGCCACAGGTCCCGTCCCCCCTGCCGCAAATACTTTGTCCACCATCTGTAAAACAAAGTAGAGTGGTGCCTCGCAAGACGAAAGTAATTCGTTCTGCAAGTCGCTTCGTCTTGCGATAATTTCGTCCTCCTGCGGGGGGGGGGGAACCGCCGAATAATTTCATCTTGCGAAGTGCGGCCATAGAAAACTTTGTCTTGTGAGTCACCAAAAATATCGCAAAACGCTTTCGTCTTGCGAGTTTTTTGTTGCGCGAGGCATTTGTCTTGTGAAGTACCACTGTACTGGCAAGAACAGAGTTGCCTATTTTTAAGGACTTCACTTGCTAGCCTTTCAAGTAGCAATAAGTAATGATCTGCAATGAGAATAAAAAATGGTAGCATTCAGTTTTTCATTCAGTGTATTGGAAGTTTTGTTTGGACGAACAACTGGAGAAGGATGCTGGAAAACGGGTTAAGCGTATCTGTGTGTTTAAATAAACACTAAATGCAAAGGAGAAGTATTGCCATGCACTTCAGAGTTAAGTGGACCATTCTGCCACAGTTTAGAAGGATAGATATTTTACAGGGTTATTTTTGCAAAATCATTTACTGTCTTGAACAAAGGTGCACTTAATGTACATTTCATTTCAGTAGCAATCTCAATTCCTTGGGAATTGACTCACTGATGCTTTGGTTAATAATAATAATAATAATTCTACCCTGCCTATCTGGCTGGGTTTCACCAGCCACTCTGGGTGGCTTCCAGCAAAATCTATAAAGATAGTAAATATTGCTCTACATCTACAAATATCAATGGTGTCTCTGCTCCAGTGGATTATCTGATGTCAGAACTAGTTCATCTCATCTACAGGGATATTCATGCGCAGCAGCCACACCTGGAGCGCATGCATCACTCTGCGTGGTGTGCTGAGTTACCACATTTGAAGAGAGAAAGGATATACCTGGGATTCCACTATGTTAAGGGCTGTAGGAATACCTCTCCAGACAGTAGTCTCTGCTGAGGCCAATAGGCTGTTTGGCACGTGGTGCTAAACCACTACACAGAATTCCACTTCACATGTTTACACAATCCCTATATAGAAGGAAGGCATAGGAACTGCAAGAGTTGATGTACATGTAGATTGCCGTGTGTGCTATCATGACTGCATGGATGCATGCCGGCATGCCACTGTTAACCACATTCCCAACCCGTGTACATGGCGGTGGTCCAGATAACAACAACAACAATTTATTATTTATACCCTGCCCATCTGGCTGGGTTTCCCCAGCCACTCTGGCGGCTTCCAACCAAACATTAAAATACAATAATCTATTAAACATTAAAAGCTTCCCTAAACGGGAATGTCTTCTAGAAGTCTGGTAGTTGTTTTTCTCTTTGACATCTGCTGGGAGGGCGTTCCACAGGGCGGGTGCCACTACCGAGAAGGCCCTCTGCCTGGTTCCCTGTAGCTTTGCTTCTTGCAGTGAGGGAACCGCCAGAAGGCCCTCGGCGCTGGACCTCAGTGTCCAGGCAGAACAATGGGGGGTGGAGACGCTCCTTCAGGTATACTGGACCGAGGCCGTTTAGATAGATGTAGGATCATGGCTAAGGTATGGTCTACATGTATAAGATAGTGTTTCTCATGTGGAAGTCCTGTCTATGCAAACGTTTTGTGATATGTAAACCCATCTGAACTCTGAAGGATGGAATAGCTCATTTTTGATGGGTTAGAATTTGAGCTTAGAAGAGGTGAACATGCATTCCAAAAGCAGCTTTCTTGATTGTCCCACACAACTTCTGAACAAGTCAAATGAACAGAAAGTATTATTTCATGACAATGGCTGATTATCCTTTTGTTTTTTGTTGCTGAAATTTTGACTGTTAAATTTTGATTCTGGTTTTGAAATAAAGTTAAACGTTTACGGTACTTTTCTGTCTCTTGGTTGTGGCATTTAGGATATCTTCTGCTAATGACTTGCTAACTTTTTTGAAATGTCTACAAAGTGTTATTCCGTGAAATAATGTCTCTTTCCTCACTGTAAACACTGATAAACAGCATTTTTTTAATTTAAAAAATGAATTAATGAATAAGAAAATTCCAACCCTTGACAGCTTTTCTTTCCAATTTCCAGTTACTTCTAAATCATAAGAGGTTAGGACAGTAGATGGAGCTAGAATACCGTCAAATATCACATCTGTATGTCCAGCATCTTCAAGGAATGAAATTTGGGAGCAAAAAAGCATGCTATAGAAGCAGTAGTAGCTACTCATTCAATTATTAACTTGCTGGTCGTAGAGTTCATTTGATATATTTCAGATTTATGCCCCATCTTTTTGCCATCTAGGTCCTCAGGGTGTCTTAGAAGCATAATTTTAAAACTAACATACCAAGAATATCAACCCCCCCAAAACAAGATAACAGATTAAATAGCATATTGTAATGTATTTAACAGCAGATTAAAATGCTTCTTTTAATTGGAACTGTCCCTGTGAACAGATGTTCAGGGCTGATAGCCTTGTTACACACAACGTCTGTACATCTCTTGATTCTCAGGTAGCAATACTTTTTCCAAACAATGCCTCAAACCCACGATACATTTAAAGCACACCCAGCACCCATTTAATTACCTGACTTTCCCTAAAGAATTCTGGGGCTGTATTTTGTTAAGGGCGCTTTGGATTGTAGCTCTGTGAGGGAGAGAACTACAGTTCACAATATTGGGGGGGGGAGTAGTATGCTTTGAATATGTGTCACATGCTTTGAATGTTTGAGAGCCAATGCTTACCTTTGTTAAAATAGCTCAACATTCAATTGTATAGAGGTGCTGTAATAACAATCTTAATGTAGCAGTCCTAAACATATTTACCACTGAAAACAAAAAACTTGCTTCCAGGTAAACACGCATTATGCTTTTAGAGCAGTTTTCAGATAAAGGCTTTTCCCCAAGTGTCAGGCACCGGACTGACCTGTGAGCCAAGTGGGGGCTGTTTGTTACACGACTTGTCCACATAGCCGGATTGAGGGCAGGCAGGTTTGGCCTACGTAACATTTCACTCCTCCGTTGCTAATGTGTAATTTCTACATCACATGTCTGTATTTACTTTCTAGGCTTGGAAAGCCTGAGAACAGTAGCTAGCCTTATCTCGTCTGCTCCGTTGTGTTTTTGTACTTTTTACTTTCTGTTCTCTCTCGGAGCTGAAGGGAGAGAACGCCATGATTGCTTTGTCCTGTATATACTGCTTAATAAAAGCTTAGAATGAGCACACCAATCTCCACTTTGTTTCTGCTAAACTCTGCTGAGTGCACATACACATAGGCATCCATGTGTCGCTGGAGCAGGCAGGGTCTGATGATTTATGGATGTCCCGGAGCTGCGCAACTTCAGGAAGACGCCCAGAGAGGTTTGTCTCATCTTGGGGGCTGTGTGGACACCCCCCCCCAGCGTATTCCGACATAACATAGTCCCCCAAAGCAACTGCATTGCTTAAAATGACTTGGGTCCAGGATACCTCAGGGATCTACTGAACCCATATAGGTAAAGGGCTCCTGGATGGTTAAGTTCAGTCAAAGGTGACTGGGGTTACGGCGCTCATCTCGCTTTCAGGCTGAAGGAGCCGGCGTTTGTCTGCAGACAGCTTTCTGGGTCATGTGGCCAGCATGACTAAACTGCTTCTGGTACAATGGAACACTGTGATGGAAACCAGAGCACACACAAACACGGTTTACCTTCCCGCTGCAGCAGTACCTATTTATCTACTTGCATTGACGTGCTTTCGAACTGCAAGGTTGGCAGGAGTTGGGACGGAGCAATGGGAGCTCACCCCATCGCAGGGATTCGAACTGCTGACCTTCTGATCGGCAAGCCCAAGAGGCTCAAGAGCAAGCTGGTTCCCAGAGTTGGTGAGGCTCGTTTGACAACAACGAGAAATCAATCTTTAGTATCATTGGTCCAATCCTGCAGCATACGCTGCCACTGGAGATTCAGTGGGCGCCTTCTTTTCCAACTTTTAAACACCTGTCGAAATCACATCTGTTCTGCCAGGCCTATGCAGACAACTCAGACTACATCACACACAATGGTTTAGTGGTCTTTGTTTTTGGGGTGTGTTTTTGCTTTTAACTTTTTATATTTTATTGTCTGGTTTTTAGGTTTTTATATTGTTGCTACATATATATATTTATGATACAGGGGTATTTAATTTTTTAAAATAAATAAATCATCAGTTGGTTAGCTACCATCTGGATTTGACCCTCAAGTAGGGTCAGGGAACCTGTGAATCTCCACATGTCTTTGGGCTACACTTGCATCATAATTGACATTTACTATGCTTACTGGGGCTGATGGGGTTAGAATCCAGGCATCCCCAAACTGCGGCCCTCCAGATGTTTTGGCCTACAACTCCCATGATCCCTAGCTAACAAGACCAGTGGTCGGGGAAGATGAGAATTGTAGTCCAAAACATCTGGAGGGCCGAAGTTTGGAGATGCCTGGGTTAGAGAGTCCAACAATGGTTTTTCCTTCAGCTGCATAAGCCCACAGGGTGCCTTGCGGACAAGACCAAAAAGGGTGTCCAGCCACTACTACTGGCTCTCAACAGGGTAAATTCCTTGGCCAATGGGGGCTATGCAGACTTGCAACCAGTCAGCAGCTTCATGCGATGCCTCCATACACAGAGGATCACAGCCAATGCTAGTCCTACTCAGAGTAGATCCTTTACGATTAATGGATGTGACTACCATTATTTCCAGCATTGGGTGTAGGGCGAGGGAATTTTGTATTTGAATGCTCTTGTCTTTCATACTATTTAAAACTCCCTGTGCATTCAAAATGAGCATGTTGCGAAGATTTGTTTCAGAACCTTCCTGACATGCCAGCTTGGTATGTGCAATGAATTTTTTATTGGGCCAGGGGAACAGCTGAACATCTGGTATCTCACCTAGAATTTGCAGTGGAATAATCCAGCAGCAGAGACATCAGATGGAGCTTCTGATCATGAGTACTGCAGTTCTTAAAGTGGGGCTTAAGCATCCTTTGTGAACCACCTACATCTCCTTCATGAGGTCATTGTCATTCATTGAAAACCAAACAACTAAAGTACCAATCAAAACCCCAAGCCCCAGTATGTTGTAGTATGTTGGTGGATGTGTGTCCTGGCACCAGACTATGGAAACGTGTTTAAATCCTCTGCTTAGCCATGGAACTCTCTGGAATGCCTTGGGGAGCATGCCACAGTCAGCCTAGCCTACCTCACAGGGTGGTTGTGAGGATAAAATAGGACACACTCTGCAAACTCCCATTTCCTGCTGCATCCTATTGAAACGCAGTCTGTACTTGGTAAGGTTCCACGATGTGATTCCTTGACAATTCAAGTGGCCTGTTTCTTTGGAGTGATTCCCTTGGGTTATTTTTCAGGAAAGAATGAAAGTTTGGTATGTCCTGAACATGCTTTTCAATTAAACAGAAAGTAGAGAGAAGGAATAAACAGGTGTTTTTCCATGTTCTTTGTTAAAGGGTAGGGTACTACCTGCCCAGCAAAAGAACAAACCCAAGGTTCTAAAAATGTATAAAGTGAATTTAATAAACAACACTCTTCCTCAAATTATTCTACTATCAAATGATAGCCTGGGAGATGACAACAAATACTATTCTCTACAGCGGTATAAGTTGCTACATGATTATAGAAGATATTGCAAATTTTGATGGAAATGCTGTGAAAATACAATGGAGTGTTTCAACCATCATATTTGATGTTCTCAGTTGAACCCGTCTGCAACATTATCAAAATAGGCTGGTTATCAACTTCAGCCAGTCTCTGCTGTTAGGCTGAATGGGGACTGGCTTTGATTTGTCTGAGTATCTAGCGTTAAGACACACCTAAGGTAACTTGGGGCAGTTGCCAGAACTGAAAGGAATAGAACTGAGCTCTCCTTTTCATGGCAACAATTTTACAAAGCAAAATGAATTTTTGAAGAAGGCAGTTTGAATATATTTAGTCAAGCTTGGTAGATGGGGAAAGCCTGCAGTAGAGAGGGAAGAAAAAGTGAAATCATTAGTAATGAAATTGATTTGCATAGACAGATATCAAGCCTTCATTCGCAGTTGCATAGAACCCAGATTGGTAGAAAATACCCTTCAAGCAAAAAGTGGATGTTTCTAGAGGAAAGTCAAATGGAAGTCAAGAAATGAGAGAGAGAGAGAGAGAGAGAGAGAGAGAGAGAGAGAGAGAGAGAGAGAGAGAGAGAGAGAGAGAGAGAGAGAGAGGAAGGAAGGAAGGAAGGAAGGAAGGAAGGAAGGAAGGAAGGAAGGAAGGAAGGAAGGAAGGAAGGAAGGAAGGAAGGAAGGAAAAGCACCTGTGTGTGATGGAATTGACTGGACTTTGCATTATCATATGGAGAAGAGTTGAACATTTTATGTTAGCAAGGATGCCACCAGAGCTCTCCCCACCCCCTGGAGAGTAATGGCATTTGGGGAGTTGGGATCCATCATTATGTCCAGTTTTTCTATAAAAATTAGACTTGTTGTACATCGTTTGCACGGTTTCTTCCCAGACTAGCACCAGGTGGGAATGGCATGCCACATTTCCCCAGGACTTGATATAATTTAGGGTGAAGACTGATGCAATGTAAAAGGAGGACTTGGAACAGATTCTTCAACTGTGATGTGAGCCTGTTTTCTACCTGGATTCCAGTTGAAAGGATGGGTGTATATACCGGGGAGTTTAATGCTAATATAGCCATTAGATAGACCCCACCTGGGAAGGCTATAAGTCTTTTATAATTTTAAATTAAAAGGTGTTTCATTCATGGGCGTAGGCAGGGGGGGCAGGAGGGGGCAATTGCCCCCCCTAGAAGCAGGGTCACTGGCCAGCCTGCCCCACTGCCCGCCCGGTGCCGTCTCCCTTCTCCCTGGCTGGCTGTGGGGTGGGCGGCGGGAAAGCACCAGAGCCGCGCAAAGCGTTTGGCTGGCTTTCCCTCCCTCCGCCCCACAGCCAGCAAGGGAGAAGGGAGACGTCCCTTCTAGCCGGCTGGCTGTGGGGCGGGCGGAGGGAAAGCCAGGCAACCGCTTTGCGCGGCTCTGGGGCTTTCCCTACACCTGCCCCAGCGATTGCAGAGGGGGAGGAGGGGATCGGAGCAGCCCGATTTCGGGCTGATCCTGGCTCCCCCTCGTCCCTTCCGATCGCGGAGGGGGAGGAGAGAGTCGGAGCAGCCCGATTTCGGGCTGATCCTGGCTCCCCCTCGTCCCTTCCTATCGCGGAGGGGGAGGAGGGAGTCGGAGCAGCCCGATTTCGGGCTGATCCTGGCTCCCCCTCATCCGTTCCTATCGCGGAGGGGGAGGAGGGAGTCGGAGCAGCCCGATTTCGGGCTGATCCTGGCTCCCCCTCGTCCCTTCCTATCGCGGAGGGGGAGGAGGGAGTCGGAGCAGCCCGATTTCGGGCTGATCCTGGCTCCCCCTCGTCCCTTCCGATCGCGGAGGGGGAGGAGGGAGTCGGAGAAGCCCGATTTCGGGCTGATCCTGGCTCCCCCTCGTCCCTTCCTATCGCGGAGGGGGAGGAGGGAGTCGGAGCAGCCTGATTTCGGGCTGCTCCGATGTGGCCCCGCCCCTTGCCCCCCGCCCCTTGCCCCCCCTGATTTTCATCCTGGCTACGCCCCTGGTTTCATTAACTTTTTTTAAAAAAGGAAATGTCTTGGAATTGAAAAACTGGTGCCTTATGTATGTGTGTGTGTTTTCTAAGCGGCATCATAGGTGCTGGCCAATCAGCACTACACACTGCCAGCTTCTGCTACAAACCTGCGGAACTGATATATTTTTGCATCTTTTTGAATGCCTTCCTTTAATGCAAGAGAGAAAACAGACAATTGGGCCAAATGCTCATATAGACTTGCATGCAACACTTTCACAACACCTTCCAACGCATGGGCCTGCCAGCAGTTTGTTCCATCTTGACACTGGAAACCGACATTACAGAGATGACAGTAGACGCAATGCAAAGAGTGTGACTGGGATGTGCAAGCAGGTAACACCTCTTAATACAAAGCACCTCCCACCATAATTTAAAACACAGTGGCGCTGTGGGTTAAACCACTGAGCCTAGGGCTTGCTGATCAGAAGGTCGGCGGTTCGAATCCCTGTGACGGGGTGAGCTCCCGTTGCTCGGTCCCAGCTCCTGCCAACCTAGCAGTTCGAAAAGCACGTCAAAATGCAAGTAGATAAATAGGAACCGCTACAGCGGGAAGGTAAACGGCGTTTCCATGTGCTGCTCTGGTTTGCCAGAAGCGGCTTTGTCATGCTGGCCACATGACCTGGAAGCTATACGCCGGCTCCCTCGGCCAATAATGCGAGATGAGCGCGCAACCCCAGAGTCGGTCACGACTGGACCTAATGGTCAGGGGTCCCTTTACCTTTTAAATCACATAGTGCCCCCACCCCAGAATGCTAGGAACTGTCGTTTACCCCTCACAGCACCTTTAACAAACTACCATTCCCCCGACTCTTTGGGGGAAGCCCTGTGCTTTTAATATATGGTGTGGATGCTATCAGAGTCTCTCCAGTCCTTCACAGCTGCAAGTATGATATAAAGACAGTTTGTGCTGCATAACCTTGACGTTTCAGATGCCACCTATTCCTCTCCCGCCTACCTCAGGCAGGCTAGATTGCTGCCACGGGGCCCAACCCCAGCTTCATTGGGCTCCAGAAATCTCGAGGCTGTCCTAGAAACCAAGTTTCCGTGACAATGTCCTTTCCTGCCACTCGTCATGCGGGAACAGAGCGCTGCCTCCACTTCTTCTGACAGGGCATGCATCTTTAGCCAAGCTTCTGCACACCCTGTCGCTGTGTGGCTGCCTGGCTGGCTGGTTCTGGCAAGGCCCATTGGATGCTCAGCCTAGCTGGAGATTCCACCCACTTGAATCAGAGCTGCTTATTATTCTTATTATTTTCCACTGGGTTCCGAACGCCGCAGGCTAGAAAGCAGAGGTGCCGTCTGCTAATGGAAGGACACGCCTGTCACCCTCTGATGATCACAGCTTGAATTGTTTGTCTTTTTGCAGAGCAGGTTAAATAGATTAGCAGGCAACAAGCAACAGCTAACCTCTTGGATGCTGTTCTTCGATGAGCGAGATCATTATGGCTGGGATGAGGAGCTCTGCGCAGACTGTGTGTGCATGGAAATGTTTTCATTTATGGAGGGATGTTGTGCAGTTGATGCTGTAATAATTCTGTCCATTGTCAAAGTCGTCCTAACTGCATTTCTTTGGTTTACAGTGCTACGATTTCATTGGAGGGAAGTAGCAATTGCCCGTGCAATTGCTTAGGTGTTTTATTTTATGTAAAATGCTGTTCTGTTCTTAATTTCAGGGCACTTTCCAGTGAATTGAGAACATGACTCGGGAAAGACTCGGCAGTGTCGTAGGGCACAGCCCTATCAAGGAGAATCGCAAGCAACCATTTAAAAGCCCCGTATTGCGAAAGGCTCAAAGCCCCAACTCTTTCATGAAAACGTCAAGGTTAAACATCAGACAAAATAGCCGCAGCGGTAATCAAAGCACCACGAGCGCGATTTAAAGTGTCTTGGTGAATAAAAATGTGTTTGTTATTTATGCATTTCGGAGTATCTGTACTTTCGCCCTTTCCAAGGCATTTGCATGGCTCTTGTTGCAAGGCAATCCCTCTGAAGAAATAAAACAATAGCATAAAAATGGAAACAGGCTCAGAAGATTAAAAAAACCCCAACAACATTATGACATGAGAGTTTCCCCACAGGCATGGGCAACCTTTGGGCTGTCAAGGGATGCATTGCACCCGGAGCAAGCTGTTTGGGGCCAAGGGAAGGGTCAGAGTCAAAAGGGGAGACACAAAGAGAACAGCCTTAGCTGATGAACTGAGCAGACATGGAAGTGGCTCCTCCAACAAATGGACCATGTTTCCTTTCCTTACCATTGACGGCAACTGTATCGCAAGTCAACGATCCTTTGGCGAGGTACTCAGAGCGGAAAGGCCACTTCATAAGACTATTCAGCCTTCCCCAATCTGGTCCTCTCCACGTATTTTGGACAACAATGCATATCATCCCTGACCATCCTATCCTAGAAGGCAGCAGGAAGGCTGGCTTAACTAGTGTGTCAGCCATGATATTGCTACTATTGATGAGGCAGATCTCAAGAGCGCGATGTAATGCTGGTTCAAGGCGCTGTCATGGGGATTCTCTGCACCACCTGGGAGATCCCCGCTGCCCGCCCTAGTTTCAATTTTATTAAAACCTGCTGCAATGAAAAGATTAGGGCACATTCCAGCCCTTTACAGGATTCCTCACCTGCCTCTTCATTGACTTTTCAGTGTGACTAAACATATGTGGGGTTAAAGCTTTGGTTACTACTCCGTGGTAGAAGGCAAAGCCTTCTTTGATGCTTCCTTCTTCAGACCCAAAATAGCTTTTATATTTGCCCCTCAACGATTAAAATCATCCCACCATTAATCAACTCGAGCTTTAGCTGACCAACCTTCAGATTTATACCCCTTAAATGTTGCAGCCCTACAAATACAGTACAAGAATGTCAAAGCCATTGTATTAAAAAAAAGCCATTGTACCATAGTTCTTTTAGGTGACTGGGTAATGCTCAGGTGAGCTAGGATCCAAGGCTTCTTGCCAGAGTTCCTTAACCTGCCATCCAAATAGCCATGCCACAGATATTTTGCCCTGGACAGGAGAAGAAAGAAAAGCAGGCTGGCTCCGATTGAAGAGCTGTGAGACTTTTCGCACAGACAAAGGCAGCAGGAGGCAAAGCTGTGAGTGATCATTAATGCAGGCAAGGCTGCTTTTGTTTCCTACTCAGTCGGGTCACAGGTGGCATCATAGCCTGCTTCCTGGAGTGCATTAGAGAAATGGAAAGGTACCGAGGAGATCTGAACAAAGGGAAGGCTCTTTAAGTGAACTGTGACGCAGCCAAATAAAGCAGCGGTGGGCAGAAAGAGGATTGGCATCCTTTGGTAGAGCTCCAGGTGGTTCTCAGTAGATCAGTATGGGTTTCTGACATGCAATTGTTTCACAATAGCAACATCTAAAAAGTAGTAGTAATGGACAGTTGGAAAAAAAAGAGTTGGTGGGGAGTAGACTTTGGAATGATATGGTTTGTGAGATTGGTTCTGGCTCCAATTTGTGGACTGCCTACCTGGCTGAGTGACTGTTTGGCACCTAGTTCCAGCTGATTGGACCCCACTTGGAGTTAAGAACATAATAATTGTCCTGCTAGATCAGGCCAATGGCCTGTCTAGTTCAGCATCCTGGCCAAACCGATACACATTTCCCACAGGTGAAGAAACCCTTCCAAAGTAGATTCTGCAAGTGAGGTCTGAACATCCTGGTCTTAGCGTCATTCAAATCAAATGTGTCTTGGTAAGAGGAGATGATGTTTCCATAGTGTACCCAAAACCTAAGACTATACTGATGTGACAGAGTGCACAAAGGTGAGCAGGGGATGCTGGTAGAATTGCATGACTCCAATGACCACATAGGGGCTGTTGACCACACGGAGAATCATTCCTCAGATTTCCAAGCCCAAGTGGAGGAACTTATGGTATCTGGAATTAGCTGTGTATTTGGATGGACTCCGAAGTTTCCTGTTGCCATTTGTTTCTTTTGAAAGAGATAAAGTTCTTCTCGCGATGTATGCTTTCTCAAAAGAGCCTTACCTGGCCATGTAGTCTGTTGCCTTATCTGTGTCAGGTGGAACCTGTTTTATTTGCTCAAGGATATTTAGTTCTTGCTGCTGCTGCTGATTTAATTAAGTTTGTATACTGCCCTATACCCATGGATCTCTGGGCAGTTCATTGTTTGTAAGAAGAAGAGTTTGATATCTTGCTTTATCACTACCCTAAGGAGTCTCAAAGCGGCTACCAATCTCCTTTCCTTTCCTCCCCCACAACAAACACTCTGTGAGGTGAGTGGGGCTGAGAGACTTCAAAGAAGTGCGACTAGCCCAAGGTCACCCAGCAGCTGCATGTGGAGGAGCAGGGAATCGAACCCGGTTCACCAGATTACAAGTCCACTGCTCTTAACCACTACACCACACTGGCTCATCTACATCACTACATCATACTGTAACATTGATCTCACCCCCCCCCACCCAACAATCACACCATCTATTTTTTTCTTAGTTGCTCTTCTTGCTTCTGTTGTTTTGTTTTTACTGGTGTTTCATTGTGTGTTGGATCCTTTTTAGCCGTTTGGAGAGTCTTTGAAAAGAGGATTAGAAATTGTCCTGTTAAATAAATGAGAGCTACTCACAGAAGAAGAAGGAGAAAATAGAAGCCATACTTAATTATTAAGTGCCCGTTTGGAATGGTGGCCAGGGAGGACTGTCTTTCTGGTGAATATTTTTTAAAATGTTCGCAGGAAGACAAGCAACGTTGCATGGGTTGAAGAGGCTGTAACTCCTGCTTGACCATGGCTTTTCCTCAAACATTCAATTTTGAATAAGGAATCTGGAAACCCCTTTCAGTAGTCTTCTTGCCCACCCCCTTCTTTGTGCAGCGTTAAGTTATAGTCTCAGCTGGAGAAGTGGAGAGCAGCGAAGACCCCGGCTGGATCAGGCCCAAGGTCCACTCAGTCCAGCATCCTGTTCCCCCAGTGGCCAACCAGATGCCCAAGTGCTCTCTCCACTTGTGATTCCCAGCAGCTGGTATTCATCTAGCCCTATTCTCCACTAATTTGCCTAACCCTAAAGTTGCCAGTTCAGCTATGAGGAGGATTTTCCAGCAATGGAGCACCGTGTGGTCGTGTAATGAATTGTAGCATTAAACAGCAGGCAGAACATTTTGTCTTAACCTGTGTAAACAGGTTTGTTTGTATATTTTCCTTATGAGCAAAACTGCTCTGGAGGGTCGGACTCGAACCAATGGCTTCCAATCACAAGAAGGGAGATTCCAACTAAACATCAGGAAAAACTTTCTGACAGTAAGAGGTGTTTGACAGTGGAACAGTCTCCCTCGAGTGGTTGTGGACTCTGGTTCCTTGGAGGTTTTTGAGCAGAGGTTGGATGGCCATCTGTCATGGATGCTTTAGCTGAGATTCAGCCGTCACTGCATCCTGTGGCCACTAATTCCGCTGCTTAACTATGTGATGTGTGAACAAGCATTTCCTTTGGCCTGACCTGAATCTTCCGACATTCATCTTCACTGGATGAATAAGGTCTCTGCATGGCTGGGTTAGAATTGATTTCATTCAGCAGGGTGGTTGGTTATATATAGAAAACAAAGGGCTGAGTCAGACATAATGCATTTTTTTGGCAGGGTTTTTGTTGTTGTTGTTTCAAGCCACAAAACACCTGCAGAAGGAAAATATTGCATGGAACCTGCAAGTTTATCTAGACAGCTCTGTAAGCAGGATTCCAGATTCCCATTATTCATGAAACGGTGCTCCAGAAAAAGTAGCCCAACATTCCTTTTTGTGTGTAGAAGGACTCAAAGCATCCTTTTTAAATTCTTGGAGTATGAAAATTACTCAGGCCCAAAGTTTCCTTCTCACTAACCTCCTTTACATGCAGGGTTGTACTAAACCTTTCTTATAATTTATTTACCATGGTGTTAAGTTACTTTAAAATACCAGATCTGCCCTATCGGCCCTTTTACATCTCTTTCCTTTGATGCATCACTATTCATTATTAAAGAGGCCTGGATCCTACTTGACTTTTTCAAGCTTTCCTTCCCCCTTGTAGTTTAATGCTGTCACTGGGAATTTACATAGTAATGTTAAAAGCATTTTGGCAAGCAACAAGTCCTGCTGGTTAGTAATGGTCTCCTTCCTTTAACCTATCTGGTCCAGGTGCTCCCACACACATATCTCCTGTTAGAAATGATACATCAGGGGCCTTTGAGCACCTCTCTCTCTCTCTCTC
This sequence comes from Zootoca vivipara, assembly GCF_963506605.1. Lineage (NCBI taxonomy): Eukaryota > Metazoa > Chordata > Lepidosauria > Squamata > Lacertidae > Zootoca > Zootoca vivipara. The sequence goes on along the minus strand of NC_083277.1, from coordinate 27,881,760 downwards.
ATCGTAACAACTATACACTTGCAAAGGGGTACCTATGGGATGCTCTAGCCTTGAAAAACTCCATGATGACTGCTTAACCTCATGTTATGTTCATTTGCAGCTCAGTGGTGGAGTATCTGCTTTGCAGACAGACGGTCCCAAGTCCAATCCTTGGGCATCACCAGGTAGAGCTTGGACAAGGGGTCGGCAAGGTTTACTGGCCATGGGCGGGATCATTCCCACGGAGATCATCCGTGGGCCGGACTGGCACAGCGCGACACTGGAAATCGGGCCTGTGCATGCCCAGATGTCGGAAATCATGCCTGTGCAGAAGCGATTTTTGGCGTCTGGACATGCACAGACGCGGGTTTTGGTATAAGTGCGTGCGCAGATGCAATTTCCGGTGCCGCTCAGTGAGTCCCTGCACCGCCGAGTGGGCGGCTCAGTTTGGGGGTGGCTCATGGGCCGGTAAAACGGTCTTCCTGGGCCGCATCCGGCCCATGGGCTGCACATTGCCGACCCCTGGCTTCGACTGTCCCCTGTCTGGCATCTTGAAGACTTGCTGTCACTAAGTGAATATTCAGATAGGTTGACCAGTGGCCTGACTCAGTATAAAGCAGCTTCCTACCTTCCATCCATTTTGATGATAAACCTCCAAGTCCACAGAATGCTTCCCCTCTTTGCTGGGATTTCCCTGCTGTTGTTTTCTTTGTTCCCAAACAGGAGCTTCTTGTGCTTTAGAGGCTGCTCCTGGGATTCTTCCAAGTTTCGGAGAGTCTTGCTGAGGAGCAAAGAGAAGGGCCCTTCTGCGGGAGATTGGCAGCCAAACCTAACAAATAGATAGCAGGACAAGTTCACAGAGCTGTATTGCTGATAGGCAGATACTCAGACCATAGAAATACAATTTGTAGAGAGGGCTCTGTGTGATGTCATTTCCCCTGCTCTTCTGGAGAGGAAGGAGCAGCTTCTATCCCTGTAAGGGACAGCTGCATATTTCTGCATTGCAGAGGGTTGCGCTAGATGATCCTCGGGGTCCCTTCCAACTCTGATTCTATGAGATATGAGAGATGAGCATGTAGTATTTTCTGTCTCTCTTTTCCTGTGACTAGACATGAGGGCACAGGTGCCATGTGCTTGCTCCATCTCAAGCAGATGCCTGAAGCTGCTTATATTTACAGCTGGTTATATTTTTGAAATGCCAACCTAGCAGTTCAAAAGCACGCCAGTGCAAGTAGATAAATAGGTACTGCTGCAGCGGGAAGGTAAACAGTGTTTGTGTGTGCTCTGGTTTCCATCACAGTGTTCCATTGTACCAGAAGCAGTTTAGTCATGCTGGCCACATGACTCAGAAAGCTGTCTGCAGACAAACGCCGGCTCCTTCAGCCTGAAAGCAAGATGAGCGCTGCAACCCCAGTCACCTTTGACTGGACTTAACCCTCCAGGGGTCCTTTACCTTTTATTTACCTATATTTACAGTATATAAATATACTGTATTTTGTCCACATAGTTTTTACTGCCACTGTTGCTATAAGCCAGGCACCCCCAAACTTCAGCCCTCCAGATGTTTTGGACTACAATTCCCATCTTCCCCGACCACTGGTCCTGTTAGCTAGGGATCATGGGAGTTGTAGGCCAAAACATCTGGAGGGCCGCAGTTTGGGGATGTCTGCTATAAGCCAATGCACGATTATCAAGTAAGCAAACTTATTTTAAAACTTAGTTTTACAAATTGTTGCCTGATTCTTTGTTAAGTGGGGGAAGTCCGCTTTCTTCGTTAGCTGGACTTGTTCAGAACAAGGTTTTATAGCCTAATAATTCCTTTGCTATTAATTTTGCTGCCAAGGATGGGATTTTCAAACTCTGTTCAACCACCACATGTACAGGTAGGCGTCTGGAGGGATAAATTGCAATTAATATATCCTCTCCAACCAAAAACAAAACAAAACCCACCCCACGCGTTCTACAATGGGAACTGAAAGCTCAAGTGTGGCTGCTTCTCTTTCCTTCCACCATCAATTCTTGCTTGCCTGCTCCTGTTAGAAAGATGGAAAAGGTATATGCCACACCTTTACAGTAAGGAGTAAAGGTAAAGGTAAAGGGACCCCTGACCATTAGGTCCAGTCGTGACCGACTCTGGGGTTGCGGTGCTCATCTCGCTTTATTGGCCGAGGGAGCCGGCGTACAGCTTCCGGGTCATGTGGCCAGCATGACAAAGCCGCTTCTGGCAAACCAGAGCAGCACATGGAAACGCCGTTTACCTTCCCGCTGTAGCGGTTCCTATTTATCTACTTGCACTTTGACGTACTTTTGAACTGCTAGGTTGGCAGGAGCTGGGACCGAGCAACGGAAGCTCACCCCGTCACAGGGATTCGAACCGCCGACCTTCTGATCAGCAAGCCCTAGGCTCAGTGGTTTAACCACAGCGCCACCTGGGTTAGGAGTAAGTAGTAGTGGTAGTTAATTCAGAGGCTCTAGCAGTGAGCCCCCTGTTTGGGGGCATGGATCTCAACAGGTACCCAACAATTTTAACCATGGATGCCTATTCAGGGGGTGAATGAGGGGTCTGAGAGACAGCAGGCATGGATGCTCTTCCACCTCTGAATCGCAGCCATTAGGAGCAAGGGCAGGAAGGGGCTTTTGCCCTCATGTCCTGATGGTGGACTTCCTGTAAACATCTGGCTAGCCACCGTGGGAGACAGGAGAAAAGGAAGCTGGAGTTGATGGACCTTTGGTCTGTTCCAGCAGCAGGGCTGTTCACCAGTCCTGACTTCACAATGTGAATCTTGGACTGGTATGCCATGCTAATCCCACTCATGGCAGGCTCATTAAAATGACTTGGATAGCTCAATTGGTTAGAACGTGGTGCTGATAATGCCAAGGTTGCAGGTTCGATCCCCATATGGAACAGCTGCATATTCCTGCATTGCAGGGGGTTGGACTAGATGATCCTCAGGGTCCCTTCAACTCTACAATTCAGTTTAATAATTTCAGGGGGTAGGACTTTGGAGTAGGACTTTGTAGAATACCAACCCCATACCCTCCAACATTTCACTGATGAAAATAGGGACATCCCATTCCATAATGATGATTTTACTACAGTCATACCTCGGTTTAAGTACGCTTCGGTTTGAGTACTTTCAGTTTAAGTACTCCGCGGACCCGTCTGGAACAGATTAATCCACTTTCCATTACTTTGAATTGGAAAGTTCGCGTCAGGTTAAGTTCGCTTCAGGTTAAGTACGGACTTCCGGAACCAATTACACTCTTACCTCGGGTTAAGTACGCTTCAGGTTGAGTACTCTGCGGACCCTTCTGGAACAGATTAATCCACTTTCCATTACTTTCAATGGGAAAGTTTGCTTCAGGTTAAGTACGCTTCAGTTTAAGTACTCCACGGACCATCTGGAACGGATTAATCCACTTTCCATTACTTTCAATGGGAAAGTTCACTTCAGCTTAAATACGCTTCAGGTTAAGTACAGACTTCCGGAACCAATTGTGTACTTAAACCAAGGTACCACTGTATTTCTACCCCACACATCTTACTGGGTTGCCCCAGGCACTCTGGGCAGCTTCCAACATATATAAAAACATAATAAAACATTAAACATTAAACAAAACACTTCTCTATACAGAATTGCCTTCAGATAGCCCAGGGGTTGGATAACTACATACCCTCCAACATTTCTCCAATGAAAATAGGGACATCCTAAGGAAAAGTGGGACATTCTGGGATCAAATCAGAAACCAGGATGGCTTATCGAAATCAGGGACGTCTCTGGAAAATAGGAACACTTGGAGGGTCTGCAATCCTTGGTCAACAACGCTCTTAACCTTTCCTCTTTCTGTGGATCAATAACAGTTTAAGCACGAGTGTTTGGAAATCTATCCTCCTTAATGCTTGTAAAGTGGACCAGGATCTTTTCAGTGGAAGGCATTGTTATCAGGGTATTAAAAGCATTGTTTTGCTATAATTAATTACTCGGTAAGATAATAAGCATCATCTGAAAGGAGGAGTGAGGGAGAAATGCTGAATATGTGTCTTGTCAAATCTGAGAGCAGTGCATTAGCATGATGCTGGAATTTCACTTAGCAATCCAGGTTGTCCGTCGAGCACTGTGGCTGCATTCACGTCTCACAACTTTCCCCTAACTCAGGCATCCCCAAACTTTGGCCATCCAGATGTTTTGGACTACAATTCCCATCATCCCTGACCACTGGTCCTGCTAGCTAGGGATCATGGGAGTTGTAGGCCAAAAGAGCTGGAAGCAGTTTGGGGGCGCCTGCCCTAACTCTTAAGTTCCACATTACAGCACATTGGAGCTTTCACATGACATAAAAGCAACTTCTGGAAGTACAGTACTGTAGAATATAAAGCGGATATATTCGTGTGATTTGCTTCCAGAAAAACCCCTGTTTGGAAAGAATATGGAAGTAAGTGCTAAACCTGTGCTGCATTCCACTGTATAGTTCTGGAAGTGGCTGTGAGAAAGCTCAGATATACAGTGGTACCTCTACTTACGAATTTAATGCGTTCCGAACGCACATTCGTAAGTAGAAAAAAATTGTAAGTCGAATCCCATAGGAATGCATTGGGAGAAAAAATTCGTAAGTCGAAGCAACCCTATCTAAAAATTCGTAAGTAGAAAAAATCCTATCTAAACCGCATCCAAGATGGCGGACGGAGCTCCATTCATAAGTAGAAACATTCTAAGTAGAGTTATTCGTAAGTAGAGGTACCACTGTAATGTGGAAATTACCTGCTAAGGAAACAGTGTGAACATGGAATGAACTGCTGTGTGAATGCAGCCTGTGGTTGCATGAGGAACAGAGCTGGCTTTCCTTCAGTGCATAACTTGAAAACTCCACCACAGACACATATGTAACAAGGTTTCCAAACTGGATCTGAATCCCCTTACAATTTGCTTCATCTCCTCCCCGTTTCCCCACTCCAAGAAGAAAGATCTACTGCTAGAATCCTAGGCAGAATATTAAGCATTTCATTAAAATACTGCTAAGTAAATGCAGAGGGGCACAGATGCTACGAAACCTCCTTCCAATGCCCTTGGTTACAATATTGCCTTTGATATTATCCGCTCAGCATTTTTAGCATTCAACCCTCAGACAAAAAAAATGGGAATACGAGACCTTTTAATTCGGGCTTCAAAGACAACACTTCAGAATGTTATGTAATAAATCAATCATTACTACACTTAATAACCTTAATGCTTTTCTTTGAAGTGAGGAATCCAGGAGAGAGTTTTGAAACACACAAAAAAGAGGGTGTGTGTGTGTTATATCATTCTGGTCATTTGATGTAAAGCTGTTTCATCGATCAGATGAGAAGAAGTATTTGAAACTAGCTGTAGGTAATGGCAGCAATTCCTGAACACTGGAGAAAATGTGAAAATCTACCTGTGCTCTAGAACCTTGATCAACAGAGAGTTCAGCATTATCACATCTAGGGGGCCTCCAGACTGCTGCAGTTTACAAGGCAGGGTTTCAAGTTGTATACTGTAAATTTAAATCAGTGCAATTAAAGTGGTTTAAGGTGCTCTGTCGCCTTAAGTGCAACACTTTTCGAAAAAAAGAAACAGACATTTTGTAGTTAGGAAAGTGACAGGGAAATGCATTGAAAAGTGTGGAATAAAGGAATGACTAAAGCAGGCATCACCAAACTTCAGCCCTCCAGATGTTTTGGACTACAATTTCCATCATCCCTGACCACTGGTCCTGTTAGCTAGGGATCATGGGAGCTGTAGGCCAAAACATCTGGAGAGCCGCAGTTTGGGGGCGCCTGGACTAAAGGGAGGTTGTAATTGATGTGGAGACCAACTGCTTCTTCATATTTCTTGACTTCTGCTTGTGTTACTGGAATCACCACTACAGGGTCATTCAAAGTGAGAGCTACTCCATCTGCAAATAAAATCAAAAGGTGTTCTTTGCTGTTCACCCAGTAAGGTAAAGGTAAAGGGACCCCTGACCATTAGGTCCAGTCGTGACCGACTCTGGGGTTGTGCGCTCATCTCGCATTATTGGCCGAGGGAGCCGGCGTATAGCTTCCAGGTCATGTGGCCAGCATGACAAAGCCGCTTCTGGCAAACCAGAGCAGCACACGGAAACGCCGTTTACCTTCCCGCTGTAGCGGTTCCTATTTATCTACTTGCATTTTGACGTGCTTTCGAACTGCTAGGTTGGCAGGAGCTGGGACCAAGCAACGGGAGCTCACCCCGTCGCAGGGATTCAAACCGCCGACCTTCTGATCAGCAAGCCCTAGGCTCAGTGGTTTAACCACAGCGCCACCTGGGTCCGTTCACCCAGTACTACCCTTTAATTACTGGATTTTGTTTTGTTACCATCAGAGGCTGCAGAAAAGGATGCAGAGCTATAGGGTTAGGGGGAGCCCTGTTTTGTTCCTTGATCCCAAGGCATTATTTTCTACCACTGCTGTATTGCTTTGATAAAGTTTGGATAGCGTGCTTATAGATACATTTGATACATTTTCAATTTCTGGATTAAAAATCCCCATTCTAAGCAATCAAAGGCTTTATAAGCAATACTATGAGACTGCTAGTTTGCTTACTGTGATACGTAGGTTACGTTAAGGACTCACTGAATGGGATCAGAAATTTAGTGGTCTAGTATAAACCCAATTTGATGAAAGTGAATTCTTGAGGAATTTGATCTAACTTTTTGGCAGTATTGAAGTGAAAAATGTTTTTATCTTGGCTTGATAATGTAATAGGCTGGTAAGAGCCCATGTACATTAAATCCTGGCCAGGTTTGGGAATAACTATAATGCATGAAGAACATTCTTACTACTTTTACTACTACTACTATTTAAGAAGGGCCTGCAGGATCAGGCCAGTGGCCTATCTAGTCCAGCATCCTGTTCTGACAGGATGCTAACCAGATGCCTGTGGAAAGCCCACAAGTAGGATCAGAGTGCAACAGCATTTTCTCTTCCTGCAATTTCTGGTAACTGGTATTCAGAAGTGTTAGTGCCTCTGATCATGAGTCGCCTACAAATTCATGGAGGTTGTGGACTCTCCTTCCTCAGAGGTTTTAAAGCAGAAGTTAGATGGCCATCTGTCTTGGATGCTTTAGCTGAGATTCTTGCATTGCAAGGGGTTGGACTGGATGCCCCTCAAAGTCCCTTCCAACTCTACAATTCTATGATTGATCCCAATACCAATCCTTGGGAGACTCCGCTTTCCGCTTCTCTCCATTTGGTGAAGTGTCCGTTTATTTCTACTCTTTGCTTCCTGTTCCTTAATCTAATCCCTGCTCCACAAGAGGGCCTTGCCTCTTATTTCATGACTGCTAAGCGGGTGGCGCTGTGGCCTAAACCACAGAGCCTAGGGCTTGCAGATCAGAAGGTCGGTGGTTCAAATCCCCATGACGGGGTGAGCTCCTGTTGCTCGGTCCCTGCAACCTAGCAACCTGTCAAAGTGCAAGTAGATAAATAGGTACCGCTCCAGTGGGAAGGTAAACAGTGTTTCCATGCACTGCTCTGGTTCACCAGAAGGGCCGCCATCTCCAACTCCTCAAAAGATTTTCCATCAACGGTGTCTCCGAAGAATTTTACACATCACTTGGGAAGACAGGCAAACTAATATCAGTGTACTGGAAGAAGCAAAGATCACCAGTGTTGAAGCAATGATTCTTCAACATCAACTTTGTTGGACTGGTCATGTTGTGTGGGTGCCTGATGATCGCCTTCCAAAGCAACTACTCTATTCTGAACTTAAAAATGGAAAGCGTAATGTTGGTGGTCAACAAAAGAGTGTAAAGACTGTCTCAAGGCAAATCTTTAAAAATGTCGTATAAACACTGACAACTGGGAAACACTGGTCTGCGAGCGCTCCAGTTGGAGAACAGCCTTTACCAAAGGTGTCATGGGCTTTGAAGAAACTCAGGACACAAGTGAGAAACGTGCTAAGAGGAAGGCACACATGGCAAATCCACACCGTGATCAACTCCTGCCTGGAAACCAATGTCCCCACTGTGAAAGGTCGTGTGGATCCAGAATTGGCCTCCACAGTCACTTACGGACCCATTGTTAAAATCGTGTTTATGGAAGACAATCTTACTCAGCTACAAGTGATCGCCAAAGAAGAAGAAGAAAGAAGAAGAAGAAGTAATGCTGGCCACATGACCTGGAAGCTGTACGCCGGCTCCCTCGGCCAGTAAAGCGAGATGAGCACCGCAACCCCACAGTTGTCCGCAACTGGACCTAACGGTCAGGGGTCCCTTTACCTTTACCTTTAAGCTCATTCAGGAGCCTCGGGGACCTACGTCATCAAAAGCTTTTGCAAAGTCCAAGGACACTATGTCAACTGGATCACCTCTCTCTATATGCTTGTTGACACTTGCAAATATCTCTGATAGGTTAGTGAGACAGGACTTACAGGTGAAACTCGGAAAATTAGAATATCGTCAAAAAGTGCATTTATTTCAGTAATGCAACTTATTATTTTTAATTTTTTTAATTTTTACAAACAAATAGTTACAATAATACAAAAATAAACATCGCTATTACATTTCATTAATTACATTCCATTTATAATTGACCCGCCTAATGACAAATAATTACAATTACAACAAATAAAGGCTTGACATATCTTGCTTTGCATGTCATGCATCTATCTCATATATCGGTTTCACCTTTTAAGTTGCATTACTGAAATATATGCACTTTTCAACGATATTCTATTTTTCTGAGTTTCACCTGTACACTTGTAGAAGCCATGCTGGTTCTTTTTCGGCAAAGCGTTTTCTTTAATAGTTTTTGTTCTTTTATCTTTAACAATACTTTTCACCCTCTGGGGCAGATGTTAAGCTAACTAACCTGCAACATCCAAGATCCCTTGTGGATGCCTTTTTAAAAATTGCTGTTACACTGGCTACTTTCCCATTCTCAGGTATGGAGGTTTATCTTAGCAGCAACCTTATTATTATTTTTGTTAGCAGATAATCTATTTCACATATGACTTCTCTGAGAACACTAGGGTGGATGCCATCCAGACCCATCATTTCACCATTTTTCAGTTTGTCTAGTAGTAATGCATGACATAACATAATAGAGCCTTTTGCTGCACCCCTTTTCCAATGCTGAAAACAGCTTTTGAGACAGAGGGTTTTTCCCCCAAAGCAAATTGTGATGCAGAACTGGGGCCTGTTGTTCAAAAGGAAAGGGGGGGGGGAATCGAAAAATAAAATAAAATCTTTCTGAGCATGCACAAGCCCTTGAGTGTGTGCTTAAAGTCATTCTTTGGATCCCAGCTTTTGTGCAAAAGCATTTTGCAGCTTTTAAAAGGCATGTTTGAACGGTCATGTACATTTTCAATGAATATTTACTTGGGGTGTTGGGGTGGGAAAGGAAATCTGTGGCTAGTTTGTAATGCTATAAGCATTAATTTCCTGGGGTTAATTAAAAGATAATGTCATTGAAATTGAAGATTGCAACTTAGTAACAGGCTCCAGCCCTAAGATTAATGCAACAGGAATAAGCAAAGGATTTGCAGAAAATTAATGCAGAGGAAAACAGCTTGTTCTTTGAAACACTGAGCTTGGTGCAAGCCACAATGAAGGCTGTGTGATAGCAAAAGAAACAGATACACAAAAAGAGGGATGGGAGAAGAAATATAGGCTGCAATCCTAACACTAATTACCTAGGAGGTAATTCAGTTGGACTTGTCATAGTTAGGACTGCAGCTTTACTTTAAAGCGGGTGGAAATGCTGTTTCTCTAACATTTTATTTTATTCTGTGAACTGCGCTGACAAACTTCTTTATTCCAGGACTGGCCCTTCTATGCAGCACACGATCCATCCAGGCAAAAACACTGGGGATGCAAAGCAAGGCTAGTACCCGTAAAGGATGTGCCCTGGAGGAGATGGGGTGTGCCCTGGGGAGACAGAGAGGCACAGAAGACTGTGTTGCCCCCCCCTCCCAGGTCTGAGGTTCTTCACCCCTGCTTTCAGCTGCCACAAGCACCTTGTTGTTCTTGCTGCAATGGATTAACACTGCAACAACCTTCTGGAAACTATTTAACAATATTTGTACACTGCTTTTTCAGCCGTAATGTTTCTCAAAGCAGTTCCCAATAATGAACCCAGTTTTATAAGCAAGTGATACAGCCCTTAACAGCAGCATACCTGGAATACCAGGTGTGGAAGTGGGATCAAGCAATGGGACTAGGAAGTCCTGGCTCTGCTCCCCTGAAAGACAGTAGCAACTAAGAGATGTGAACTTGGGTTGCCATATTTAGAAGAGCAAAAAAGAGGACGCTATGACGACTCTCATTTTAAATACCCCTACTATATGTTAGGCTATAGAAGCTGTGATATATTGCTGAGTGGGGTAGGAGAAGAGAAGAGGAAGATATTCAACCACCAGTTACGTCTATGTCTCATCCAGAAACTATAGCCAGAGCTAAAATGTATAGAATGAGTGATAAAAGTTGCTGGAAATGTAAAGAGAAAGATGGTGAATTTTATCATATGTGGTGGACATGCGAAAAAGTTAAAAGATTTTGGGAAAGTTTATATAATGAATTGAAAAAGATGTTTAGATATACCTTTCCAAAAAAACCAGAAGCATTTTTGTTAGGAATAATAGGAGGAGAGATTAGAAAAGAAGATCAAACACTGTTTATGTATGCAACAACCGCGGCTAGGACTTTGTTAGCCCAAAAATGGAAATTACAGGAATTACCTACAATTGTGGAGTGGCAGATAAAAATGATGGACTATGCTGAACTTGCTAGATTGACATGCAAGATTCGTGACCAGGGGGAGACAAGGTTTCAAAAGGACTGGAGTAAATATGTGGACTATATGGAGAAAAACTGTAGATCATTAAAAACTCTCGCAGGATTAAAATAAACCTTACGAATTGACCAATATGTTAAAAAAGGAACTGCAAAAAAAAAGGAATTAACAAGAAACCCGCATGAAGGGAGGGGGGGGAAGTCATAGCTCGGCGGAGCAAGGTAAAAGATGTGAATATAACATTTTGTATAAAAGATTGGTTTTGTTAATTTGTTGAATTTGGAAAATTGGAATAAAATGTATTTTTTTTTAAAAAAAACAGAAACTATAGCCAGAGACATCTTGGCAAATTTTTAAAAATTCACCTGGACAGAAATTTTACCCCTGAAAAGGAGGACGTGTCCTGGGAAAAGAGGACACATGGCAACCCTGGACATTCTAATAGACAATGCACAGGGAAAGTTCAGTTGCTTGGCAAACAGAGGAGCAGAACTACCAAGTTCAGAGGTGGTGGCATAGAAAACTTCGTTTCATCTAGTTCAGTGGTTCCCAACAGGTGGTCCGCGGACCCCCAGGGGTCCGCGAGCTATGCCAGAGGGGTCCACAAGATGCTATTAGAATAAAAAATATATTAAATATATTTTGTATAACAGATTTTTTGGTTTGGCCGCTTCCTGCATGAGCAGAGTCTAGTGCAGAGTCTGTTTTGCAAAGAGGCAGCGCGCACATTCTACTAACGCTCACCTCCCCAAGATGCTTTGCGCGCGTCGACTCCATTTGTGCGCTACTGCGCAGGTACCCTGTCTTCTCCATTCCCCTCCCTCCTCCCTGGCGCGCGCTGCCTCTTTGCAAAACAGTAGTGTTTGTAAACAAAGCAAGCATTTTCTTCCATGTGTTTCATGAAAAACAAATATAGGAATCGGCTCGACATGCGGTCGGATTTCAGAGTGAAAGTTTCAAGTTTGGAACCTAATATTTCAGAAATAATGGACTCAAAGGACAGATTTAACTCATCTCATTAAGAACTGAAAATTAAAACTAACTGTATACTGATGGAGTACTCTGTTGTAACTGTAAAAAATGTATAAATATAAAATATAAAAAGACTCTTAATTTGGCTCTCACTTTTTAATTTTAGGTTTAGGAATTAATGGGGGTCCTTGTCACAATAGCGGCTCGATGAGGGGTCCTCGAGAAAATTTTGTTGGGAACCCCTGATCTAGTTTGCTTTGGTTCCAATCTGATGATATGAAACAAAAGGAAGAGAGGTTTTTGTGCTTAGGAATGCACCAGTACTCGTTTTCTTATAATTATACTTTTCACGTTGGTTCTTAGGAAAGTATGTAGATTGCACCCCAACTCAAGAACTTTAAACTTGTGAGATGCTGAATTGGTGTGTGCGTGTGGGGTGGAAGGATCAATGCTTGCAATGATCGTTCTAATGTAATCATATGAGCTAGAAACTTATCAAGGAGCTAAAAACAAAAAAAATTGAAACCTGAGATTAATTCTAACTCAAGAGCCTCACTTATATTCTAACTCAAGGATCTTGAACATTAAAGATTTTTAATTGTGTGCATGTGTGTATTGACCACTGGGGTCTTGAGGTTTTTGGGGTTTTTTGTATATAAGAGATAACTGTAATTTTGTGTGTCCAAACAAAATAAAAAAAAATCCTCCCAGTAGCACCTTAGAGACCAACTAAGTTTGTCATCGGTATGAGCTTTCGTGTGCATGCACACTTCTTCAGATACACTGAAACAGAAGTCACCAGACCCTTGTGTATACTTCTGTTTCAGTGTATCTGAGGAAGTGTGCATGCACACGAAAGTTCATACCAATGACAAACCTAGTTGGTCTCTAAGGTGCTACTGGAAGGATTTTTAAAAAAAATTTTTTTTGACTGCATCAGACCAACACGGCTACCTACCTGTAACTTTGTGTGTCCAGCTACATTTAACGAAATGCTAAGACTGATGAAATGCTAGCTACCAGAAACAGCAACAGACTGCCTCATTTCAAGTTCTTAACTAAGATCTCTAGAATCTACTCATGTGCTGGATCTGATGAATGGCTGTTGAAATATACTCGGAGTCGAGAGTGAATTTCATGCTCTTTATTCAGCTCATATTCATCAAGGAGAAGAAGAGAAGACGAATGGCTCTTTTCCCAAAACCATCTGCTTATATACATTATTTACACAATGGGCCTTGCGTGATTGGCTACTTCAGGGCTACACCTGTGGGCCAATTATATTGTGGATTGACTTCTGCCTGCAGCCTGATTGGCTGCTCCTACAGGCCAATCAGGTAGCAGATTCACTTCTGCCAGCCGCCTGATTGGCTGCTCCAGCAGGCCAATCAGGTTGCGGATTCACTTCCACCTGGAGTTGGATTGGGTAGCTCCCGCTGATTCTGAATCCTATTGTTCTAGGATTCAGCTCAGTACATAACAGCTGTATTTAATGAGTTCATGTGTGGTCATTCTCTGTGTGTGACTCATGCCTTGTTTATTCCCTTGGGGTTTTACAATTTTGCAAACTAATGTCTGTACTTAAAGGTATTTTTTTGCAGATGCTCTTCCTTTAAAAGGTTGTATTAAGGGAGAAAAAAAATCACTTGGCATTAAGGTTTGGATTGTGTGATGAATATTTTAATAGTTAAACATCTAGTAAGAGAGAAGAGATGAGGGTTAATGTGGTAAATAAATCTCTTTGCGGCTTTTAATGTGCAAAAATGGACAGTGGTGGTTTTAAAAACTTTCGGCAAGTGCTTAGATCTGTACTCTAGTACCCTCCATATATGTTGCCAGGAATGCTGTAACTTTTAAAAAGTTGCTGCAGGAAAGTCCTGTAGGAACTTTTCCCTCTTTGATTTAGCCAAAGTGGTGCCCTTCAAATGTTGTTCTCCATTAGTCGTGCTGGTTGCAACTGATGGGAAATGGAGTCCAACAGTATTGGTTTTAGCAATGAGTATACAATCCAGGGACTGTCGGAAAACAACTTTGAAAAAAATAAATAAAAATAAAATGCAATGAAAGGCACAATTCTGTCAGAATTGCCATCATTATTTTTTGAAATTCCATATATTTCGTTGGGGGATTGTTAGGCACATGCTAAATTCTGTGCTTAGAAGTGTTCAAATTTATCCAATTACAGGTAGGTAGCCGTGTTGGTCTGCCGTAGTCGGGGGGAAAAAAATCCTTCCAGTAGCACCTTGGAGACCAACTAAGTTTGTAATTGGTATGAGCTTTCGTGTGCATGCACACTTCTTCATTTATCCAGGTACTGGACTAAAAAGCAGGTAGAGCATGCAAGAGGAAAGAGTGGAGATGAGCATGCTGATTCTCCCATCTTCAGTGAAAAGGCTGCTCTACTTGTGGTGGGGCCCCCACATGGCATAGAAACCTGATTGTTCTGTTTTGTACCCAAAGTTGGGCGGTGCCCCCACTGCGGAGCAGTAGCAAAATTCCAGGGGGTTCCAAGTGCTCCCCCAGTGTCTGAGTTCCTCTGAGAATCAAGATACGGCAGAGACTGCTGTAGCTTCAGGAAGTTGTGAGGTAGGTAAGACATAGAGAAAGGGACGGGGGTGGCGCTGTGGGTTAAACCACAGAGCTTAGGGCTTGCCGATCAGAAGGTCGGCGGTTCGAATCCCTGTGACGGGGTGAGCTCCCGTTGCTTGGTCCCTGCTCCTGCCAACCTAGCAGTTCAAAAGCACGTCAAAGTGCAAGTAGATAGGTACCGCTCCAAGCAGGAAGGTAAACAGCGTTTCCGTGTGCTTCTCTGGTTCGGCAGAAGCGGCTTAGTCATGCTGGCCACGACCCAGAAGCTGTACGCCGGCTCCCTCGTCCAATAACGCGAGATGAGCGCCGCAACCCCAGAGTCGGTCACAACTGGACCTAATGGTCAGGGGTCCCTTTACGACATAGAGGCATATTTAAGACATAGAGACAGAGAAAGAAGCTGGTCCAGCATGACACAGTGGGCTTGATGTCTGAGCAGGGATTTGAATCCAGGTCTCCTAAGCCCTTGCCTTGCTCTCATAAAGCTCTGGGTTTTACGCCTTCTACCATCAGAGGACCTAAATGGTTAAATGTCCTTCCCTCCCAACCACCATTAATGAATGATAAACTGCTGCTCTCTCCATTAGCTGCATCCAGGGAGACATTGAACAGTCCTTCCGGTTTGCTCTTTCATGTGTTGACTGAGAATAACTCTTGGAGTTTCATTATGTTCTGCGTAGTTTTGGGACCCTCCCAGGAGGAACTGAGTAAACCCTGAACAGATGTAGAAGATTAAGATTAAATGCAGGATTAATAGCAAGATAGTGATCTGGAAGAGGGAGGGGGGGGGTGAAATGGGTGACAACAGGCTTGTCACATGGCCGGACGATTATATAATATCATTTGATGTTGTACTTAGATTCTGTAAAAGTTCATAGCGAAATGAGATTAAATAATGGCAATATGGTGGACGGGGTGAGGTGGGGGCTCTTTGTCTAATATCTCAATCACATAAGAGCTTGTTCTGCAAAGGGGCATATTTAAAACGGTCTGCCTTTCACTAGCGCTTCTTCCCTCCCTGTAAGTGGAGTTGCAGTATTTTTGTACACGAGGTAATTGAGAACGGCTTTTGATCCCTGGCTGTTCTCATTATGCATCTCCCTTAAGAAAGGAAGATTGGAAATAATCTTACTTTAAACCAAGCGGCTTTAATCACCCAGGACAGAGAGCACCAAAACTGCGCAGAGGGGACAAAAAGCAGATATGAGAATCCTCTAATCTTAGGTTTAGTTGTAATGAAATTGTCCGGGATAAGAAGGGAAACAGATGGATCCTGATTAATTTCTCACCAGCTCCCCAGCCCCCTGCCCTGCCATGTGTGGCTCTCCACATCCAGCAGCAACAAGTGTGGCGAATGAATGGCCCACAAGCATCCGGAGCGCGGATGATATTGCTGCCATGATACGGCATATTTCATTGGTACATCGGATATTTAACTCTCAAGCGCGAGGCTGTACTTACTTATCCTTTGCATTTAGTCATTAATTAAACATCCAGTTGCAGACAAAGCTAAACCCCTTTCCGGTGTCTCCCCCCAGTTGTTCATCAAAGTTGGACTTCAATAAACTGAATGAAAAATTGAGTGTTGCCATCTTTGCTTCTCGCTGTGGTTCATTATTTATTGCTAGCTACTCAAAGGCTATCGAGAGGAGAGGTGGGTCCCCTGTCCAAAATAGACAACTCTGCTCTTGGCAGTATTTTGTTTTATAGGCAATGGGCAAGGTGTTAATAAAAGGTGGTGCTGGGAACCTGTGGTCCTTCAGATATCGTTTGGCTCCAGCTCCCATGTGCCCCTGCCAGATTGGCCAGTGGTCAGGGGTGATGGGAGTTGTAGTCCAATGACTACATGGTGGGGAGGCTACAGCTTCCCCACCATGGATGGAAGAAGTTAGGCAAGGTTGGCCTGAGATCTAACAGAACTTGGGTGGGCTTGAACCACCAACCTTCTGGTTAACAGCCAGATGCACTGAGCCGCTGATGACCAGGTTGGTGCCAGGCGGGTCACCTCGGGGAGATCATTCTATCAGGAGGCGCATGACCATGGCAGTGGGGCTAAATGGGCAGCCCCACATTCTCTTTGTATTCATGTCGTTCCTACATTTGAGGGAGCTACTCATGGAAGCAGATTGCTGGGTCTCCCTGGACAGTGCATCCCATAACCTGGAGGCTGCTGCCAGGAAGGCCTGTTCCTTCATCCCAGTTTTCCATCCTCCTGGTGGAACGATTTCCCCATGGAGACCCACCTGGCATCAACCTTGCCATTGTTTCAGAAACAGGCAAACCGTTTTTTGTTTTCCCTGGCATTTGGGTCTTCCGCACCTCCCAAGGCAGGGGGATGTGGAATGGATTCTCTCTTTGTGACTGCAGTGTATCCTTGCATTTTGTGTTTTCAATCACCATTGTTATTCATGCTGTGCACTGCTTTAGGTACTCGGATGAGAAAAGCACTTAATGGGTGCGTTTTATAGAGAAAGGTAAACAATAAAGATGTGTGTCTGTTTTGAGGAGCAAAGGAAATAGAGGTCGTGACAATAGGGGGCTAATATGCACCTACGCAGTTACGCTTATTTAGGCTTTGTCAAGTTCTAGGTATTTTTTTTTCTTATGTTGTGATATAACACTGCAGTCCATTAATGTGGGAATATGTTCAACCAAGAGTAACCATGCTGAAGCCAGGATATGATGCAGATGGGCAATAAGGGCAAGGATGCTTTGTTCTGTTATCTGAATCATCATACCTGGGTGTCCCAATTATGCCTCTTACAAGCAAGGAAGAAAACTGTTGATAGGAACAAATGGGGTGGGATGCTCGATGTAACCAAGAAACGTCTTTTGATTTCAGTTAGGCTTACGGCATGTAATTGAATTATTTTGGGGGGAAAGTATAGTTCAAGCCTTTTGAATTCTGCCCCTCTGTTCTTAATTAATCAGCCCCTGCTAGTCCTGGCAGATTATTATGCTGTTCATTAGCATTCAGTGAGGCTACAGGAGTTGGGCTTCTGAATAAAATGTCATACAAAAGAGAAAGGATGATTTTTAGAATCTCCATTGTTTAGTTGTTTCTTAATTGGCAATTCTTTAATAATTATTGTTTACTTACAATCTGCATCATTTCATTTAGCAAAGAGAAAAACAAAATAGAGGCAGTAATGAGTATTATGATCACTCTAACCTTCTTGAAAATAATACCAATAATAATCTCTTACTCACAAGGAGGACCCTGGCAGAGACACATGCCCGACTGGCATGTTCTCTCCCTCCTGGTTGATCATTCGGGAGCTTCAAAAGCTTTCCCCAGCCCGAACATCACAGCGACTGATGCCAACTGACATCAGCACACTTACGGATCCGCAGAGTTTGCGCAATTGCGTAACAGAACTCAGTAGCACAGCATTTGACTAATCTACATTTATTTACATATTAACACACACAGAGCACTGCAACATGGCTCCCTCTCTCTCTAGCATCAGACAGCAAAGAGAACGAACAAAGGACAATAGTCCCACTTCACGGAATCACAGTATCACAAACATCCTGTCTTCGTCACTTCCCACTCTGTGGAATGAAAAACATATACTGTATCATCATGTGACAGACAACAATCCCATGAATGCAGACACGGGGAATGAATCTCTAACACCCTGCAATATGCATCTACACTCTACATTGGGAGTAAAGCAACAGAACTTGCAATAAGTTACCTAAATGTACGTGTGTGTGTGTGTGGGGGGGGTGGACAGAAAAGCAACCTGTTCTTTCTCCTCACTGGTTCCTACTGGCTGGTAAAGTAAATCGCTTCCTTTCAGCTCTTCCTTCCTTCCTTCTCCAAGTTTATTTAGTTCAAGCTGATTAGTATGAGCTAGTCTGTGTTCGTGCCTCCATCTTGGTCACATGTAATGCCTATACGTAGAATGGCTTTGTTTACCTCAGTTATAAAACTTAATCTTCCTTTATCCTTTCCACTAGCGGCCTTACCAGACTATTTCTCTCCACACATCACTACAATATAGTTACGAAACTCCAACACTATATGCCCGCCTTTATATATGGACAGTTACAATCTGTGTTTAGAAAAAGTGGGGGATTCTGAGTAGAATGGTAGCCATTTTGGCAAAGGTGAAGTACTTTTCCTCCACCTATACAAAAACGAATGCAGGTTGGTGCTTGGTGTTGACCATGAAACTGTTTCTGACACCTGGCTCCCTGGGCCTATCCTATTTGGGTCCACAATCCCTTTAAAGCATGGCAAGGATCTTAGGGAAAGGGAATTTAAAGAAGCTCAGGAAGTGAAAAGCTTCCTAATTTTAGATCCATGTAGTAAAATTCCACTACTGTAAATTAGGGGCCCTGTGAAGTAAAAAGAAGGGAGAAACAAACTAAGAGGAAGGCATGCTTGGCAAACCCTCAACGTGATCAACTCCTGCCCAGAAACCTATGTCTCCACTGTGGAAGGACGTGTGGATCCAGAATTGGCCTCCACAGTCAGTTACAGACATACCGTTAAGACCATATTCATGGAAGACCATCTTACTCGGCTTACTCGGCTATGATTGCTAAAGAGAAAGAAAGGGAAGAAGACTGTTTCAAGAGGACTCATTGGCAGAGGCTCCAACTGCCAGCTGTTGTTGGTGCAAATATACAAAAGACTCAGTGCATATTGATGCTATCATGCCTTGGGTGTGCCAGGCATCCAGTGACCCACTTCTCCTTGAATCATGACCCTTGTAAAACCTGTGCGCCTTGAAACAAATATTCCAGTGCCGAATACGACTCTGAAGACTCATGCTCTCAATATCAATACACCGCTTTGCTAAAAGATGGTGCGCATGACAACGCAAAAGATGCACTTAAGAATAATTTGACAGCTGCATAGATAGTATTGACATAGCGTCTAGGCTCTGATGTTAAGAACGCTGAACTATCTAATATTGCGCCATTACTTCATGTCTCGCGTACCCTGTGGTTAGAATAGTCTACAAACCCCTTTTAAAATCCAAAGTATATATGATTGTAAGTGACAGAAGATCAACAATGAACAACAGCAACAGTCTGCCTCTTTTTCAGTTTTGGACTTCCCGAACCATGATTTATGCACCAGTCGTAATGGTGCAGAGAAAGGTGTGCCAATACAGACACGATCACTGTGTTGCATTTGAGCTATTATCCCATGAAACAGTACCAGGGAATAGGCTCGCATGGTGAAAATCAGGGATGGAGAACCCTCTTCAGTCATTTATTCTCATGTCTTTAGTGCAAATACTGAAGGGAGGTTCTAAGAATGTTCAGCTGTTGCCTCCCTGTGATCATGAACCTTGCGTTATCATAGGGACACAGGAAGAGCCTGCTGGATCAGGCTCCTGACCCATCTAGTACAGCACCCTATTGTCACAGTGGCACCAACCAGATGTGTGTGAGAAAGCCACAAGCAGGATCTAAGAGAAACAGCCCTCTCCCCTCCTGCAGAAATGCCAGTAAGAGCTGTTCGACAGTGGAATTTGCTGCCAAGAAGTGTGGTGGAGTCTCCTTCTTTGGAGGTCTTTAAGCAGAGGCTTGACAGACATATGTCAAGAATGCTTTGATGGTGTTTCCTGCTTGGCAGGGGGTTGGACTGGATGGCCCTTGTGGTCTCTTCCAAGTCTATGATTCTATGATTCTATGGCAGGGGTCCCCAGACTTACCGCGCAGCGGGCCGGTGCCCGCCGCGCCGACCGCGCGGCGGGCCGGAGGGCAGGGGAGTGCGCGTGCAGTGGGCCGGAGGGCGGGGGAGTGCGCGCCCGTGCGCATGCGCACACGCACACGGGCGGGAAAAAATCGCCGAAAATCGCGTGTGCGCATGCGTATGGGCCTCCCCCGACCCGGAAGTGCATCGGAAATGACCTCTTCTGGATCGGGAGAGGCCCATACGCATGCGCACAAAGGATTTTCGGCGATTTTTTGCCGATTTTTAAGATCGCCGCCGCGCCGCGCGCCGTAAGAGCGGGCAGCGGCAGCGGGCGGCGGGGGTCATCGCGGGCCGGATTGGGAGGCCGTTTGGGCCGCATCCGGCCCGGGGGCCGTAGTTGGGGGACCCCTGTTCTATGGTATTAAGAAACATGGTGACTCCAACTATGGAGGTAGAACACAGCTACCAGGGTTAGTGGCCAATAATGGCCTCATCTTCCATAAATTTGTCTAATTCTCCTTTAAAGCCACCCAAGTTGGTAGCCATCAACGCCTCTTTTGGGGCTCAATTCCATAGTTTAAGCATGCACTGTGTGAAAAAGCAACATACCGTATTGGCCTGAAAATAAGCCACACTTTTTTTTTCCAATTTCCGGCCGTGAAAAGTTAAAAGTGTGGCTTAAATTCGCAACCTTACAAAAATCGGCTTTTACGATATCGCTGCTGAAACAGACATATGGTAAAACAGAACAAAAAAAGTTTTATTGCCAATTTGCGAGCTTGAGACTGTTCATTTGCCAGTGAGCGCCTGCGGAATTGTAGCAATTGAATAGCGATTTTCGATTTTAGCGATTGTACGGTACCTTTTGCGAGCTTGCAAGATCAAAGGTTTAAACTGGCTCGGAGTTACAATTCTACCAACCACAGCGATTTTCAGCCTGTAACCCAATTTTGAGGGAGCAGCTTATATTCATGTATTGTCTCCCCCCCCTTCCCCCCCTTGAATTTTAAAGGTGCGGCTTATTTGCGGTGCAGCTTATATTCAGGCCAATACAGTACTTTTCTCTGTCCCCAATCCTCCAAATGTTCAACTTCACTGGATGCCAGAATTCAGAATAGCATTTATTGTGTTAGTACATAGACCAAGGGCCACAGCAGAGTAAAGCAACAACATACAGGACAATCGCAACTTTCAGAAAGTTGAAGAAATCACAATTAAATTTAGTACATAAGAATTAGTACATAAAAATATCTGCATGCCCTTGATGTCAAAAAAGCTTGACTTGTAAAGCAAATGAACATCACTAAAACAAAAATCAGATAAAAACTTGACTGGTGGCATTAATAGATTTTATCGGGATACAATCACGCTGGAGTCACTCCTTTGTCATTCCCTTGAGCAACCAATATCCGAATGGGGAAGTATTTTATCTGGCTTGCGCTATATTATTCTGCTTAAAGATTGTTTCACTGGTTTTTATTCTGTATTCAAGGCTGCTACTTAAGAAAAGCACCAAACCTCTCTCCACCAGCGTTACTGCCACTGAATCCAAAAGAACTCCTGCCTTTGACAAAACAGATGCCTTGCAAAGGATTAGTCCCGTTAACAGAGAACAGGTCTGTCGGTGGTATTAGCAACAATACCGAAATGAAACTTCCAAGTCCAGAGGCGCTATATCCCTAAATTCCAGGCGTTGAGGAAAAAGAACCAGGGAGGCCTGTTAGCTGCATGTCAGGCTTGTAATCTTCTCGTAGATATTTGGCTGTCCAGTGTTAAAGGATGGGGGACTAGTTAGCCCCTTGGTCTGATCCATCAGGATATTTTTTTAATGCTCTCTGTCATCCGTGGCAGATATATACACTGTTTTTGATTATTTTATGTGTAGATTGTCTTGGCATCGTGGTTTAAGCGGCAATTAATAAATTGATAATAATAATGATATACACGTGTCTGGGACATTTGAGCAAGGTTTATCCAGCCCATCCTATATAAATTCCCAGGGCATTCAGAACAACACAACATCACCCTATTACTACAGGACAAAAGCCCAGAAGTCACATATTCAGTCTCCAGATTCTGTGCTGCCATGATACATACCGTACGCGTCGAAGGATGGTCTATGCTGCAAATCAGTCCTAAAATGAAGGCCCCTATTGTTAGATCTGTATCATTGAAGCCCCACCCCATATAGCTGTTTTAACTGGTCTTTTAAAATTCTTCTTATTAGTTTTTATTCACCCATTATTTATGCTTAGTCAAATATTCTATGTATATGTTTTAATTTACGGTTGGTTCTTGCGCCCATTTATTTAATAATTATTTGCTTAGATTCATACTGTTATGCTATTTATTTAGATATTTTGCTTATGCTGGTCTGTGACCGAATAAAGTAAATTCATTCATTCATGTGTCTGGGGAAGGGAGCAGATTGGTTTCAGGAGTGCTTTTTGCTCTGCTTTGCCTTCTCTCCTGTACTGCCATTTGAGTCGCTCTTTCTGCCTGAACACAACCCAGTGCCCAGAAGTGGAGCAGCACAGGTAGGGTAAGGGAAGTGACAGTATGGGGTGGGAACAGCTATGGAGGGAGAAACGGTACCCTGATCAATTGAGTCCCTTCTTCCTAAGTCATCTCTCTCTCTCTCTCATGCTCTCTCCAGGCTCCAGCATGGAACTGAGCAGCCGGGAGGACATCAAATGATATAAAACTATTTGGAAAGAGGGGGAACACTATCTAGCCAATCTGCTCCCTCTTCTCAAGCAATTTGCAAATTTCAAGTACACGGATCTGGACTGCAAACGTATCGCTTCAGTTCAGATACCACTGTGATTTAAAAAATCATAATAGGTAGCAACCCTATAAATGCTGCAAAATCTTAATTCCTGAATTTACCATTTATGGTTTAAGATTGGGCAACACACCAGACTTCTGCCACCCAAGCTTGACTTTTGCTATCATATGCAAGCTATCCAATGGTTAACAGGGAGAGTTGCAAATGCAGAAAATAACTTATACAACAACCATTGTTTGGGATCAGTAAAAGAACATATCACCAGCAGAGGTAAAGTTAATAAAACTAAAGGGTATTTAGAATAAAAATAACACAATTACTACAGTGAGTCAAAAGCATATAATGTCCTCAATTAAAATCAGATTAGATGACATTGAAGAAAATTTCACGCAGGGACTGCAGTCCTGTGCACTTATGTAACTCAAAGTGGGACTTAGCATCAGAGTAAACATTTTAGTCTTATTTTCAAAGGACACCCTACAATGTATCCCCTATGACAGAGAAGGGGAAACAGCTGTGGCTGCCCAGATGTTGCTGGACTACAATTTCCATCATCCCCACTGGCCAGTGGCTGGGCCTGATGGGCGTTGTAGTGCAACAACAATGGGAGGGTACCAGGTCCCCCACACCTGCCCTACACTATATAGTTTCAAGGCAGCTTACATGAAAATAACAAATGCCAAACAATAACCAAGAAAGGAAATCCTGAAAAATTGCTGCTAAAAGATTAAAGAGGATCCACCTGAACATGTGTTTGAGATTTGGGCTGCAATTCTAAACACACACGTAATTGGTAAAGACCCACATAAATCCATATGCCTCCCCGGCCTTCCTAATGGAGCTTTGAACAGAGTTTTAAGTTACAATCCTTAAGCACACAAACTTGTAAGTAAATTCCTATTGAAACCAACCAGGTATTGATTTCAATGAAGCTTGATTCCAAATCTATTGGTGAGACAAGGGAGGAAAATTATACAGGGGAGGTAGCAGCACCTTTCAGCCTTGGGATTCCTAGCAACATTCTGTTGCATGCCACCCCAATCTCCAAGTAGTGTGAGATGCCAGGGCTTCCAGGCACTTACCCCATGTTTGGTTTCTTCGGAATGAGGGACAGCGGAGACCGTGGTGTCTTTAGGACATATGGTTTATTTACACATATATACAACCCGAGTTTAGGATAGAGGGGCTCACACCATCAACACCCCAAAAGTTCTTGCTTCTCCCAGTTACAGCCTTAGATTCCAGCAGAAATCAAGCATCTCTCTCTCCCTCTCTTTCTCCTAGCTGCTCTCAAGCTCTCTCTCACAGGCTTTTCTCAGTACCACCCAGGCCATGTGCCCTCTGGCACAGGGCAACTTCTTTTGTTATACAGTACTAACAATAGTCCATATGTCCATTAATTCCAAAGGAATCGCCTGACTAGTTCAACAAGAGACTCCTCTATTAGATTTTAACCTTTGCTGGATCCACAACTCCAGGGATTAGTAACTCCCACATCAACCTATCAGACTAACCAAACTCACAACATTATATATTTCTTTATCTGACAACAGAAGAGCGCTATAGGCCCATCATATCCAGTCCTCACAGTGGCTGGCCAACCAGAACCCCACAAGCAAGAGAGGAGTCCCAGCCACTGTCATTCCGAGGCCTGATCCTCAACCCACAGTTCCCTCCCTCGGGAGGTGGAGCCTAAGTAGCAGTCCGCGTGGGGTGGAGGAAGATGAATGACAACGCCCGGAAAGGGGGCGGACAGCCCTCGCCCTCCCCCGCCCTATCAGGGCCGCCCGCCTCGCAGCCCTTTGAAACAAGCGAAGGAGAGGCGGCTGGGAAAACCAAGGAGCTTCGCGATAGTTTCCAAAGCGCGCTGGTGGCGCTCTCCGGCCGCCGCTCCTTTGCCAGCAGAGGCGCGCTGGGATTCTCGCGGAGACTCGTGACCCCGTCGAACTTTCCGTCGGGTTTCATTATCCCTCCTTCGTTCCCCGCCCTTCAGGCTTGAGGTCCCCCCCCCCTCTTCCACGGATCTTTCTTGCGGGATCCTAGGAGCCTCGGCTGCTGGCTGAGCTTTGCCTCCAGCTCTCCTACACCCGGCGGGCGCAGGTGGCTCTGCCTGCCTGCCTGTCTCCTGGCCCCGTGAGGAGACATAGCCGGTGGCACATAGCGGTTTCCTAATACTGGAGAAAGAGCGCGGCTTTGGATGGGGCGATCGGCGCGCTTGCCTTGTCTCCGGCGGAGCGGCTAGGCTAGATCCCGGCTCTTCTTTGCTGCTGCGCGCCAGGTAAGGTTTGCCGACGCTGCGCTCCCTAGGGCGCACGAGGAAGGAGCCTTTTCTCTTCCCACCAGGGAGAGGGAAGCGAGCGCCAACCTCCGAGGCATATGGATATCTCTCTACTGTATATATATATTTGATGGTGGTGGGGCTGTGCGGTGCAACCGGCCGTTGGTTGTCTTGCTCGGCGTAACCTGTGCCGGGAGCAGTTCCGGCGATGCTGTCTCAGGGCTGGAAAAAAGATCGGAGCCGATGACAGAGAGATCGCCTTCCGTTCAGTTACCCGCTTCCCACAACCAGGTCCGCTACGCAACCTGTTTCTTCCCGATCCTTAGGTGCCAGGAAAGTGGCGATTTGAATCCACGCTCGTGCAGTGGGAAGCGAGGCGGTGAGGAAGTGAAGCGCGCGTGATGCGAGCTGGAAAGCACCAGCAGCAAACGTGTGTGTGCGCGCGGGGGGCGTGGAGTGGCGCCCTTAGGTGATCAGACTCTGGACTGAAAGGGTTTTTCTCTCCCCCTGTTTAGATGGTTATGTGTAGTCTATTTCGTCGCTTACTTCAAAAATGCCATGCTGCACTTGCAGGCCTTCCGCTAAGTGGGGCTCTGGACGTCTGCACCTGAAGTTCTGCCCCGACGGCATCGCTATTTGCACTTGGGCGTAAAAAGAGGGAACTTTTGTCGGTTTTTTTTAGCGAGAGCGCTCAAACTAGTCTTCCAAGGAAGGTGATGCGAACAACTTTTAAGTTATCCCTAAGCATGACCGTCTGCCCATCAGATAGCGCTGCAAACTTGACCTACATTAAAGCCGTGATCCTGTGTGTGCGCGCGCACACACACATACTTACCTGGGAGTAAGCCCCATTGAAAAGGGTGAGACATGTCATGTATTTCCGAGGAAGCACGCACATGGTTGCTCTGTATCCGTTGTTTTCCCTCTCGCGATTCCAGAGGCTTGAGAGGATTAAATATCTGAGGCGCCGGAGCGCCGGCAGGCTTGGTTAGTTTGGGGGACCAGTACTCTGTCGGGTGGCGCATTTGGAGACAAAGCTTCATTCAGAAGTTAATTCCACAAAGTTCAGTGACACTTGGTCTCGAGGCAAGAGCACGCGTAAAATAGCAATCCCTCCTAGGGGATTGGATAGTTGTTTGTGGGCAAGTGTGACTGGAAGCGCTCTCTCTCTCTCTCTCTGGGTTGTGTTGTGTTGGATTCTGGGGCCAGATGTAGGAAGCAATGGGGCTTGTTTTAAATCCGATGAGCTTGGAATAGTTGCTAGAGAGCAGAAGCTGGCGAAGCCAGCCACAGCTGAAGTGGACCGCTTTGTGGGAGAGCCTGGCCGAGCAGCTGCCCGTGGGCACTGGGAGGCCGGGAGGAGAGCGTTTGTGCCTCGGTTCTCTGGGAGCCATGTGGCTGGCTAACTGTGATGCCCAGCCAAGTCCTGGCTGGCCAGCGCCTCTTCTGTCGTAGGAAGGGTTTAACGTGCGGAGCTCAGCCTGTTTGGAAAGCCAACGCGCCGCATTGCACTAGATCGGAGCGGTGAGACCCGGAGCATGTGCAGAGTGCACTTGATCGCGCAGAACCATTACCGGCCCTCCCACGCGCGGCCGGAATGACGAGCTAAGGTGTTTCCAGTTTACTCACAGTGCTAGCACCTTCGGGGGGGGGGGGCTGGGGAAATATTCTCAAGTGGCAGCACTTCCGAAAGCGCAATTGTGTTTGTCCGGGAGGCGCGCGGGCAAAAATACCTATCTTCGCTGCCACCTCCCTTGTGCAGTTCCTAGTCTGCTCGAGACGGGGGTGTAAAATAAAGTCTCCTTTGTCCGTTCAGCGGCGAAGCGTGGCAAGCCTGTAAAGGAGTCAGGGTGCATCAGCGAGAGAGACAGAAAGATGGATGATGTGTCCTCTCTTGTTGGTCGAGATCGGGTTGCGGAGTAACCGGGCAGGCTCTTCCCTTCCCATCCGCTGTCGCCTCCCCCCCCCTCTACCGCCGCATATGGTCTCATTTCTTGCCTAAAACCTGAAACCTATCCAGGGTAAGTGGAGGTGTGTGAAGGAGGTGCGTCGAGAGGCAAAGCCCTCCCCCGAAAGAGTGAAATAAAACTTTTTTGGGATTCTCCTCTCGCCGCCTGCAGCGCACGAAGTGGGTCTCCTGCTGTTATATTCCTTTATCCGCAGACAGCCCCAGCCAAGCGTGGTTAATATGGCTGATCGCAGGAGATAAAGTGCGTGTTCATTCATTTTACCGGCGGACGAAGAACTGTGCTTTAACAGGAGATCGTTTTAGAAATGAAGTACATGAGACGGAGGTGAGTGGAGAGTTCACTTCTGTGCGGGTGCTGAGAGAGAATCCTTCTTCCCGTTTAGTCTTTCCATTTTGTAAGTTAATCACAGCTGAAAAACAAAATAAAACACACCCACCCACCCGGGCAACTTTTGAGGTGTGTGCCACATCAAGACTATAGGAACGTTTTTTCTCAAGGGGGAGAGAGACAAATGGTACTGTGTTGCTGTGAGGTTATGTATTAAGGGCCAACTTCCCTTAACATAAGGACCATCTGGAACCACTAGCCTCAGTTTATTGTGACAGTGACTGATGTCATCATCACGCCACTAAAGCCTGCTTGCTACCTGGCCTGCGTGAAATAAATTCTGCATGCATTCGTTGGCATTATTTGCAAACTGTGTATTATAACCCGGGAAGCTTATCCCATGGTGGGAGTAGAATGAATTAAAACGGCAATCTTATGTATGTATACTTACCTGTGAGTAAGCCCTATTTAACATAGTGAGCTATCTAGCTTGAACAGTGGAAGTTATGGGAGACAAGAGAGGGTGAGAGAGTGTATGTGTAAACCAGGGCAGCGTGTCAAACTAATTGCTAGAAAGCCCAAGCCACAGATACCGTGTTTCCCCTTTTTTAATACGTAGTCAGAAAGTAAGCCATGGCAGGGTTTTTAACCATTTGAGAGCTATAAGACATACCCCGAAAATAAGCCATACTTCCGCACCAGCTAGCAGGACCCAGCATGCCGGCCGCGACAGGAGGAGGAAGCCTGCCGGGTCGGGTCAGTGCCCGGAAGCGGCGGTGGCTGCTTTAGTGCCAATAAAGCGTGCAGCAGTGCCGCACGGAGCACCAGCCAGCAGGACCCAGCTCCTGCAATGCCGGCCGCGGCAGGAGGAGGAAGCCTGTGGGGTCGGGTGGGTGCCCAGAAGCGGTGGCGGCTGCAGCGCTGACAAAGCGTGAAGCAGCGCCGCACGAAGCACCAAGGGCACGAGCGGCAGGAGGAAAGAGAGAGAGGCTCGTTACTTGCGGCACTTTAAGAGAAGCAGCCAGAACCGATCTCCATATTCCGAGCCTCCCTTTTGCGCGTGCGGGCATGTTAAAGCCCCGATCACTTCACTCCCCACTTCTTCCTCGCCATCCCTCCCTTTCACGCATTGCCTTGACCCCGCAGCCCCCCTCCCTGGCCATCTTCCCCTAAGTGCAGCGCTGCTTCGTGAGCGCTGCAGCCGCACGCTCTCTGTGTGTGCTGCAGCCGCACGCTCTCTGTGTGTGCGCGTGTCTCTTTCTTTCTCTCCCTGTGCGTCCGTCTCTGTG
This sequence comes from Zootoca vivipara, assembly GCF_963506605.1. Classification (NCBI taxonomy): domain Eukaryota; kingdom Metazoa; phylum Chordata; class Lepidosauria; order Squamata; family Lacertidae; genus Zootoca; species Zootoca vivipara. Next base: position 27,853,132 of record NC_083277.1, on the reverse strand, counting down.
TGTGTGTGTGCGCGCGCGCGTCTCTCTCTCTCCCCCCCCGTGCGTCTCTGTGTGTGTGTGTTTGTGCGCGTCTCTTTCTTTCTCTCCCCGTGCATCCGTCTCTCTCTGTGTGTGTGTTTGTGCGCGTCTCTTTCTTTCTCTCCCCCGTGCGTCCGTCTCTCTCTGTGTGTGTGTTTGTGCGCGTCTCTTTCTTTCTCTCCCCGTGCATCCGTCTCTCTCTGTGTGTGTGTTTGTGCGCGTCTCTTTCTTTCTCTCCCCGTGCATCCGTCTCTCTCTGTGTGTGTGTTTGTGCGCGTCTCTTTCTTTCTCTCCCCCGTGCGTCCGTCTCTCTCTGTGTGTGTGTGCGCGCGTCTCTTTCTCTCTCTCCCCCGTGCGTCTCTGTGTGTGTGTGTGTGTGTGCGCGCGTCTCTTTCTTTCTCTCCCTGTGCGTGTCTCTCTCTCAGTGTGTGTGTGTGTGTGTGTGTGTGTGTGTGTTTGCGCGCGCGCGCGTCTCCCCCCCCCACAGAGAAAAGGTTCCGCTTCGGCTCGTCATTCAGCCGCGCGCTGCGCGCCAGGGGCATGGGCCCAAGCCTCGTCCCCCTCGCGCTTCCCTCACAAGCATCTCAGAGCGGGACGGGTCACGGCCTCCCTCCTCATTCCTCGGCCGGCGTGAGAGAGCCCGGGGAGCAGAAGGATCCCAGGTTTAACCCCCAGGTACCCCCAAGTTTGAAATTCTGGAGAGCTGCTGCCAGCCTGGTTGACAGCAAAACCTGGATAGCACAGTAGGCTAGAGTGTGGTGTTTATAATGTGCGCGGAAGAGAGCACCGAGTGTCCTGAGCCAGTGGGACCCAGTTGTACCAGCACTTAAAAAAAAAGACACCCCCTGAAAATAAGCCACCGTGTGTTTTTTTGAGGAAAAAAAGTTATAAGACGGTGTCTTAAAAAAGGGGAAACACGGTATATAGACCTGATCAGCCTTCACTTTTGTATTAGTAGTCCGGAGTACCCTGACATTAACATGCTTAATTGTGTGGTGTCCTTTGCTTAACGGTAAGTGTGGGTGTCTGTGGCTGGGAAAGCATTTCCTGTCCATCATACTCCTTAGCTTTAAGGTAGCCAGCTGAGATGTTGTGGGCTGCTTGCTCCCCCCCCCAATTCCACATGCTGTAAAAATAAATAACTCACGACAGCGTATTCCCAGTATGCCACTCAATATATTCCAAGGTGCGCACACAGTAATTGCATGCAAACCTTTGCACAGATGTGTTTTCAAATTGCTTTGACATACATTTTCCCTGGCACAAGTTGTATTTGCGTAGCTGGCATTCTCTCCACCCCCCCCCCTTTTGCATGTTTTGATGGGAAGTAACTGAATTCATTTGTTGCTGTTGTTTTTCAAAAAAGAGCATAATGTTTTACTGACATGCTGTAGTCTTCTGGTAAACCTGTGAATATAGAGACCCGTGAAATAGTATCCCCCCCCCTCTCTCTCACCAAATCATTCAAGAGAGGAAACGGTTATCCCTCAACCCAGGGAACAATACGAGTGGGGGTCCATTGTGGCGACTTATATTTATGATGATAATATTAAGTCTAATTAAGGACAGCAATACAGTGACCATCTGGATGTTTGCAGTCTGCCTGGTCTTTGTATGAAAAAAAATATATTGTGGCAATTAATTTTAATATTAAAAAAATAGAATCTTGAGTTTTATCATTTTCTATTTGGATTAGCCTTGTTTTGTCACAACCATGTAAAAGCTGTGGTGGCTGATGCCCATTGAGACTGGTGGAGCAGAATTCAGGGAGGCCAACAGTAGGCGGAAATGGAGCCAATGAGAGGCAAGGCCAACTAATTCCAGTTTTGTCCTCATCCTTTTCCTTGGTGTAACTGAGCCTAAGTAAGAAGACAGACAGCTGAGGTTGCTGGGGCAGTGCCTCATTTGCCCCAATGGACCAGGCTTGAAAGAATCCGATTTAGAGATTATTTTGTTTATACAGAACAGAAGTATACTATAATACTGTATACTCCATTCATGACAAGTGCACTGTTACCTTTGCTAGAAAAATTGAAATTACGCAAACCTCTAGTTGCAACATGAACAGGCTTCAGGTGCTGAATGTCAAGATTTCTGGAATAGTTGAATTTTCAGAAACAACATCTGGAAAGAAAGATGCTTTTACAAGTGCCAGCCCTCTTAGTGAAGCAACAGTTCAGTTTTGAAAATGAGGTTTGCCCTTCTCGTTTCCACATGTTGGTTAAGATCCTGCTACTTATGGCAGAAACTCCTGTGCTAATACTTTCCTTGAGGAGACGTATGTGATGCTGAAACTGCATCCACTAGAGATTGAGCATGCGCTTGACATCATCGTCAGCCAATCAGGTGTTTCGGAAACCACACCCTGGCCAAAGCCATATTGCAATATGCATTTGGTGGTTTTTGTTACACTCCCTGTAATTGTGACAAGCGTACAGAGAACATCTCAGTTTGAGAAGTGCCATTCCCAGCACCACACGGTTCCGCCCCCCTCCCCCCGAACAAAAATATGTTTCTGGCAATTCAGTCCCATTTACATGGAAGTATGTCCTGGGGATTTATGTACTGCTTCTAAGTCAGTTAAAGTTATTTAATGATAAACAAAGTCCTAAAGGTCATGGGATTCCAAAGGATTGCCTCCTCCCAAATTAACCGGTCATCTTTGGAGATCCACCTCTGAGTCCCTTGATGTTAGGCAGATGGTGATCAAAGAGGTCCTGCTTAGTTTATATGGCATCCTCAATGTGGAAAGCCTTCCCAAGATAGGTTAACCTGCAACAGAGTCTGATGTGTCTCCCAGAAAGCCTTTGTCTTTACCCAGCGGAACATCCAGTGGTCCTCTACAGATTTTACTGACTCTTCCTCTTTTATCTGGCACTCTTGTTTTGCTGAGTTAATTCTATGCATTATATTTTGTCACTTTGTATTACGCTACCAAGCCAAGTGTAAGCTCCTTGTATGAATTCATAAGACCCTTAACGGCTTGGGTCCAGGATGTCTTAAGGACTGCCTGACATCCATCCCTGATCAATGGAATCTTTGAAGGAGTTTCTGCTAGTGTTTCCCAATGGCTCAGATCCACCAGGAGCTGTGTGTTTATGATTGTGGGCTCGACTGTGGAGTTCTCTTTCAGCTGAGATCAGACGCTTCCCCCTTCTCTAGGTGCTTTAATGAAGACCTTTCTAGTCTAGCAGGCATGTTAAGTAAGTTGCATCATGCCTAAATTATTGAATTTGTTTTTACTGGTGGTTTTTGTTTGTTTTAAGCAACGTATTATTTGACTGATGAGTCCCCCCACCTCCCCACCCAATCGTTCTGTGAATTTTGTTGTGACCATCTAGGACAAGAAGCAGCCTATAAATATTATTTATAAATACATACATACATAAATAAATAAATAAATAAATATTTGATTTAATCTGCCATATGTTAAGCAGCCTTCGGTTGTTGTTGTTGTTGTTTTAAAAAAGCTGGAGGGTGAAATACCAATACCTTGGATGGATAGATAGATAGATAGATAGACAGATAGACAGACAGATAGATAGAAAGAAAGACAGTTTGGCTAGATCAAAGATTCCATCTCTTGATTTAAGGACAATCATAATTTTCCTTTTGTCACAGTGATTAGTAAAGTGGACCATGTTAAGTAACCAAAGATAGTTCCTGACCAGGGCCGGCTCTACGGCCAGGCTGGGTGGCGCAGGGCGCCACGTCGCTGGCCCGCCAGGGGGGGGGGCGCCACGCAGCCGTGCCTGTCCGCCCGCTGCCCACTCCGCCGTGCAGCAAGCCCGCCGCTCTGCCGTGCAGCAGCGCCTTTGGCAAACGCGCTGCGCGCTGAGCCCGGCTGCCCGTTGCACTGGGAAATGGGGTGGCGGGGGGTGGCGGAGGGATCCGTCGCACCACGGCGCCAGGGCACCAAAGGTGCTTAAGACGGCCCTGTTCCTGACACCATTTCAACATCCTCTCTGATTTTGTTTATCCATGCATTTTTGTTTGGGAGCTAATTAAATTGCACCAGTGCTGTCTGAGCTGCCCTATCTAACCTATGTAGTGCAGAACAGATATGTATAGTGTGGCACACTACCTCAATCTCTGAGTGGTGCGAGATTCCAGGGGTTTCCAGGGTTTGTGTTTCTTTCAGAATGAGGCACAGTGGTGACTGTGGTGTCTTTAGGATATATGGTTCATTTGCACATATTTACACATATATACAACCTCAGCCTAGGATGGAGGGCTTCACAGCATCAACACCCCAAGAGTGTCCTGCCTTTCCCATATCTATATTCCAGCAGAAATCAGGCATGGCTCTCTCTCTCTCTCTCTCTCTCTCTCTCTCTCTCTCCCTTTCCGTCCTGCAGCTTTTGTATCAAGCTTCTAACTCAACACACCACTCTGGCCTTTTGTATTTTATTTCTAACTAGCAGACAGTTGGGGGGGGGGAAGTCTCACCCATTTGCTCCTTGCACAGAACCACTCCCTTTGTTACCTTAATGACCCATACTATGTATGGCCTGGCTATTTCACCAACTGAATCCATGCTGGATCCAGGAATTAGAAGGGAGGCTCAGGCATACAGCCTACTCCCCTTGCCAAATGCATAACAAAAGGTTGCTCTGCTGACAATAGTTTTGAAGGCTATTCCTATAGTATGCTTTTATTGCACACTTATTTTCACTGCTTTCCTCCAGTTTATTAGTTGACCCTAATATTTATCCTCCCGTTCCCCGCTGTAAATTTGGAAGAAAGCTGGAGAGCAGACGCTGAAATAATGGTTCCAAATATCAGCCCAGTTGTGGTGGCCTTGGACAGGTTGCTGTCTTCCAGTGAAATAAAGAGGTGGGCTGTCCTCACAAGATTGATGGAATCATATAATCAATTAGGACCATGAAAGAAGGCTATTGTCAAGCTGGAACGTGAGCCGAACAGGGCAACTAAGGTGATCAAGGGTCTGGAAACCAAGCCTTATGAAGAACAGTTGAGGAAGTTGGGTATGTTTGGCCTGAAAAAGAGGAGACCAAGGGGAGATATGATAGCCATCTTCAAATATCTGAAGGGCTGTCATATGGAGGGTAGAGCAAGCTTGTTTCTCCTGCTCTGGAGGGTAGTACCTGGGCCAATGGCGACGAGAAAGGAGAGTCCGACTAAACATCAGAAAGAGCTTTCTGACAGTAAGAGCTGTTCGGCAGTGGAACAGACTCCCATGAGAGGTGGTGGGCTCTCCTTCCTTGGAGGTTTTTAAGCAGAGGTTGGATGGCCATCTGTCATGGATGCTTTAGTTGAGATTTTTTGCATTGCAGATGACCCTGAGATTCTATAATTCTGTATAATTCAGGGATAGGGAACCTGTGGCCCTCTAAATGTTGCTAGACTATAACAACTCCCATTGTGAAGATCTATCTTGCAATGGTTGGTGCAGCTTGTTTTTTAAAAAATAATAATTTGTAATCCATTTAGAAACTTGTTTTGGCACTGAACAGTATACACATTGCATGATAATAGTTCCTGGTCACTGACTATGGTGTCTAGGTCTGATGGGAGCTGGAGTCTAACAACATCTGGACAGCCTATCTGATGTAAAGCTTCATAAAAACAACAAGCAGCATTCTACTAAGGAAAGAAAAAAAAAGAGCTACTTACTCTGAACAAGGTAATACTGCTTTCAACACTGTGGTGCCCTCTAGATTCTTTGTACTACAATTCCCATAATGCAGGTGCTGGAGAGACTGATGGGAGTTGAAGTCCAAAACATCTTGAGGGCCCTTGCTGTTGAAGGCCGAGACTGTTATACAAGTAGCAGAAGATATTAAAGGGTTGCCCTGCTTCCAAAACTGTTCTAGCAATTATAGTGCAACACTACATTTGCTCAATGCACTAGTACATTTTAAGGCCTGCCCCGATCCCACTCTGAGTTCATAGGAAGAAAGATACTAATGATTTTGCAGGCCACAAATTAAAGTGCATCAGACTATAATCCTTTTGCATGCTCATTTGGAAGTTAAATATACCTAGAGAATTCACTACTGAAGTGAGAAGAAGACTGTTCTGTCCTCACCCTCAACATGCTTTATGTTGCTGCCAATTTATATATACTGCCGATTTGTATACTGAAATAAAATGAACCATATGGATGACTGAAATGCTGCCACTGAATTGTCGGAGGGAGAGAGAGAAAATGTATAATTCACTTTGAGTTGACATAAAATGCAAGATGTGCATGTAATGAATTACTTTAAATTAGAAAACAGTACGCAACTGTTTAGGGAATTAGGAAATATTCAAATAAGTTGAATAGTAATGATCTTTTGATCTATTGTGGCATTTAAAAAAAACGCTTAGAAAATTACAAGGGTTCCTGCTGATAAAGAAATCAACAAGAGGATTTAGATTATGTTTAAAGATTTTTAATTGTGCCATACTTTTTCGGTGTTTGGATCTTGTCCTATCAGATTTATGTATCTAATATAGTTGCTTGTGATATCCGATTCAGACTGAAGTCCAATGCGTGTATGCATTTGGTGGTGCAAGTCTTAGGATGGCCGTATTGTAGCTCAGTGGCACTTTGGGAAGGCGTTAGTATGGATTAAGTTAGTCTGGATTAAGCCCCTTCCCCCAGCTGAAAATGTTGCAACTCACTTTGCACTGGTGAGAAGACAAGCTTTGTGATTTTAGCAGGTTGTGCATTCTAGAAAGATTAATAGATTAAAATTCTTTTTTAAAAAAGCATACAAATGAACTGGCCCTTAATGTTATGAAAGTCTGGAAGCCAAGAACAAGAAGGGCATGTTATCAGGCAAAAGATTATTGGGGATACATGTGGGGGTTCATTGGATAGAAGTGTTACATCGGGATTTATAGTAGTTCAGGTACTGGTGACTTCAAAATCGGATTACATGCAATGCACTCTATGTCGGGCTTCCCTTGCACGTGATCCAGAAACTGCTGTTGGCACAGAACGCGACAGGAATTAGACACTGTGGGCGTATAACACCTCTGCTCAGAGAACTGCGCTACTTGCTGATTTTTGCACTTGTAAGAAATCAATATTTTAATTTTGGAACAGATATGCTTTGGAACTCCCTGCCTAGTGACACCTGGCAGGCACCTCCACTGCAACCCTTTGGAGGCATGCCTAAATGGGGTCCTCCCTAACAGAGGGCACGTGTTGCGGTGGGACCTGGCAATCAGAGCCTGTGTTGTGGGTGGGAACATTGGAGTGGCCACAACACCCTATTGGTGGTCCCTCGATCTTGGGAGCAATTGGGCATGAGGGACGCCACTCAAAGCAATTGAGGGACCACTACTTAAGCTGATGCACGTGTCCCTGAGATTCTCTTTTGGGCTCAGTGCATCGGAAGACCCTCCCACCTCTCCCTATATTTAGGGCTTGCGCTTGACCTTGCTATGCCGTCGTGTGTCGCCTGTCGTTGGGACAGGGGCACGGCAGGAATTTCCCCCACTTGGCTGATTGGCTGGTGCCATTTGGGTTACGCCTCCACGTAGCAAACCGTCACAACTTGTAAGGTTGCGGATAGGCTCTGGTTCAGGTGATAGGGATTGGGGAATGCTATCACCATCCCTATGCGTTGGGTATTCCTTTAAGAAGGAATCCACGGACTCGTGGTTTGTCTCCCTGTGCGGGGTTGTGCCCTGAGCCTGAGTTCAGGGCTCATCTGGGTGGAGGCGTGGCAGACACCCCGGCTCGCCTCTGTCCCAGGTGTTCACCCAAGGCTGACTTATGGTTGGTGCCCAGAGTCAGGGCTGCAGGTAGCTAGTCGAACCAGAGCCTATACAACCACACACTTTCTGTAATCAATTAAGTTGTGGCATAAATTCTGCCAAAAACCAAACCAGAAATTTGAGTACTGTCTGAATTTATTCCTAGGGCTGGTTAAAAGCTCTCCACATGCAAAACGTTTTTTGTTTATTTAGGCAAACATATCATAGCTGCCAAGTTATCCCTTTTTATTAAGGGATTTCCCCTTATGCTGAATAGGCTTCCTCGCGAGAAAAGGGAAAACTTGGCAGCTATGAAACATATCCAGGCATGTAGATGTAGATGTGTTTTAATAATTTTTTGGTGTTACTTTTAATTATCTTTAACTATTTTTACTGACATCTTTAATATTTTTTTGGGAAAACCGTTTGGAGGTTTTACTGTAATCAAGCGGTATATAAATTTTCATAAATCTAAGCACCGTGCCATTCATGTATTTTATTTATGTCCAAAGGTTTCCAAGGGTGGCCTGGGACAGGGGTGGGGAACTTCAGGTCTTGGTGGTAAATTTGGTCCCCCTGGGAGAAGAAAACTGCAATAGAAGTATCCTGATGCTAATTCAATAAGTGCAAGGGGAAAAAATGTTGTAAAAGGGAGCACCCCTGTTCCGGATACTCCATTCCATTTCTTTTCTCCTTTCCCTACACTCTTAACAGTCAGTCAGCATTCCGGGGACCCTGTGTATACTCAGGGTGCTTCCAGACTGCCGCTACTGTTAGATGGAATTCAACCACAAACCTGCAAATTCAGGTTGTACATATAAAGTTGTTTTGATGCTGTGGTGATGGGAGAAAGTATGGGAAAGCTACTACTTCACACAAGGTAGTGTGTCTCCACACCTGAATCAGAACAAATGTTTAATCAACAGGTCATCTGAGAGTAGCCTCAGGCTTCACTGGGTTGCTTTGCATGTGCTTCCCCCTTTTAGGGGTCCCCCTCTCAAATATTTTTTTTGTACTTTAGCAAATCTTGGTGGTTCTCCTGAGTCTGCTGGTACATCCTCCTTTTGTGTGTATTTTCCCATTTTGGTTGCTGCTGCTGCTGCTGCTGCTACTACTTTATTTGTGGTTAAACCACAGAGCCTAGGGCTTGCCGATCAGAAGATCAGCAGTTCGAATCCTCACAACAACTTTGTTAGGTTGGTTAGGCTGGCTTGCGGACCACAAGTTGTGGTTAACGTGTGAACCCAAATACCCTTCCTTAACCATGGTTAAGGAAGCTGCAAAAGCGCAAGACAAGCGCAGCAGGAAAAGAAGCCAAATTTTGGAGAAACAAACCATGGTTTGTGTGATCTTCTGTGGCATATGTGATTTGTTAAGCAAACCATGGCACTGTGCCTTTGTGGAACTGTGTTCACACAAACAAAGACAGTTCATGCTGAGGATGTATCTCACATGTGTATACTTTGCATTTGCTTTGTGTGCAGGCATGTATTTGTGACCTTTTCCTCAAGAGTTCCAGCAAATCCTTGGGAAGATACTCTAGCACAGGCATCCCCAAACTGCGGCCCTCCAGATGTTTTGGCCTACAACTCCCATGATTCCTAGCCAAGAGGACCAGTGGTCAGGAATGATGGGAATTGTAGTCCAAAACACCTGGAGGGCCGAAGTCTGGGGATGTCTGCTCTAGCATTCTCTTCTGTTTGTAGCTTTGCTTCTCCTTTAAGGCATGCAGACTGTATCATGCTGGACCATTCATGGACCTAATGCATATTTAGCCTGTTTTATATCCTGTACAGTCATCCCTGGTTCTTGAACATAATCCATTCCGGAAGTCTGTTCGACTTCCGAAAACACTCAGAAACCAAGGTGTGTCTTCCGATTGGCTGCAGGAGCTTCCTGCACTCCATTGGAAGCCGGACGTTCGGGTTCCAAAGAATATTCATAAACTGGAACACTTCCAGGTTTTCGCCGTTCAGGAGCCAAAACGTACGGATACCAAGGCGTTCGAGAACCAAGGTACAACTATACTTTCCCCTCAATGAGGGGAAGGTATGCTTTAGCCTTCACGTGGTAGTTCACAGATACAGCTTCCATCTGGCTCCATTGTGGGGCTGTACATGTGAATCTTCCTGACTTGTTGGGAGGTGCTGTAACTGAAGACTTTTGGTTCTAAGCAGGGATGCCAACAGGATCTGTAGACATGAGGAAAGTGTTTTAACAAATATACCCCAATACCATCCTTTACCCAGCTGCTTCTGCTCTGGGAGGGGCCCGTCCTGAGTCCTAGATGGGGTTGGTGGTGGTCAACATGCCTCCTAAAGCATTAGAGCTGCCACCACACTTTGTCCTCTAACTTCCTTCAGAAATGTCTGGTTGACTTGCTTTTTAAAATGAAAGCTAAGAGTCTGGGGCCCCTGCTGGTATGGGGTCAGGATAGCTATGTACCCCTATGTTAGAGGCCCTGGTTCTTCATGAACTGCTGTTTGGAAAATGCTCATGGCAGTGAAATATTCTCAAGCTGTGGTATGAGTCCTGTCCACTAACCATTGTGCCCTCCTGAACATGATATGGCTATAAAAGTCTTCCTGTTTGAGCAGGACCTCGCCTGAGAATCAAGGCCTGCCTGGCTCTGGTGTATTTTTCTGTGTCTCATAGGCTCTGGCAGCTCAGCTCTGTCTCAGCTTCTGGCTCCTATCCTGCTGCTCACTTCTATGGCTGAGCCTGGACATAGCTATGGGCTGTTAGCATTGCATATTCTTGTTGGTTATGCCTAGTGCATCATATTCCTGGTGGCTGCTGGACTTGCCTGTATAGAATCAGCCAATGATAGCTCAGTGGGTAGAGCAAGAGACTCTTAATTTTAGGGTTGTGGGTTTGAGCCTCACGTTTGGCAAAAGATTCCTGTATGCAGGGGGTTGGTCTAGATGACCCTCGCAGTCCCTTCCTATTCTGCAATCCTGAGAGCCAGTGTGGTGTAGTGGTTAAGAGCGGTAGACTCGTAATCTGGTGAACCGGGTTCGCGTCCCCGCTCCTCCACATGCAGCTGCTGGGTGACCTTGGGCTAGTCACACTTCTCTGAAGTCTCTCAGCCCCACTCACCTCACAGGGTGTCTGTTGTGGGGGAGGAAGGGAAAGGAGAATGTTAGCCGCTTTGAGACTCCTTCGGGTAGTGATAAAGCGGGATATCAAATCCAAATCCAAACTCTTCTACTATTCTTAATGTGAGAAATTCCTCAAGGGAGGGGATGAACCTGTCTGTCTGACCCTACCTCAAATTGACTTCTACCTCAACTAGCACCCTAGTTCTGTTAAGATTTCTCTTCAGGCCTAAATTTAGGCCTAAATTTGAGCAGGCAGATATGTATTCCTGCTTTTCCCCTCACAAATTTGAGGATGGAGGGAGCTATTCTTACTGTGAAAGCAGCTCTTAGCAAATCGGGGACTTACTCTCATCTCTTGAGAGCAAACTGGGGGTGGAACTTCTCTTCCTGGCAATGAATATATACAGAAGAAAAATCCCCATTGTCTTAAGCATTTTGTTTGTCCAAAGATTGGTCACTAATGTGGAAGTGGGGTGGAATGGGCTTACGGTACTAATGAAGACATGTTAAAGTGATGAGCTGGAGGAAGACAGATTTGTCCAGCCCTAACTGCCATGTGATTATTTTAGCTGGAGATGCCAGGGATTGGATCTGGGGACATCTCCATATCAGGCATGTGTTCTGTCACTGGCTGAGTTATGGTCTCTACCCATTTAACTGAAGTTAAGAAAGGAAACACTTCTTTGGAATAATCCACACATTAGAACAATAATGTTGGCGCTGTGGGTTAAACCACTGAGCCTAGGGCTTGCTGATCAGAAGGTCAGCGGTTCGAATCCCTGTGACAGGGTTAGCTCCCGTTGCTCGGTCCCAGCTCCTGCCAACCTAGCAGTTCGAAAGCACGTCAAAATGCAAGTAGATAAATAGGAACCGCTACAGCGGGAAGGTAAACAGCGTTTCCGTGTGCTGCTCTGGTTCACCAGAAGTGGCTTTGTCATGCTGGCCACATGACCTGGAAGCTATACGCCGGCTCCCTCGGCCAATAATGCGAGATGAGCACGCAACCCCAGAGTCGGTCACGACTGGACCTAATGGTCAGGGGTCCCTTTACCTTTACTTAGAACAATAACAACAACAGAACAGATTCTGCAGAAAGCAGAGGAATGATATGCTTCTTTGGAATAATCCAAACTATTACTACAACAACAACAGCAGCAGCAACAATAGCAGCAGCAGCAGCAACAACAACAACAACAGCAACATCAGTTAGAACATAGGAGGTGATTCTCCAGAAAGCCTTGTTGGAGAAGTCATAGCAGCTTTCCTTCTGCAATAGAACTAGGGCTGCTCTTTTTTATAGTCAAGAGTATGGGATGAGAATAGAAAGTCTTAGAAATAAATAAATTTAAGGAAAAGATTAGATAGGATACATATTTGCAAATGAGTAGAGCGTTTGCAAAATGAATTAAAATTGGCTCGTCGTTTGTTTGTGCATGGTCCCCGTGTTGCGTTCTGATGGAGTTAATACTTTATACCCATGTAGTTTCCGTCACAGTAGGGTTCACTTTTCAATTGGCCCCTTGCTGCTTCTCCAGTAAGGATAATATATTAATAACGTAATTTATTTAGATTTACCTCTTTTAAAAGCATGCACAATAGCTGTGAGCGGTCTGACTACAATGTTCCATAGTGTAACAATGGGAAAATCTCAGCAGGGTGAGGTGCTAATAATATACACAGAAATTAATTCTGCTTGCCTCAAGCATTAAATAATCGGAGGTAATCGTCAAACTCATCCCCCCCATAATACATTTAAAGAAATAATAATAATCAAGTTTTTTCTTTCCCCATCTCATTCACAATTCACAGTGTCACTTGTTCCAGTGAATATCTGGAACATACCTTTCAAAATCTACCAGCATTGCAGGAGTAAACAAAATAGTCCAAGTTGCATGTGTGAAAGCCAGTGCAAGGTTCAAATCCCCAGTCAGCCATGATGCTCAACTTGGTACAGTCACTATCTCTCAGCCTAACCTACCTCACAGAGTTGTGGTGAGTGCGAAATATTTGGGAGAGAACAGTGCATTACAGATTGAGCTCCTTCAGTCAAGTGTGTGGCTTTAATACCTAGGCTATAAGGCTGTGTGTGTTACACTCCCTTTGCTTTAAGTTCACACCTTGTTATCTTCCAGTATACCCTTATATACTTCCACCTCGGTTCAAGGTGCTAGGAATCCAGCCGTGCTGTTTGGCAGCTAGATCCAGGCTATTGTGGTGCTTGCCTAACTGCTGTTGGCTCAAGAGGGGCCTGCTGATAGAAGGGATCAATAATCTGATAAAGCCCCCCCCCACTCTGGTGTGACTCCTCACTTCCAGTTGGGGTGAATATTAGGGTGCCCCTACTTGCCTCTCAAGGGACGTGGGTGGCGCTGTGGGTTAAACCACAGAGCCTAGGGCTTGCCGATCAGAAGGTTGGCGGTTCGAATCCCCGCGACGGGGTGAGCTCCCGTTGCTCGGTCCCAGCTCCTGCCCACCTAGCAGTTCAAAAGCACATCAAAGTGCAAGTAGATAAATAGGTACCGCTACAGCGGGAAGGTAAACGGTGTTTCCGTGTGCTGCTCTGGTTCGCCAGAAGCGGCTTTGTCATGCTGGCCACTTGACCTGGAAGCTGTATGCTGGCTCCCTCAGCCAATAGAGCGAGATGAGCGCCGCAACCCCAGAGTCAGTCACGACTGGACCTAATGGTCGGGGGTCCCTTTACCTTTTACTTGCCTCTCAACGTATTGCCTTGCTATCTCTCTTGCTTGCCAGTCTAGCAGTGAGCTAGCTCACCTGTCCCCTCCAGCTCATTCTTGGCCTTGATACACCTCCAGACTACTAGCCTTGGCACTAGGCTCTTGCCCATGGCTCATACTACAATATACCAGTTAAGCTGCGATCCTCTACACCAGCCTCCCTTAAACCTGGTGCCCTCCAGATGTTTTGGACCACAACTCCCATCATCCCTGGCCACTGACCATGCTGGCTGTGGCTAATGGAAGTTGTAGCCTAAAATATCTGGAGGCTATCTGGTTGGGGAAGAGCAGATCAAGATGCTTTTGCCCAAGTCAAGGGCCACCTGCGTGCTCTATACTATGAGGTTCTGTCTATGCTGACATCTGTAGTCACTTCACTGGAGAGGGGCATCTCCATGCATACATGTTTTTGCATGTCTGAGATGCCAGGGATATTAGCTGGAATGCTTTTCCACTGACCTATGGTCCTTTCCCTGAAAGATGTAAGTCTTTTTCGCCTATGTTGGCCTATAAAGTGTGCACATATTGATGGCACTACATAAATGGCAACAACAGGAGAATGAGGCCTACAAGGAATGAAAATCACACGTGTGGGATTGCAACTTGGAGCTAGTTCCAGCTCTGGGTTTGGCTGGTACTCTGGCAAGCTGTATATATACTTGCCTGGACCCTGAAAACATCTTCAAGTACCAATTTCCAGCTGCCCCAATGAGATGAGGTGGGTGGCTACCAAGGAGAGGAGCTGGTCAGTGGTTGTGGCACCCCAATTGTGGAAAGCCTTCCCCAGTGTAAGGAGAAATGAAAGACTCAATATCTAGTAAGGGAGCAGGAAGAACAGAGGAGGGTACTATATCTTACTTCAGGTGGCTAAGAGAAGATCTGAGAGATTAGGCCTTAACTAATCTCAGATCTACAAATGTTTTATGTTAATGAGGCAACCAGAGAGGTTTGCCTGGTGCTTGTGTGGCAGCAGAAGCCACTCTCACAAGATGTACTGATGGCCATAAACTTGGGTGGCTTTAAAAGAGGATTAGACAACTTAATGGAGGATAGAGCTATGTTCTATCTCCCCTGTCGGAGGCAGTATGCCTTTGGGTGCCAGTTGTTGGGAGCTGCAAGTGAGGAGAGCTCAGGCTTCCCGTAGGCAGCCACTGTAAGAACAGGATGGCAGACTAGACGGGCCTTTGGCCTGATCCAGCAGAGCTCTTCCAATGTTCTTGCACTGCGGTTTCATTTGTGTTGGGCGAAGACCTTTTTATTTTCTTAGGTTCTTCAGTTTTGAAACACGTTTGAATGCTTTTTAGATCTTGGGCGCTTCTGGTTTTATCCTGGTTTATCCTGACGCTGTTTTTAACGGGTGCTTGATTTTACGTTCATGTTTTTCAAAATCTGCACAGCCCGGAGAACTCACTGTAAGTGGGTGGTAAAAAATGCCACAAACAAACAATCAGGTGTGTGTGTGTGTGTGTGTGTGTGTGTGTGTGTGTGGCTTTTCTTCCATGCAGTAGCTCACTTAATCTCCTTTTGCATCAGGGCCCAATCCCCACTGCTGTCCCAGGAGAAAGACAGATAGAGAAGAAGAGTGAGCTGTCAATGGCAGCTGCTGCTCCTTCTTGATCACTCCCATTGCTTGCTGCTCTCCTCTGGGCCAGAGAAATGAAGCCATTGAGCAGGTGGCAGTGGCAAGCGGAGCAGTGGTGTGCCCAGGGCATCCCACAGGAAAAACCCCTGCAGATCCTTAACCATGTCAGGCTGTCATTGGCCTGGGACAAGCTGATTGACAAGCATATCATGTGCTTCACGTTGCCTGTGTGACTGCAGTACATATATGGATTGCACCAAAGGAGAGAAAGGGCAGCACAGGGATGGGGAACCTGCAGCCCTTCAGATTCTGTCTGATTGCGACTCCCATTGTCCCTGACCATTGGCCATGCTGGTCATGGCCAACAAAAACTTGACGGTCACAAATCCCCCTCCATTCCTGCCTCCTCATATTCTTATTTGCATTTCAAGTCATGTCTGAGCAGTAGAACTGGTTCCGCCACAAATTACTTTACTACTCTTTAAACTATTTTGCTAGGGTTGCTATCAGTTACACCTCATGCGTCAGCCCTGCTGTTTGCCCCTAGAGTTCAGTCATAATGAGGCTCTGCTGTTTGAGTTTTAATGATTCCTTTCCATTTTTGGCTTTAGATTACAAAAACCCTATTTTGATTTCTGTGCCTATTTCTGCCTGTCTTCCCGTGGAAGCAAGTAGAGTTCCAGTTAGCTTTATTTTTTTTTTAAAAAAGATGTATTTATATGCAAATTTAAATGAAGATAAAAAGAGAATGCCAGCAAGAGTTGGACTTATAAAAATGCCGTACTAGGTAGCAGTACCAGGATTTGATCTTGTATACATTGAATCCATACCAAATAATCAACTGATGATGATTATTGGCAATGGGTCAAAATTGTCAACCTATTTCTATTGGGGGGGGGGGAATTCTGACTGCTTAGGGTTAATAATATTCATTGGAAACTGGGATCAATTTTGTTCCAATAGCTTGGATTTTGCAGATTTTTTTCCATTTGCAGAATTAACACTCATAACACTTCACCGAGTTACAGAAACTAGTGGAAATGTATTTTTGCTTTCCTTAGGACCCGAATGACTGCCCATAAGTTGAACACACACATTTCTCTCTTAAATTGGACCCTTGGTGAATAAACTATGAATGCTAAATCTAGTTTGGAATGGTAGCAGATGATGACTATTTGTAAGAGACTGGCTTTCAGAACATTTCTCTCTGCAAAATAGGATCTTGCCCTTTTGGATTTTTCTCCTTGCCAGACAGAACCAAATTGCTCTATTGAAAATACATTTCCTCCATACAAATAACACTTTGTGGATAAAAAGTACTTTGGATTTGTTGAGAATAATCTTGCTTTGCTTATAAGCACTGGCCTCAAGCAAAAGATGTAACAAAAGACGACACATCCTTTGAAATTTGCTCCTGGAATTGCTGTTTGCTTATTGTCAAGGAGGTTTAACAAAAGAGTCGCTGTTAGAGAAATGTATTTCCAGGTGACTTTACTAATAATTAGAGTTTTGCCTGTGTCAGTGGATTCTTTAATTAGCATGCAATGGCTTTTGAAACATTATGACAACTTTGACTTTCTAAATACCGGTACCACTAACCCAATGCTAACTGCATTATTGCAAGAAGTCCAAGGGAAGCCGGAGGATATTGAGATGATGTAGTGTCTTAATCCCACAAACAGGAGTTGATTTATTTATTGATAGTGAAGACACCTTCCCGTCAGTTTATAGAATTAACAATTGATCAGTTTGTTAGGTCTAAGTCCTTCATAAGCACAGCATGCTTATTCATTATGGTCATTACCTAGCAGGAGGCAGCTGAGATCACAATTAACAATGCAAAATGTCAAAGCATCGAGCTATACTTTAATATTTCAACTTTTTTCCACTGTCCCACTCATTGCGTGAAATATATTGATTTGCTCTTTGTACGAATACGCACGGTTTTTGAGCAAAATGTTTTTATCAATTTGCAGGCAAAGACATGGCATAATTTGTTTTTCCAAAAGCTTTAGCCGATGTAACAAGATGTACGGGTGCAAAACCTTCTCTGCAAATTGTATTAAGCAATGTCTTGGTCAGTGTAAAAATATGTAGATGTGTGAAATTACAGCCGATGGACAAAACCATCAGGGGAGGGAAAGGTGTGTGTGCATTTGTCTGTGTGTGTGTGTGTGTGTGTGTGTGTGTTTGTTTGTGAGATGGCTTTCCAGCAAATGTATTCATGATTGTTTATTTGTCAATAAATGAAACTCGGTCTAAATCAGCAATGACTTAAAGCTTGGTTTTCTTTTTAAACAAGAGGGTCCTAAGAGATTTCTCTCAGTGCATTTGTCTAATACATTAAAGATGATAAATAGTCATTATGACACCCGTTGAATTGAAACACACACACACACACACACACACACACAAAAAAAAAGCATTTTACAAATATGAAAGTTAAGGTCACCCTGAAAAGAAAAGGACACTTAGCAATGGCTAGGGGGAAAAATTTTTGCTGAAGAAACCAAGATTCAAAGTTTACTGTTTTTCACAGTTTCTTTTACAAAGCTTAAGTATCCCAAGTGTAAAAACCAGAGCATATTTTGATGTGCAAATATTGCAGAATCCTATAGGGCACACAGAATGAACATACTGGCTTTCAAGCAGAGCTATAGATTAGTTTAAAAATGCCTCATTTGTACCTCCGTGTAACAAACCTAATGGTTTTTCTGAAAACTACATTAAGGACAAATGCTGTACTATATTTAATTTAAGAGAATGTTTTATTTTATTTGAATATGCCCTTATTAAAGTCAAGAAAGAGCATCATGTTTTAATCATACAAGCCAATATGTAAGCAGAAATACATAATTCAGTCGTCTGGTGGGAAAAAAGAGAATATCTTAAAAACAAAACAAAATGACCCAGAATTTTATTGAGGTTTTGTTAATGGTACATTCTTTTATTATGGAACTCCTTATCTTAACTAACAATTGCTGACTTATTGAAGCCATAGAAAATCAAGATAATATTGATTTTTCTTAAGAAATGAATAATAGCATTAGTCTTTAGTATGTAGATGAAGGCTTTTTTCCCCAAGCCAAGAGAGGTGGCGTATTAGCTGCTTAATGAAGCAGAACTCCTTAAGGTTTGACTCCAGTTTTTGTATTTTCAAATTGAGTTTTTAGGCATCTACAATCATAATAGGGTTGCTACTTGTTCTGAGGTGCCCCTTCCCCAAGAAAAGCCTTGTACAGCTGCCTTAAATAAAGATGGACAATATTTTAACTATATTTAATGTAAAACAATACTGAAATAAATTTTAAATCAGACTGCATGGTACATGTTAATTGGATGCTTCAACATACACATATTGGGTAGTACTCAAGTAGATATTGTCCCCCCTTTTTAAGCTTCATTGAGTAATACAAGAACTGCTGGCTATTATTTATAACTGGAAAGGTAACTACAGCTACAAACATACACACACTTACCCAGGTGATAAGACACATTCAGCTTAGGCAGGCACAGGGCTGCATATCTATATATATATAAATATAAAAATCGTGAAAGTGCGTGTTCCACTTTTCTCCGTAACCGCTTGACCGATCGTCCTGAAATTTTGACAAAACGATCCAGGCCACTCCCCGGGCGTTGTTAGAAAAAAAAAATCCCTCAAATTTCACACCTGGGCAGGTAGAAACCTGCTTTTACACAAAGTAAAACAGCGCCCTCAAGTGGAATTCCTCCCACAGTACACCCCCTCCCTTCCTGTGAAATCTACACCACACCCACAAACCAAATAATGACATCATCAACCAAGCAACTGAAACCACCATGGCGGCCATTATCAGACCCCTAGGCCCTTGCCAGGCTGCTAGGCCCCCACTAGGCCTGGGGGGGGGAGAGGACAAGCGCATGGATCGCAGGTCGCAGCACGGCCTTTGTTTTATGTAGGCCCCTGCCAGGCCTCCAGGCCCCCACTAGGCCGGGGGGGGGGGAAGAGGACAAGCGCATGGATCGCAGGCCGCAGCACGGTCTTTGTTTTATGTAGGCCCCTGCCAGGTACCCACTAGGCCTGGGGGGGGGAATAACCCACAGCAACGCACTTGGGGGCACGGCAAGGGGTTTTTACTTTAAAATTTAGCACCACTACACCCCCCCAAATCCCCCACCAAATAACCACAAGACAAAAATAAATACCATCCTTCAAAACGTCATGAGATACGCTGGTCATGGGGGGGGGGCAAACAGAATATATCATGGATCGGGACACGTGGGGGCAGTCATAGGGATTAGCCACAACAACGCGCCACACCCACAAACCCTGCCTCTGCCACGAGATCCTGTAAAACAGGGGGACTCTGAGGCTCAGGGGGATCTGAAGGGGGCCTATTACCCTCCATTTGACAGACTGACGCACAGCAACGCGTGCAGGGCCAGCTAGTATATATATATATATATATATATATATATATATATATATATATATATATAGCTCAAAATTCACCAGGCACATTTTGCACCTGGCTGTTGGCTACTTGTGACCAGGTGAAGATGCCCAGGACATCTCCATCATTTGAAGGTGGGGGATCCTTGGATCTTGACTGTTTTCACACGCTAGCAGCACATCCGGTAGAATTCTATCCATTATATTTTATCTGCACAGTCAGAATGAATTTCAGGAACCAAAAAGTCTTATTGAAAAATACAGCTTCCAAGCTGTCTGGCCCCCAAATGGCAACTAGGCAATCTGTTTTGGCTCCTTGGTCTAAGGAGCCATTTGGCGCCTAGCTTATATATCTGAGTTTCTAACATTGTTTATATGCTACTGTGCTTTTGATAGTATTATACTGTAGTGTCGATTGTACGGTATAGATTTGTAATCTTTGTTAACTTTTAATGTTATTGTGAGTCTCTTTGAGCTCAACACGTTGCTGGAAAAACAGAATACAGATATTAAAATCAAATCAATAAATTAGTGCTAGTGCAACAGGACTTCCCTCTCTCCTCCCCCAAGCATGTCCCGTCCCACCCCAGAATCTGCTCTGGAAGGTTGGGGGAAGTCCAAGAACAGATTTAGAGGTTGTACAGCAGGAGGAGAGGGAGAGAACCTTCTGTTGCACAAGGAGAAATCCTTGCGCTGATAGAACACTCCTCCTTAATGCTTTCGTTGAATGCAACCCATTGCACATAACCATCTTTTGTCGAACAGTAGCATCACATGTGATGGCAAGTACATAGTTGGCTATAATGATTAATGTCAGGCTTATTGATCAGAAAGCAGAGTTCATTTCTCTTAAACTGTGCATGATGACCGATATGTAAAGAAAATCCAGTATAATGTGTTTTGCCTATGTTTGCTCATTGTGTGTAAATTATTATGATTCTGCTAGAGTGTGATTATACTGAGTTCTGCTTGTGTTGTCAAGGTGGGGCCACCAGCACTTCCACTTTTGTTGTTGGCATCCATCTGTATCAGGAGACAGTAGAGGAGTGTGCCTTTGGGGGTGAAGTCAAAACTGTTGGAAGGTTACAGTGCCTGCTGTGGCTGTAGAGACTGATACGAGACAAGACATGTTTTGTTGCAGCTGGGGCAGATGAGGGCATCGGATTGTGCTGCCACTGATGCTCTGTGCTCCTCCCAGTGATCATTGCTCCTCTGGTCACTGCTATGGATGCATGGCCTGACTGTTTGTCTCTAGGCACTGCGGTCGTCTGTGAAGGATTCCCACACGGTGGGGTTGATAGGATAGTGACCCTCAAAAAACCCACAAATCCATGAAAGACTGTTTGCTCTTCCTACACAATTGCAGCTCAGCATCTCCTCCTACATGTCCACGTTTCATTGGATGCCAGGATTGGACACGCACCCCATGCATTCTGAATGAAGGAGTGGTACAAAGTGGTGCCTGGAGTGGGTGATGGGGGGAGGCAATGTGTGGGGAAGAATGCTACAGGCTATTCCACCTGCCTTGCCCCACCCCTCTGCCCGGGACGCTTGAAACGTTGTTATTTAAATCCATATTCTTGCTCCCTCTTAATGTTTTCATGGGCAATAATCTGTTGCATTTTTGGCAGGAAAATGAATCTATTTCAATACTTTGCATTGGTAACTGCTTTGTTATTTACCTTGCTTGTGAGCTGCTTTGGGGACCTTCTCTGGCCAAAAGGTAGCATATAAATAAATAACAACATAACAAGCACAACACGTGCTTGAATTGTGTAAGCTAAGGAGCCAGGTTGCTGAGCCAAATGCTGTCAGCCCCCCCCCCCATTTAACCAGTGCTTCCGTGAGAGGTTGCACAGTGCTCATTTTAATAGTTGGAAATCCACTCCATGCTTTCTTAGTAGTTCCAACACACTGTAATCTAGAGCAGTCCCAGCCCAGGTTTTATTTAACAGTCAAGCTCTTTCTAGCTCTCTTCCCAAGCTAGACCTGACCAGGCAGCCATTGAGTACTTGCCTCATACTAAAGTTGATGCTATAAAGCGTTTCCCTGCATCCCTGAAGGCTCTCGTGCTTTCTTTAGGGTTGCCCCTTCAGACTTGGTTGAGACGAGGGTAGGAGCTGACAGACCAACTGTTTAGGGGTTGTTCTCTCACACCACCTTTCCTTGTGCAGCTCCTTCACTGGGAACAAAACACAGCCCACTGTATCTGCCAGCAACGGCCACAGCAGCCGGCGGGCAGCAAACTCTTGCTGTTGGCTCTGCTTCCGTCGCAGCCTGCCAGGCACGGGTACCTGTCCAAGTACCAGAAATTTGAAATTGAGAACTGGCAACTGCAGGCTGCTATGTACCTCATTAGGTATTATTATTATTATTTACAGGGCTGGCCCAATAAATGTTGATGCTTGGTGCAAAGCACAGGACGGCTCTCCGTTCCATGTACTAAAGCTGACCAAACTGGCAGTCGAATCTAATTTCAGCACTGGGGGACTGGACAGCGTCTTCCGCAGCTGCTGGGGAAAGCAGGTCAGGTTTGGTGGCACACACAGTTTTGTCCTCCGACACCTCATGAACTGCTATTAGGCACCTCCCTAACTCTGCCTAATGATAGGGCTGGCTCCTAGTGTTTACATTTTGCATCCCTCTCTTCCTCCCAAAAGCTCAGGCGGCACACACAGGACTGTGTGGTGCCGAAATACTACCGTCGTGATAACGGCATGGCCGACACTTATTGGGATGGTGTGTGTGGGGGGGAATGTGCTGGTGAGAGCAAGTGGACGGGCAGGAGTGCCAGATTAACCCCACGTGTTCACCCTCACAGCCCCAACCTCGCTGCTTCCCTGCCCCCCCCACATCATTTCACTTTGTGGCAGTGATATCACTTACCTCCCCTCAGAACACATATCCCCTCTTTTGTCCAGACAACAGCCCTGTGAGGTTGCTTACCGATCCAAGTGAGCTGCAAGGTTGTGGAGAGATTTGAACGCAGGCCTTCCTGGTCAGAGTGCAACATGATAGTCCCCACACCACACTGTCTCTCCCTGCCAGTGGGATTAAGGGGCTGAATATAGCTCTGGTTTTTAGTTCCAGCACTGCTTTCCTTCTTCCTCTTTCTATTATGCTGGCACATCTCCCAGCTCTAATTTTGATTAAACATATATTTGGTGTCAGCGCAAAGAAGTAATAAACACCTGCTACTCTAATATGGATTTAGCTACAGCTGAAGCAACAGAATGGGAGTTGATGTTCTTAGTTCAGAGAAACGGAAAACTGCCAGAATCAAAGATGTAAATAGGAGCTGCTGGAAATTAATTGTAAACCTGTCAAGTCTAGTTTGTCACTCCCCCCCCCCCCAGTTATAGGAAGCACCATTTCACAGATAATGTTAGAGAAGTAATACAATAAAGGACCCCTTCTTTCTCTCCTTTCCCCCTAAATATAAAAAATATAGCTGTACAATAAATCTGTGTAAAGCCCATGAATTGATATCTGCTTAAGGTATTGTTAAGTTGCTTCCTGTTTTTTTTTAAAATAGTTTTTATAACACTTCTTTGCTCAAAACCTTGCTGCATTTGTGAATCAGTCTTGTTGGTGAAGAATTAGAGTGGATTATTTTTTCACGAACTAGATGACATTCAGAGAAGTCAGAAAGGCGCCGTGTTCAGAACGTAGTCTCTGTGACTGTTAAGAATTGGAAAATCTCTTTGAAAGCTTTACAAAAACCAAGCCTGCTTGCTTGGAGGTAAATCTCACTGTGCTCGGTGGCGCAATAACTCCTGGTTAAACGCGTTTAAGGTTGCAGCCCTAATCCGACGCACCATTTTGCTCATTTCTCTACCAGAGCAAGGTCCATGGGTTGAAATGGGAAATGAAAGACTGAAGAGGGAAGGCTTTAGTAGGGGGAGGGGTATGGCCAGTGGTGAGGGATCATGCGCATGGTGCCAGTGGTGGCTTCTGAGGGTGTGCGCATGTGGCAGTTCTGCACTTTTGGGGGATGGGCCAAGGTGATGGCAAGGTCAGGGGATCCCTGGGTTGGTGGCAACCCTGCCGGAGCAGACACACCTGCTACTGCTACCGACTTGGTACTTCCCCAACATTGCTGCAGCCTCATTTCATCCACTTACTGAGAAATGCAGCACCACTAGGGCTGGAAGAATACGGCCATTGCTGTATAGTTCAGTGACATCTGGTGGGCCACAAGTTGCCTATCCCAGGCCTTAATAAGTTCCTGCTTTTGCAGGTATTTGGGGTTACCTACAGTTCCAGTATTTCAGGTATTCTGCTCCTCTGCTAGACTGTCAGAGGTAGCATGCTTCTGAATACCAGTTGCTGGAAACTGAGTTCTGTTGTTCTCAGGTCCCGCATTTGGACTTCCCGCACACATCTGTTTGGCCCTTGTGAGAGCAGGATGCAGGACCAGGTGGGCCATTGGCCAGCAAGCTCCTCATATGTCCTTACATAAAGAATGATAAAGTACTTCGAAGCCCATCCTATGTACTGCTTAGCCACCTTCTGGCTTTTGAGATATTACAGGCTTTACTACGCATTTTCATGGCCATCTTAATCATTCAGGTTCCCCCCAGCCCTGGAAGCTGAATTTTATTCACAGCAGCAATTTCCCAGCTTAGATCATGGGGATATCGGAAAACGGTGAATGGGGTTATCTTTAGCAGTCATCCCTAAAAGTGGTTCCTGATAAGAACCACAGATTTGTCGCAAAAGAACCTTCGTGTTATTCTTTTATGGGAAATTTACTGGCTGAGGTCAGGTTTGGAGCTCCGTCGGATGCGAGTGTCTGCCTGAGTGAGAGCAGTTTTGGAGTCTGGATAGACCAAGAAGAAGAGGTCGCAGAAAGAAACGGAAGGAGAGAACCTAGGGAGATCTAAGGCCAGGTGACTGGTGAGTTGCTGCCCAGCGTAGGAGTGCTTGCTTGCCTCCACTGTCTTTCTAAATACAGTCACGCCTCTACTTACGTATCCCTCTGGATATGGAATCTTCGGGTTACAACCACAGCAAATTTCAGGTTTTGCCACGCGCGCATGCGCAGAAGCGCTCAATCGCACCCCACGCGTGTGCAGAAGCGCGCCTCTATTTATGTTATTTTCGGGGTGCGAACGGACCCCTGGAATGAATTAAGTTCGTATCTGGAGGGTCCACTGTAGTGTCTCCAGGGCTTTCTCATTGAGAGGAAACTAAAATCTATTGCATACATTACAACCATAACACTACTCACCATTCAGATGTCAGCATTGCACCTGGAGTACTGTGTCCAATTCTGGGCACCACAATTTAAGAAGGATATTGACAAGCTGGAACGTGTGCAGAGGAGAGGAGAGTGACCAAGATTATAAAAGGGTCTGGAAACCAAGCCTTATGAGGAACAGTGGAGGGAATTGGGCATGTTTATACTGGAAAAGAGGAGACTGAGAGGAGATATGATGACCATCTTCAAATATCTAATGGGCTGTTACATGGAGGATGGGGCAAGCTTGTTTTCTGCTGCTCTAGCGGGTAGGAGCAATGGCTTCAAGTTACAAGAAAGGAGATTCCAACTAAACATCAGGAAGAACTTTCTGATAGCAAGAGCTGTTCGCTAGTGGAAGAGGCTCTCACGAGAGGTGGTGGTTGGGCTCTCCTACCTCGGAGGTTCTTAAGCAGAGGTTGGGTGGCCACCTGTCCTGTATGATCTAGTTGAGATTCCTGCATTGCAGCGGGTTGAACAAACTGACCCTCGGGATCCCTTCCAACTCTACAGTTCTATGATTCTATATGATAAAACCCATGCTGACTTCAGTATAGGGATTTCCTTTTCAAAATCTCAAAAGACACAGGACAGTTGCAAACCACAGTGTCTGAAATAAGCGGTGTCATGGCGGCCACAACACAGTGTAGGTGCAAGTGTGCCTCATTCCATTTATTTCAGAGCCCTTTTGCACACCTGTCTATCCTGGATTGTAACCTGTCTTTTAAAGACAAGCACCTAGCATCTGATTCATCAGAGCTCTGGGTATTGTTGAACTAAAGCACTCTATTATTTCTTTTGATGATGGTAGCACATGCCAATGAGAAAGGCATTGATTATGTGCAAGTAGCTTTTATAATGATCTTGCCAAGAGGCCTCTCAAATGTAAGGGGATTTTTTTTAAAAAAAAACACCACACACACAGAGAGAATGAAAATCTAAAACAATTTACCTGAAGCTTCTTTTTTACAATTATATTGCTGTTTCACATTTCATTAGCTGCCACAAGTACAGCAGGAGGTTTAACAAATTTCTCTCGCAGTCAGCCAGACACAGCTCAGTTTTAATAAGAGCAAATTTTCATTCAAATAGCCTTGTTACATTTTACCACTAATGGTCCTTTCCTTGGTCTGCCACTTGCCTGCATTAAAATGGTATTAAAAGTACCTGCACCCATGTTATAAACTTTGTGTTTGAGTTGGCGATATCTGCTTCCCAAAGCTTATTTATTTATTTATTTACTTTTAAAAAAGAACAAAACAAAACGCTGCTCTCTTGCAGAACTTGAGCGTTGAAGGGAATTCAGCAGGGAGCAGTTAGAATGTGTAAGAGTTTCACTTTTGCGTTCCACTACATCAATCATTAAAGGAGACAGTGGCAGGTTAAGCGGGCCTAATTGGCTGATTTACAAGAAGAATCACCTTCTTAAAAAGAGGGTTGCAGTTCATTTGCAGCATGAAATTAAAAACAAGAAAACTCGCCCACACGCTGGAGTTCCTGCTAGATGGTGAATCAGCTCCAATCTTTGTCCCCCTAAATGATGTCGAGCACCAGAACCTCAACATAATATATACATACATACATAATTTTACGTGTATACTACCTTGCCACAGTTCAAACCATGCTCAAGGCAGCATACAACATGGAAAAAAAATACTGCTACATAACATAGGTGCCTCCTCCTGGGAGCTGAGGCAGTTTTAGCCCCCTATTTTTTTTTTAGGGGGCCAGGCCCCCTCAATGTTTGGAGGGCTTCAGCTCTGCCCCCTGGCTCCTTGTGATGTTGTGTGTGCAACTTCAGAAAGTTGTGTCAGGCCCCCTCGATGAGCTAGAGAAGATGGGGCCTCTGCTATATATCAAAAGTAGTCACTGTGAGTTTCACTTTTATTCATCCGGACTGCGTTCATGAGGGTTTAAAAATGAGTGAGGTGGTTTTTGAAAACATAGCTTGCATATTGGGCTTATATTCTTCCCTGTCTTTAAAACAAGAAACACTTCCGATGATGCTTTACAGTCATACCTCGGTTTAAGTACGCTTCGGTTTGAGTACTTTCAGTTTAAGTACTCTGTGGACCCGTCCGGAATGGATTAATCCACTTTCCATTACTTTGAATGGGAAAGTTCGCTTCAGGTTAAGTACGCTGCAGGTTAAGTACGGACTTCCAGAACCAATTACACTCATACTTCGGGTTAAGTACGCTTCAGGTTGAGTACTCCGCGGACCCGTCTGGAACGGATTAATCCACTTTCCATTACTTTCAATGGGAAAGTTCGCTTCAGGTTAAGTACAGACTTCTGGAACCAATTGTGTACTTAAACCGAGGTACCACTATAGTTCATTGTAAGTGTGCTGTGAGACAGTAATGTCAAGAAATGTCAATATGAGATATATATTTTTAAAATTGTTTTTCTCTGGGTCTGATTAATTTACAACCTGTTGCAGGGATATTTCCAAACACCTAGGATGCTGCAATACATGGTTGGTGGTCTGTCTTTTCCTTGGTGGGCCACAAATTCTTCTGAATGGTACAATAATGGGTTTTAACATGGATACTATTGATCATGGTCTTCTGACAAGTGGATTGTTGGTAGTTTTAAAGACAGACTAAAGAAAGTAACAGTTCATATGTTGCATAATAATCCCATGGGATTCAGTAGACGTCCACTGGTTTAAAAACAAAACAAAAAGCAAACAGATTAGGCCAGAGGTAGCTAATGTGGTGACCTCCAGATGTTTTTAGATCCCAACTCCTTTCAGCCCCAGCCAATGTGGCTAATGACTATTGATGATGGAGTTGGCTACCCCTGGGTCAGGGAAATTCATGGAGGTTAGCTATCTATATAGTTACTGGTCATAGTAGTGATACGAAACTGCTAGTTTCCAATAAAGTGTGCATGAGTACCAGTTGCTGAGGGGAAAACAACAGGCAGGAGTTACTGCTTCTCTGTACTGTTTTTGTGCTTCCTGGAGATCACTGGTTGCCCACTGCTGGAATACATGGTCCATGTTTTTCAGCTGTGCAGGCCTGACCTCTAGGCTGAGTATGTGGATTATTTCCAGGAAGATTTAAGATCTCTCATCTTCAACAATAGTATCATGTCTTTGTAAAAAAAACCCGGTCTGCACATTATTATTGCCATGTCAAGGCAACACACAGCATATGGCTCTCTCAACTGTATGAAAAGTCTCCACTTTGGATGATGGAGGTGGAAGCAATGAAACTCTGTGCAGACTGTCTAGATCAATGTGTTAAGGTGCTGCAAATGTTACAGCATATGTATGTGCCACAAGAGGGAGATGTTTGTAAGTACAGTAGCTTCCTTGCAGCAGCTGTATTTAAACCAGACTGAAAGTAAAAGCAGCATGATATACAGTATTTTATTTTATTTTATTTGGCATTTGCATTCATTCAGTCGACCTTCCTAAACTGTAATGTTAGCACCCCAAATGCTAAGATGCCTCAGAGTATTTTAAGGCCAGATAGCAGATTTGTCCTGCTTCCTTTGTAAGAGCTAATCTTGGTTAACGTGCACCTTATCTCATGTAAAGCTAATCTTTTGCAAGATCAGGTTTGAAATAGTACAGCAGTTCTGGGCTTCTCAAGGTGACCTATAAAAATGACACCGTTCATGGATGATAGGTTTATCATTGGATATTAGCCACAAAGAGCCATACCGAGTCTCTGTTATGAAAGGGAATGGGCTTTTAGTTATGGGGTGCTTTGAGCTCACAACGGGGGCATCCCGTCTGGGGCTCCCACTCCTGGGGTGAGAATAATGGCTCCAGAAGGGGAAACTTGTGGTCCTTAGATGTTGTTGGCCTCCCTTCCCATCAGCACCAACCAGCATGGCGAGTGGTTAGGGATGATGGGAGATGCAGTTAAACACAGGTTGCCTATAGGAGATGTAATCTGACCCAGAGAGGTATGCTTTTAAAACTCAGGCTGTATAAAAAAGCTACCACTGGTTGCATGGTGAATAATGCCTTTGCAACTCATTTGCAAAACGTGTTGTACCTTAACTTGCATAGACCTGAAGTCTTGAAAGGGATATGGGTTTGATCTATCAGATAAGCCTGCGCAAAATTTATCTTAAGTGGCATGATCATTCTGCAGGAAACCGCAAAGAAGAAACACACAATTTAGGACTCAACTACATTGGCAAAGATAAAGTGCTTTATATGCCTTAAAGCTCTGTTACACCAGACGGCGCTGCGGAGTCCCGTTTTTCGCCAACGGGATTTCCCTGTATGAAGTTTACAACGCTATAGTTTGAGTTCCTCACTTATAGTTTTATAAATCATTAAATGTGTCAACACGAATATAACTTATTAATATTGCAGTTGTTGTAGAAGGGATTATTATTATGACTGGAATGTAATGGAAATTAATTAAGATTTTGGAACGCAGAAATAAAGCAAATAATCAAACCATCAAATCTAGCATGCAGTGGGGAGGCACTTTATCTAAATTATATAATTCGGTATTTGAACGATGGGTATAAATAATTGTATTATAAATTGGTATTGTTATAATGAGGCTATTATTGGATTGTAATTGAAAGCTAATAAAAATTATTATTATTATTTAAAAAGAAGTTTACAATGCATGTCTAGATCCAACTTTAGGGTGCTCTAGCTGTAAGAAGAACACTGGGGCTTAGTTTGAATAGTAGAATGTCTGGCATCGGGTGGGCAGGGCTTTTGCCTTGTGCTCTGGAATCCCCCCCCCCCCCGGTGTTCAGTTACATTCAGTTTGAGAAGCCAACTGTCATTCTTGCCTCAGGATGTTGCTTTAGTTTCTCTCAGATAGAATGCTACAGTGGTACCTCTGGTTACAAACTTAATTCATTCCGGAGGTCCGTTCTTAACCTGAAACTGTTCTTAACCCGAGGTACTACTTCCGGGTTAGAGGAGTCTATAACCTGAAGTGTTTGTAACCCGAGGTACCGCTGTATTGTGTTACAATGTTCTTTTTATTATTAAAGCTTTGTTTGACGTAGATTTGAGCTGCTTAGTTTCCTGAAGGAAAAGAAACTCTGCTGAAAAAGGGTGGAATATTCTAAACTGGGTGAGTGAGGGGATATTCCCAGTCTGACAGGAGAATATAATATAATAATATAATATAATATAATATAATATAATATAATATAAATCATCCCACCCTCCACAACACTAGCCAGGTTAGAGGCAATCTCTCTCCTCTTTCCTTCGTCTCTAGATCTGTAATATCTACCATTCACAGCATGAATTCCATAGCCCTCAAAAGTCCTACATAATGGATACATAGGGATACATAGTTTAGTTTTTTTTTAAAGGCAAGCTTCTATCATGAGTCTAATAAATGAAATGAAATGAGCTTCTCATTGTCTGCCCAGAAAGTGGTATTCAACGACACACTGCCCCTAATGCTGGAGGTTACATGACTTGCCCAACCTTCAGCGAAAGCAGGTGAGCTAAATGAAATTCATTCATGAATAGATTCCACTAGTCAAGATGTGTAAACTTTGTGGACTAGTGGCTCAATCCTATTCAGAAGTGAATCCTCTTGAATTTAATGGCACTTACCCATTAAATTTTAATGGACAGTACGTTTCCGAGCACAATTCAAAGTGTTGGTGTTGACCTTTAAAGCCCTAAACGGCCTCGGTCCAGTATACCTGAAGGAGCGTCTCCACCCCCATCGTTCTGCCCGGACACTGAGGTCCAGTGCCGAGGGCCTTCTGGCGGTTCCCTCGCTACGAGAAGCCAAGTTACAGGGAACCAGGCAGAGGGCCTTCTCGGTAGTGGCACCCACCCTGTGGAATGCCCTCCCACCAGAGGTCAAAGAGAACAACAATTACCAGACCTTTAGAAGGCATCTCAAGGCAGCCCTGTTTAGGGAAGCTTTTAATGTTTGATGGATTTCTGTATTTTAATGTTTTGTTGGAAGCTGCCCAGAGTGGCTGGGGGAACCCGCCCAAATGGGCGGGGTATAAATAATAATATATTATTATTATTATTATTATTATTATTATTATTATTATTATTATTATTACCCTCAGGATTGTAGCCTCAGTGGCCTTTGATGTATCGACTAATCTTTTGGCTCTTTATTGGCTCCTGCCTGAGGTATGATTTTCAAATCTATTTGTCAATGTGCGGAAGTAACCGCAGAGCGATGTTTCCCTGTAGGTTTGTGTGTGTGAAATGAACTGAATGTGCACCCAAGTGGTTTCCTATGCCTAAGAACAGAGTTCTTAGTTTTCCAGACTTTCTTGAAGTTCCATTTATAATAATAATAATAATAATAATAATATCAACACTGCTGTTCTGCTGTCGTTGGTATACCCCCATGAAACTAATTTGAGTTGAGCGGTGTGTCACAAATACTACCTCAGAGATGGCCACAAACTATTGCATCTATCCTCTGTCTTTTAAAGTCCATGGAAACATTTCCACAGTCTTCGGTGGGCATTGGGTGAAGCCCACTGCGCCTTCTTCTCAGTACTCTGCTAGAAAAAATGCCCCCCGGGATAGCAGTATCTGTGCTATCAATATTCAGTGTCTGCCTCCTGCAGTTAAGACCCAGGGAAAAATCAATGTTCCAGTGAGCCATAATTTTTGAAAGCACCCATGTAACATTATCCATTGTTGCCCTGTCTGGTATTGGTAAACCAGAAATAGGTAAAGATCTGCGGGAACCCTTTTCTGAATGTATTTTTAGCTACTTAACTAGGGAAAAGATTGAACGAGATTGGGTTAATCTTTTAAGTGCAATTATTTATTGATCGGGCTTTGAATCATCACACTGGTACAAATGCCCTTCTAGCCTCTTAGCTGTGTTTTGCTTTCAGTCAGTGAATTATAGAAAATGAAGAGTGACATTAAACAAACCATTTTCAGGAATAATTACCAAACTGCAGAAGATGAAGAAGTGGTAGAAATCGCCGCCAAGCCTCCTCCTCCTCCAGTTGCGGAAGATACAGAGACTTTTAAAATGCATTTAATTTTCAGAATAATTTTATGAAAGGATCCTCTGAAATGATAAATTATTCCTCAGCGCTAGGAAGAAAACATGCTCCCAGTGAGAGCAGTGCTTCCCCTAAAGAAATAATTTGAAAGGCTTTGGGTTGAAAGAAGAGGATAAGAGAGCAGCCGTCTTCCATCATTTGATCCTATGATTTCCTCCCTTCCCCCCGTTGATAACGCTCATCATTGCCACTTAATCAATGTTTTCCTCTGCCACTGAAGAGTACTTATTGCCCTGTGGGGGGAAAAACATATTGTAGCATATATTTTAAGCCCATTCCAGAAACAGGAAAGTGTACATATTTCTCGTAAGGATGAGAAAGTCCCGCTATAGCACATATTTGTTATGCTTATTTAAAAAAACAAAACCATGAAAGGTTTAGCGTCTAGCTTTTTCTGCTGAAATGTAATGTGAGGTCAGTACTTCAGGGTACTTTCTGACATGCTGGTTTCTCCAGGGAAAGCCAGCATGGCGACCTCAGTGAAGCCCGCGCTCAGTACTTGATTAAGTGTTCAGTACTTTATTAAGCTTCACGATCGTGAAGCTGAGGCTCCAATACTTTGGCCACCTCATGAGAAGAGAAGACTCCCTGGAAAAGACCCTGATGTTGGGAAAGATGGAGGGCACAAGGAGAAGGGGACGACAGAGGACAAGATGGTTGGACAATGTTCTTGAAGCTACCAACATGAGTCTGACCAAACTGCGGGAGGCAGTGGAAGACAGGAGTGCCTGGCGTGCTATGGTCCATGGGGTCACGAAGAGTCGGACACGATGAAACGACTGAACAACAACAACAACTTTATTAAGATGCTTCCATTTCCATCTGTAGTATAAAAGTTATCAAAGGGTATGATGAACTTGGGTCCGTTAATTTCTGCGGGTCTACTCTGATAGAACTTAGTAGGAGACAACCCAGTGATTAGTCAAAAAATCCTCAAAACAAAAGTTGACGCGTCTCTAGGGATGCCGTTAGGAATGCTTCCCTGATTTCATATGTGACAATACCGCTGCATGCCACCCCGATCTCCAAACATTGTGATATTCTAGGGGTACCAGGATTTGGTTTCCTCAGAATGAGGGACAGTGAAGACTGCCATGTCTTTATGATACAGTGGTACGTCGCAAGACGAATGCCTCGCACAATGAAAAACTCGCAAGACGAAAGCGTTTTGCGATTTTTTGGGTGACTCGCAAGGCGAATCTTTCTATGGCCGTGCTTCGCAACACGAATATGGACACATTAAAGTCCCGTTCGCTGCCCTCGCTGCCGTGCTGTGCTTGCCCTTGGGGATCCGCTGCCACCCGCTGCCATGGCCAGCCTGGGATCCGTCCCCTCAGCGCCGCCGCTGCTGCACGCTTTCTCCCGCTCGTCCCGCACTCTCACTTTCTGCCACTTCTTCCCTTGGGCCGGCCTGGGATTGGCCCCCTCAGTGTCGCCACACACTTTCTCCTGCTCGTCCTGCACTCTCACTTTCTGCTGCTGCTTCCCTTGGGCCGGGCCGGGATCGGCCCCCTCAGTGCCACCGCCGTGTGCTTTCTCGCGCTCGTCCCTCATGCTGCGCTCGCCCTCGGGCCGGGATCAGCCCCCTCAGCGCCACCACCACACACTTTCTCCCTATCGCCCCGTGCTCTCACTTTCTGCCGCTGCTTCCTGCTGATCAGCTGAGAAGCGGGTACAGTACTGAGTGGTTGCGAGTGTGTGTGGAGGCAAGACGAATAGGAACACATTAATTAAAATTCAATGCATTCCTATGGGAAACTGTGCCTCGCAAGACGAAATTTTCGCAATACGAAACGACTCACGGAACAAATTAATTTCGTTTTGCGAGGTACCACTGTATATGGTTTATTTATATTTGCCTGGCTATTCCAGCAATTGGATCCTTGTTGGATCCAGGAATTAGAAACTCCCCCCAAATTGCCCCCCAAATTCTCAAATATTTAAAATATTAGTTTGAGACGGCAGTGGCTTAAAAAGAGGCTGGCGTTAATATAAAAGCACCAAGGTGATAAACTTAGAAAGCAATGAAATTATACTCTGAACGTTTGGAGTTGGGCATTATTTATGGATAACAATGTTAGGCTACCATAGGAACGATATGACATAGTTCCTTCACCCAGCCTTTCCATGACCCATAAGACTGGACCCTGTGTGAATTCTCTGAATTTCTGCTTTGTTCACTTTTATGTGTTTCTAGAGTGCTGTTTTACTAGCTTTAGGCGCAGCTTTTAATCATACTATATTGCTTTTTGGACTGTACCATACATTGTTTAGAGCTTTTGGAAACGTTAAGAGGTATATAAGTGCTTTCGATTAAGTAATAAAATAATATAATATCCAGGGGGCTGAACTGAGGGGGCTTTTAATTTGAATAGCAACAGTAGACCAAGTAGTTGCACATTCTGTTGTAAATTGGACCCAGGTGGCGCTGTGGGCTAAACCACTGAGCCTAGGGCTTGCTGATCAGAAGGTCGGCGGTTCGAATCCCTGTGACGGGGTGAGCTCCCGTTGCTTGGTCCCAGCTCCTGCCAACCTAGCAGTTCGAAAGCACGTCAAAATGCAAGTAGATAAATAGGTACCGCTACAGCGGGAAGGTAAACGGCGTTTCCATGTGCTGCTCTGGTTTGCCAGAAGCAGCTTTGTCATGCTGGCCACATGACCGGCTCCCTCGGCCAATAATGCGAGATGACCGCGCAACCCCAGAGTCGGTCACAACTGGACCTAATGGTCAGGGGTCCCTTTACCTTTACCTTAACTGGTGCTCCTTTTGAGGTGGTACATGCCAGTATGCTGTGCTTCCACCTCTTCTCCTCCGCATCTCCCCATCACCACTCACATGCCCACCTGCAGCACCTTTGCCGCTTCCTCTGCTGGCTGCTACCACTTCCCCTGGCTGCAAGCACTGCCTCCCAGAGGCGCTTGGGTGCAACCTTTTTACAATTGCTAGGCACCTTCCTGGTAATTATAAAAGGGTCGAGCCAAAGCGCCTCCAGGAAGCTGTGTCTGCAGCCGTGGAATGGGGTGGCAGTGGAAGCAGCAAAGGTGAGAGGCGGGGAGGGATTGAGCGGGTGGGCAGGTAAGGGGCCAGCCGGGTGGGGTGTGGGGTGGCGATGGCATCCTGCCAGGGCCTGATTTAGGTTTGATGAGGCCCTAAACTACTGAAGGTAATGGGGCCATTATATGTCCAGCTCTCCTTTGTCAACAACAAATTGTTGCTGTTTTTTTGTGTTGAATATATGCTATATGGTGATTCATGGACCTAATAGGTATCTAAAGCCATTTGCACAAAACAAAATACATATTTTATCAAGGTAATTGTTGAACTGAAATACAATTACGAAGAAGTTTATGTTATATTTTGGAAATGTACATCCAGATCTTTTTCCTTTAATTTTTTTTGGGCCCCCCAAGAGAGTGGGGCCCTAAACTATAGCTTGTTTAGGTTATACGTAAATCTGGCACTGCATGCTGCGTACCGGCACCTATTTTTTTTTGGGGGGGGGGCACCACTGTAGCTATCTACTGTAAAAAAGCAGAAAAAAGCATTACCTTTGTCCCCCCCCCCAGGACCAATTGAAGTCATCAGCAGTCATTAACAGCCATCTACAGGTTTACCACTCCCATCAGCCCATCACCCATTCCCATCACCCCCACCCCCCACCCTCTGAATATACATAAGGGTTTGGTGGATTCTGTTTCAGTGTATCTGACGAAGTGTGCATGCACACGAAAGCTCATACCAAAATAAAAACTTAGTTGGTCTTTAAGGTGCTACTGAAGGAATTTTTAAATTTTGCTTTAAAATGTAGCTATGGTCATAATAATTAGTATAAGGGTTCCCTGTTTTTCATTCATTAAAAAAGCACATCGGTTGGTTGAAAAGGTTTCCATTCTGGAAATATTTAATGCATATTTTTCAAATGTTGTGTATAGATTTTTACATTGGTAGAACTTTTAAAAGTCACTTGTATTAAGATGAAAAAGGTTTTAAAATTGGATTGTTAAGAATATAAGGCTTTATGGACGTGCATGAATAAGCATAAAACAATGGAACCAAAACGGCGAGTGGAGGGAAGTCAATTGAATTAAGATTTATGATTTGAACTTTTGTTTGTGATGGGGTTTTTCTGGTCATTATAAAATTAATAAATTGTAATTAAAAAGAAGAAGAGAAGAAAAGGTTTCCATTCTGATTGACAATTTCTCTGCACACAAACCCTTCACTGGGTTTGTATCATGTCTTGAGAGCAAAGAATCTCGCAGGCAAAGAATCTCTGCAGGAGGCAGACACTGAATATTGATAGCAAATCCCTCCAATTTGACTCTATAGTGAGACCCCTGTACTTCCCAAACATGTCCTCCTGCCTCTTGAAGTCTGTGATAGATTTACAGCTGAATGAACCAAAACCTCTTCTCTTACGATATGCAAGTGAGGCACTGATTCTGGAATGGTAGCCTTAACAATGAACAGTGTTGACTTCTCAAGTTGTCCACTTCCCATTTGTCTGTAGGATGATGAATTATAGATGTGATTCTATGGATTAAGACTTGAGGCCCCCCCCCCAGCAAAAGCACAAATGGAAGTTTGCAGCTTTGAGTCCCATTAACTATCTGTAGGGCCTGATTGCAATTCTGTGATCTTGCCTTTTACTGGGAAAAGAAGCGCTGGTTTTTGCAGGAGGAGAGGATGCACTTATTTTTGCTTGCCATCCTTATTCTCTTTGATCCCCACTTCCTATTGTTACATAAAACTACTTACTGGAGTCCTGTGTTTTAAAATGGCATGTTGCTACTTTAAGCAAATCACCTTGGTGCCTCTGTTTGAGTTGAAAGTGGCACAAAAGTTGTTGTTGATGGCAAAAGGGAAGGGGGTGTTGGCAAAGGGAGCAGAAGAGGAAGCCGGAAAACAGGGGAAGCAGACGATCTTTCTCTCACTGCCCCACTAAAGAGGATTTCTGGGCTGCCATCTGGAAACCTCAGAGCGTACCTGCTATTTGTATGAGCTGATATATGAGTGGTGGAGCTGTCACCAGGAGATTTGGAGTGAGATGTCAGCAGTATATGGATGACACCCAGCTTTCTCACTCTGTTCCATCTGGATCAGGAGCAGTGCTATTTTTCAAGAAAAAGAGGTGCCAGAATTCACCATGAACACCCCCCTTGTTCTCTTATAATGGCAATGGCGCCCACTTGAGAGGTGCCGTAACTGGGTTCCGGTGAGTTCCAGCTGAAAAAAAGGCCTGACCAGGAGAGAGGGTCAAGGTATTTGTTTCCTTCTCTGCTGCTGGGCCCCTAATGTGGTGCCCATGGACATTATGGCATCCACATACCCCCCCCCCCTGTGCCTGCCAAGACTTCCTGCGTATTCCCTCCACCACCTTTTAAAGCAATGTTTGGGGCTTTGTGAGATGGCCTGCTTTTTTCTCCATATTTCATTTGTTTTGCTGTATGTTTTGTCTGTTGCTTGGGAGTGGGGGTTCTGAACATTGGAAATTTTTCTTCTGCCATATGGATATTTTGTGGTGTCTTCATATATTCCCATGTGTGTCCCTGGACTCAAAATTTTTGGGGACCCTTCCTTTAATGTATTGCGATGTTTTCCAATCCCAGGGACATCTGTGCATCTCTCTCCTGTCAATAGTTTAAGACTAAACATATAGGGCCTGATTAAAACTGCTGTGGCGCTTTGGGTTAAAACATAGAGTCTAGGGCTTGCTGATCAGAAGGTCGGCGGTTCGAATCCCTGCAACGGGGCGAGCTCCCGTTGCTCGGTCCCAGCTCCTGCCCACCTAGCAGTTCGAAAGCACATCAAAGTGCAAGTAGATAAATAGGGACCACTCCGGCGGGAAGGTAAACGGCGTTTCCGTGCGCTGCTCTGGTTCGCCAGAAGCAGCTTTGTCATGCTGGCCACATGACCCAGAAGCTGTCTGCGGACAAACGCCGGCTCCCTCGGCCTATAGAGCGAGATGAGCGCCGCAACCCCAGAGTCGGACACGACTGGACCTGATGGTCAGGGGCCCCTTTACCCTTTACCTAAAACTGATGTGTCTTTCTTACATACCGTACTTGCATGTACACACCCCTTCATCATTCCTCCATGCTTTAACAACCCGTCCAGGAAAACTTGAATATGATGACAACCCCCAGATAGATTGCACATATCGTCAACCCAGACTGCATAGTTCCGGTGCAGTGTTTTTAAATGCTCTAACCCTCTATACAAAATTTTGAATGGCACTCTTAAGATGCAGCTTGAAGTTAAGCTGAACAGAAGGAAAATATTGCTGAGTTTTGAAGGACAGAACTAGAGAGAGGTGTTTGAGCTTTAGCAATATCTGGTTAAATATTTGCCAACGGAGAAGGCATTGTGCAGAGCCCTTGTGAGTTCTAACATTTCAGCATGTGGGCATTTCCATAAAACATACGAAGCCCTGGGCAGTTGCCATGTCTTGTCCATTGCTAATCTGGCCTCAAACACATTGTCCGGTTTGGCAGAGCTGACTTTTGAGATTCACCCAATGCCTTTTGGCCTTCAGAACTGGGCCACAGAGATTCCTTTATTACCTAATTTACATCATTCTCCATGGGCTGCAGTGCCAATTTATATAGAGAAGCTAAAACGAATCTTGCTTATATGAGCACCACTTCCCTAAACCACTGGCTGGGCTTCTATAGGGATCTGTGGACTTGGGTAGCAGAGCTGTTGTTGAAGGCAAGGGATAGAGCGGAGGGCAAAGGGACGTAAACATGAGGCCTGCAGTAATTGTGAAAGACAAATTGCTACCTTCTTCCTCCTGCCCTTAATATGTATCCTGATTGGAATGTTTTCAGCTGTTGCTCATCCTCTGGTTTGTCTACTTTGACTTGCAGCTGCTCTCCAGTGTTTCTAATTAGGGT
This sequence comes from Zootoca vivipara, assembly GCF_963506605.1. Classification (NCBI taxonomy): domain Eukaryota; kingdom Metazoa; phylum Chordata; class Lepidosauria; order Squamata; family Lacertidae; genus Zootoca; species Zootoca vivipara. The sequence continues at coordinate 27,814,395 of NC_083277.1, read as the reverse complement.
CGCCCCCCCGTCCTGCCTGGAGATGCTAGGGATTGAACCTGGGGCCTCTGTATGCAAAGCAGATGCTCTGCTACTCAGGTGTACAGTGGAACCTCAGTTTACGAACACCTCGGTTTACGAATTTTCAGTTTATGAACGCCGCGGACCCATCTGGAACGGATTAATTCACTTTCCATTACTTTCAATGGGAAAGTTCGCTTCAGTTTATGAACAGACTTCCGGAACCAATTACTAGATGACCCTTGTGGTCCTTTCCAGCTCTACAGTTCTACAATTTTGCGGTTCCTCAGAAGCAATGCACTCATTTTCAAATGAACCTTTTCACAAACCCAGACTTGTCCAGGATTATTCGCAGAGGCGTTAATAGCCGTGCTGATAAAGGTACATGTAAAGGGAATCTTGAGTGGTCCCGCACTGACTGGAACATACAGTAAGCAGCGTTCCCACTGGGTGAGATTCTATGATGAAGAGTGTGCCTCTTTTAGGGAGCTTGCCTTATACTTTCTCTCTGAAACATCTCCACGAGCTTATCTCAGGATAAGATGTGGTGTTTATGTACGTGCGGAAATATTTAAATACAGCGGTGGCGCTGTGGGTTAAACCACTGAGCCTAGGGCTTGCTGATCAGAAGGTCGGCGGTTCGAATCCCTGTGACGGGGTGAGCTCCCGTTGCTTGGTCCCAGCTCCTGCCAACCTAGCAGTTCGAAAGCACATAAAAATGCAAGTAGATAAATAGGAACCGCTACAGCGGGAAGGTAAACAGCGTTTCCATGTGCTGCTCTGGTTTGCCAGAAGTGGCTTTGTCATGCTGGCCACATGACCTGGAAGCTGTACTCCGGCTCCCTCGGCCAATAATGCGAGATGACCGCGCAACCCCAGAGTCGGTCACAACTGGACCTAATGGTCAGGGGTCCCTTTACCCTTTACCTTTTTTTACCTTGGGTTACAAACGCTTCAGGTTACAAATGCTCTGCTAACCCAGAAATAGTACCTCAGGTTAAGAACTTTGCTTCAGGATGAAAACAGAAATTGTGTTCTTGTGGCGCGGCGGCAGCAGCGGGAGGCCCCATTAGCTAAAGTGGTGCTTCAGGTTAAGAACAGTTTCAGGTTAAGAACGGACATCCAGAACAAATTAAGTTCTTTGCCAGAGGTACCATTGTATACTGACTGGGTTTTTAAAATGAAATTTTGGTATTTTAAAAAATAAATTTTAAAAATGTGCTTTCTCCCCATTGGGGTAGGGTCTGCATGTGCAGGGTGGGAAGCTTAGCCTTTCCTTCTCCAACCACAGTCTCGACAAAGTTCGCCTCCCTGAAGCTGCTGTTAGTCCCCATCAGTAGTTTCCATGCTTGCCACTGGATGTATTTGCCCCCCCCCAATTTTGCTGAGTGCCTACGGAATGTGTAAAGAGCATAATGTTTTCCTAAGAAAATTTACAGTTTTTAATGGGTGCAGATTTAAGGTGTTGCTTGGCAAATGGGCAATTATTATGAAATCCATATTGATCAAGTTTCCTGAACCAAAATGCATCGTGTGGCATCATCTTGTCTCTTCTTGACCTTCAACTGGTTTTTGCATCTGTCCTGGGATTCCTGTTTTATCTACAGGCCCTCTTGCGGCATCAGTCTAGTACTGTTTGAAGCAATCTCAAGGATGTTTATAGTGGGCGGTACATTACAGCAGTAAAAAGGGCAAAAATATACTAAACTGGGTTAAATAAATGTTGGTAAGGTAAAGAAAAAAGAAGGTGCTTTTTATCATATGTGGTGGGAATGTAGAGAAGTTAGAAAATTTTGGGAAATGATATATAATGAATTAAAAAAAATGTTTAAAAGGCCATTTGTAAAAAAACAAACAAACCAGAAGCATTTTTGTTAGGGATTTTAGGACAAGACCTGCTAAGAAAAACAAAGAATTTATTCATGTATGCTACAACAGCGGCAAGAGTCTTGTTAGCACATGGATGGAAGAATGAGGAAGTCCCAGCGAAAGAACAATGGCAAGAAAAACTGATGAGCTATGCGGAACTGGCAAAGTTAATATATAAACTACGGGAGAAGGACAACCATGACTTTAAGGAAGAATGGGAACATTACAAGTTATCTAAAAAGACAACAAAAAGACAACAAAAAGATTTGGACTCCTTTGCAGGTTTTGAATAAACACCCACAATTTAGTAGTAGAACATAGGGAAGATAAGGTAGGGATATGTACAATTTTATAACATGCAGAGAATAACATGTGCTAACAAATCAGAGGGGGGAGCCGAGGGAAGCCTTGGAGGGGGGAGAGGGAGGGGGAGGGTATAAAAAGGGGGGAATGTAATTGATTATATTGCTTGATGTATTTTGTTAAGTTTGTTCAATAATATTTTTTTTAAAAAAGGTCGTTTATAGTGTGAAATTAAATATGCTTGTTTTCCTGGGCTACTTCCCAGTTGACACTCATGCATTATTGCACTATTCCAGCGGTCAGCAAACTTTTTCAGCAGGGGGCCGGTCCACTGTCCCTGGGGGGCTGGACTATATTTTGGGGAAAAAAATATGAACGAATTCCTATGCCCCACAAATAACCCAGAGATGCATTTTAAATAAAAGGACACATTCTACTCATGTAAAAACATGCTGATTCCTGGACCAGGTTTAGAAGGCGATTGGGCCGCATCCGGCCCCCGGGCCTTAGTTTGGGGACCCTGCACTATGCCAACATCTTCGCTTTTTCCTCTTCCATTCACTTGGTTTATTTGATGTGCAAGTGTTGCGCTCATCGTCTCATCCCAACCAACTCCATCAGAGCACCATCAGTTTAGAGTGTAGTTAACACTCTAAACACTCTAAATCAGGGGTTCCCAAACTAAGGCCCGGGGCCCCGGATGCGGCCCAATAGCCTTCTAATGTGTCCTTTTATTTAAAATGCATCTCTGGGTTATTTGTGGGGCCTGCCTGGTGTTTTTACATGAGTAGAATGTGTCCTTTTATTTAAAATGCATCTCTGGGTTATTTGTGGGGCCTGCCTGGTGTTTTTACATGAGTAGAATGTGTCCTTTTATTTAAAATGCATCTCTGGGTTATTTGTGGGGCATAGGAATTCGTTCATATTTTTTTTCAAAATATAGTCCGGCCCCCCACAAGGTCTGAGGGACAGTGGACCGGCCCCCTGCTGAAAAAGTTTGCTGACCCCTGCTCTAAATCAAAGAGGAGGAAGACAAGAGTAAATTCCTTTCCCTAGGCTGAAAATGTTAGTTTCCCAAGCTAGCAGGGATCCCAGGCTTCCTTGCGGCATCTCCCAGTTTGCACCACGAGGAACCAAGGATTTACCGTGTTTCTCATATTATAAGACATGTCTTATATTTATTTTTTCCTCAAAAAAACCCACTATGACTTATTTTCAAGGGATGTCTTATTTTTTTCCCCTTCCTCCTGCCGCGGCCGGCATTGCTGCTGCGCCTATCACTATGTCTTATTTTCGGGGTATGGCTTATATTCCTTGAATGCTTAAAATCTTGCTATGGCTTATTTTATGGGTATGTCTTAAAATATGAGAAACAGGGTAGCAGACAGCCCTTAGCATATTATTTCATGACACGGACATCTACCTGGGAGATGCTGCTTTTTTTTTTCTGTCGTTGAAACTCAGATAAGATTGTTCAGATATTGTCAGCAGACCAGCCGGCTGTTAATGGCCAGCCAATGGTGCTAGTAATGCTAAGGCTGTGGTTTGAGTCTCATGCCAGCCAGCTTGGTGGACTGAAGGCTGTAGATTTCTCTCTTCTGTATGTGAGGTCAAGTTCTAAAAGGAAAAGGTAAGAAGAGTACAAGTTGCTCACCGACCCAATATAGGGCTGGAGGAGAAATTCATTTCAGTTCACATTTAACCTCCTTATTTTGCACTTTCTGAAACAACAAGCAAAGTGAAACACAGCCGTCCTTTCAAATTTGCAGTTCTCTGAATTTTGTGATGCAGTTTTCTAGGCCAGGCACATCCAACAGGTAGATAATGATGCCTGTGGTAGATCACTGGTAGATCACTGGCTCCTCCCAAAGAAGCTCAGCAACTTTGGCCCCCCTAAAAAAGCTCAATTTTTTCCCCCTGCACCCCAAAACAGGGCCTTCCTCCTCCCTAAAAAAAGCTCAACAACTTTGACCTGAACCCCGCAAAAGGGGGTAGATCACTGGCAGTTTTTAACTCTGTGAGTAGATCACAGTCTCTTGGGAGTTGGCTCTAGGCAAGTAATCTGTATGAAAAGGCATTTAGGTATGGTAAAGTTAGCACAAAAATGCATATGCTAGTGACAATAACATACCAAAATGTGTTATATTAGGGGAAATTGCCTTGCAAAAATGTGAATATTATGAAAACTTGCATTAGAGATGTGCATATCTGCAGAAATTTGCTTTAGAATGCCGATGAATTTTCATGAGCGTTTTTAAAAGAAATTTGCAAACTGATGTAGAAATGTGGAGAGTGGAACTCAACACTGGAAAAATGAGAAACAGAAAGAAACCAAAACTTGAGAATGGCCGACTTCAGCAGGGGGCAGAGCCAGCTGCTATGTTGCTGTTGTGTATGGGACCAGTAGATGTGTCTCCACTTCCCAGTCCAATGAGCGGAGGGAGGGGCACATCTGAAAGGAGTTGTGAGCAAGGCTGATGCCATGACTCTTCCCCACTCAACCAGCACTTTGGCAGGTGCCAAAAGCCCATGCAGTTAGTCCCGTCTTGTGCTGCACACATGTTCTGCATCCATGGTAAAATGGCTCCCATATGGCCAGGTGAGCATGTCGACTGACTGCCCCCATAATGTTTGGGACCTTTTGACAAGAGAGGAGGCGGTAGGGTGAGATAAACACACACCTTCCGTTTGTTTTCTGCGTATCCAGAATCCTAAATAGATTCAGTCAGTGTGGGGACAACCTTGGGGCCAGGATGCCATAGACCTTATTTACAAGTTGCGCAAGTTAGCTGCCATTGCACAGGAGCTATCTAGTTGCTACTTTGGGACCGCAGATTCCTTTCTGGCATCGCCTGTCCCTGTTCTTTTTCTGATGGGGGACAAAAGGCGACATGTTGGAAGGAAATATGCCCTGTGGACTTCAGCCCAAATGGCTGTTTAATGCTCGCCGAATTTGAGTGTGCTTCTGCTGAGGATAACAGAGGCCAGTGACTCTGAGGAGGAGAGGGAACCTGTTCCCAATAATTGTATTTATTTTGGCGCGGCACATTGAAGACAATGAGCTCTGGGGCTTGGTCAGAACAGAGAACGCGGCTGTGTGTGTGTGTGTGTGTGTGTAGGAGGATGTGTGGCTGGAAAGCTGTGATGCCACAGGCTTTGGTGTCGCAGAAAAGAGGATGAATTGGAGGCATCCGTGACATTGGGACATTAATATGATTAATGACACAGCTTAATTTGCCTGGGTGATTCATCTGTACACAAAAGAGAATTCTCAAATTAGTGGCTTTCTGGCGAAGGCAAGTGACTTTGAAAGGATTTGTCTGAGAGGGAAGAGCAAGAAAGGAGGAATTATTATTATTATTATTATTATTATTATTATTATTATTATTATTGCTGAAAAATTAAGAAAAGGAATAGTGTTGCTGTGCATTCTTCTGGATGAGATCTAATGAGATTATGACCCAAATTGGAAATATTTAATATCTTTTATCACTATAAATTATGTATGCACAATCTGCTTAGCTGCCTTCGCTCCCATAAGTCAGGGATGACTTAATTTGACTCTGAGACAGGGATTAATATCATTTAGGCCTTTTCTCTGATTACTTTAAAAACACAGCTGAAATTATAATGAACTGCCCAAGTCGAATAGATACAGCCTGTGATGTTGTGACTTGACTGAGAAATCTCTTATGTGAGCCACAAGAGGGCACCCTTGCTACGCTAAACCCAGACATCCACATCACATGCTTGCGGTGTTTACTCTTAATATATATATATTTTATAGAAATGCAGTTATTTAACCTGCTGTTAATTTTTTTAAAAATAAAACCCCCCAAATCCTTAGCCCCAGGGTTGTTTGAGACACCAGTGATCATAGGGTTTATTGTTATATGCTGCCCCCTGGATAGCTTGCTTTCGATGCAATAAAATAAACAAAACTTTTGTACATAGATTCTGTGTGGAGTAATGCCTGCTATGTGCTAGCAGGGCAGACAACACACAGCAGCACAGTGGGCAAATAGGTGCAATCTGCGTTCCTTACAAGTGACTTCAGGTACCTTGAGAACAGTGCACGAGATTTTTTGTTCCTGATAAAATAACGAATGGGCTTTCCATTCACTAGCTCAGGAATCGGACCACCACCGGTGATCTCTGATCCATCTTGGAGGTGCGGGGGGGGAGGGGGGGCACGACTCAGTGCATGGACAGGCAGGTTTGTCTGTTTCTACTCGATTTCAGTTTTGCTTGTGTTCATAAATCTGTTCCATCCCAGACCTAGTCCTCTCTGTCTCAGGGCTGAGAGCTAGGCAGAACAATGTAATGTATGACCAAAGAACCTGAGGATTTCAAGTACAACAACTTTCGTACTCAAGGAAAGCTCAAAATAGGACCCAGTAGGAATTGCTGTGGCAGAATGTGGCATGCCTTTTGTGCAGTACTCATCAAGGGTACCAAGGTGGGTGGTACACACTGGAATTTATAGACGACAGAGATAAGCCAAAGAGATAAGCCATGAAGCTGCTGGGCTCTCCTTTGTTAAAGGTTTTAAAGCAGAGGGACTGTCAGGGGTGCAGGGGGACAAAGCAGGGGATTTCCTGCTTTGGCAGAGGCTCAGGTTTGATGCCCTCTGAGATCTCTACCAACTCCGTGACACCTAAAAAGGAAAAGTAGCTACCAAATTCAAAATAAATATGGCTTTGTCCACTGTGTGCTGTGGACCAGCGACCAGGAATTACCCCCAGGTTCTACAAGTGAGCTTCTCCAAGTAAGCCAGCTGGCCATTATTCATGGTAGAGGGCCGGCCCTACCATTGGGCAGAATGAGGTGGCTGCCTCAGGCGGCAGAGGTTGAGAGGCTGGGGAATGGTGGTGAGGTGTTAGAAGACAGAGCTATGTGTCCCCTCCGTGGCTAGTCTTCCATTCTCAAATTCAGTGTCCTATCCCCAGTCTTGAAACAACGATTCAGCTGCCAGTTCTGCAGGCTTCCATATGTGTGTTGTTTGTGCGAGGGGCACCTTGCCTTTTGCTGACAAGCAAACAAGACAACACAAGATGTCTTGTGTTGCCCCAACTGGGTTAAATGCAAGCAGTTCTTAAGCGCCTTCATTCCTTGTTTCTACTCAATGGGAGTAGCCACCCATTGAGACAACAAGTTCTGAAATCTGGTAGGAACATGCAACACAATCTTACACTGGGCAGATCACTTGTCCTCCCCAACTAGCAGTGTCTACTCCAGCCAACATGGCGCCCTGTTACTGGACTCCAGCATCCATCTAACAGACCATCTAGCTCAGTTGGTTAGAGCATGGTGCTACTAGCCCCAAGGTCGTGGGTTTGATCCCTTTATGGGACAACTGCGTATTCCTGCATTGCAGGGGGTTGGACTGGATGATCCTCAGGATCTACAATTCCATGATTCTGTGATCAGCCTGCCAGTTGTGTCAATGGTCAGGGATGATGGGAACTGTAGCCCAACAATATCTGGAAGAAGAAGAGTAGAAGAAGAGTTTGGATTTGATATCCCGCTTTATCACTACCCTAAGGAGTCTCAAAGCAGCTAACATTCTCCTTTCCCTTCCTCTCCCACAACAAACACTCTGCGAGGTGAGTGAGGCTGAGAGGCTTCAGAGAAGTGTGACTAGCTCAAGGTCACCCAGCAGCTGCTCGCGAAGGAGCGGGGAAGCGAACCCGGTTCACCAGATTACGAGTCCACCGCTCTCACGGCAGCATGTTGGCCTTTGTATGTTCTGACTGACTGGCAATGGCTCTCCAGAGAGAAGGCTTTTTAGGACTTGGGATTAACTGAATAGAAATGCTAAGGATAGAGCCTGAAATCTTTTGCAAGGAAAGTGTGTGCTTCAGACAGTCTGAATCATGTTGTGTTGTGATTGTGTTGCCAAACCCACCAGACAAAGATGTCCAAGCAGTTCAAGGAGGAGAGAGCAGTTGAACCTACTTTTGCTACACCCTTAATACTTGATTCAGAAGAGACATTAGTTTTGAATGATGTTGGCACACTAGGATTACAATGGCAAAAGCGAATAATGCACAGAGGTTTTGAGCCCTCTCTTGTTTACTCACGAGTAGTCTTTCTTGGGCATTCAATGGGATTTATTCATTGTATGTAAATTTAGGGCCAAAGTCCAATTAAAAAAAGCCAGTCCGGTTTTATTTTTTTTAAAGTAGAACAAAAACAGGGATAATTAGGCCTTTAGGGATTTATAGCTAAATATCCATTACAGTTCACATTTGTTTAGCCCATTTAAAAGGGCAAACTCGGTTGGACAGCAGGTTAATGGTAAGTGGGTTTCCGTTTTTTAATTCATCACTTACTTGCCTTGGTGGTTTTAAAATCTACCTGATCAGCAGCAATTTGAGGTGTTTTGTCTCCCATCCTCTGCTTGTTTCCTCTGAGCTCTTTAAAATGTGTAATTCATTTACATAAAAGTTAAGCAGTAATCCATATCTTCTGTGCTCTTGTTTTAACAGCCCTCATTCTGTAATAGTTAAAAACGCAGTGTGCCTGTTTATTTCATTTTTATAAATAAGGATAAGTGAGAAGTTCTTAAAAGGGAGAGGGAGAGAAAACGGGGCACTTCTTTTTAAAGAGGAACACAAGCTGGGGAACAATCTAGAATTAAATCCACATTCATAAATTCCTTAATTGGCATAGTCATCATCTTTAATTGCTCATTATAAAGGATACCATAAAATGTGATGGGAGCAAATTGTTAGCAGATGATATTATGGGGGGTTATAAAAATGCATTTTGTAATATGTAAATATTGAGGGGGGGGGGAAACGTTCGGCATTTAGCGGGAAGAAATAATGTGATTTAGAAAGTGATTGTAATCAAAAACTAAACTGCGGCTTTTCGGCTATGAGCACAAGTCCTTTTATTGGAGAACTGGCACCGAAATCTCATGAGCTGCATTGCAACTCCGTTATCTTTCTAGGGCACAAATGCACAGTTGTTTGTGAATCCCTTTGTCACCTGAATGCCTGCAGCTCTGGTAAGCGTGCAATGTCCGTGCAAAGGGATACAGAAAACTGTGTCACACGGTCTCTTATGTGATCAGGCTTAAGTAGTATTCTAAATACCCCTGTAACACTGGCCAGCCATACAGAGCAGATGTCTCTTAAAAGGACTAGTAAGGAGAGAATCCAGTCCTCTTATCAAGTTTAACTACTGGAGTAAGACCTCGAACTAGTGTGCTTTGAAGTCATGGATCCAACACATTGACTTTTCCTGTTGCTGTTAAATCTCATTGTGCATCTCTTGGTTGGGCTCATGGAAGCTGTGAGTGGAGCTCCAGGTTCATATATTTCCTTAGCATGGTGCCAAGGCTGTAGGGCAGACTTCCCCAACTTGGTGCCCTCCAGACACATTGGAGGGCGGCTGCCATCAGCCCCCAGCCAGCGCTAACAGCGCCAGGTTGTGGACACCTGCTCTAGGGAAGGGATGTGTTTGCAAACTTCATTGCCCCAGTAGAGTTCTTTGCCATTAAAAGGTCAGGTGTGAGCTTGTTGTTTATGCTGTGTGTTAGTCAATATTGGGCTTCCCAGAGTCACTCTGTCTGATGCAAAGGGCAGCGTCACAGATTGTTAAAAGGAATGTTTCCTCCTGCAAAGGAAAGAGGCATTTTAAAGACCAAGATATCTCCCCCTTCTTCTTCTTTTTGTCTCCCTTAGGTCTCCTATATGTAATGAAAATCAGGGGGGCCAGATACAAAAGAGAACAGAGCTCTTCCACTTTATAATGGCAGAGGCGGATTTAGGGGAATGTGACAGGTTCCCCTGCTCAGGGTGCAGGGGCTAAGGGGGCACCTTTCCACCTCCTTCCCAAAGCCTAGTAAGTGCTTGCCTCTAGAAGGAGGCGTCAGGGCTCTAGGACCCTGCCAGAGCCTTGCGCCTCCTTCCCAAAGCACCAAGTAGGCTGCGGTGTGTGTGTGTGTGTGTGTGTGTGTGTGTGTGTGTGTGTGTGTGTGTGTGTCAAATGTTGGCCTCACACAGGGTGCTGTATTATTACCAAGGTCCATTCCTGATAACACTGTGTGACAGAGAAGGGATTGCTACGCCTGCTGAGGGGAGTGCATGGGTGCACCCTTTTATTAACATTTGGGGATATCTCTGTGTCACTGATACAAAGCTCTTTGGGTGTATAACCAGAGTTAAAAATGAATAGGTACAAAAATTAATATTGCCAAGTCACTTGCACTGTGCTGTTAAAATAAGGCCTGTAGACTTTCTTCATAGAAGGTTGCTGTGGAATTGTCTTGCTCTGAAGATGTGGCACTGTGCAACAATAGTTTTACAAAGTTTCTACCAGCACCTGTCTAAGCCCTCATTAATTGCTGCCTAATTTTGTTTTTTCTCTAGACCCTGGATGTGGAGGAAAGCTTGGGATATGCAGAAATGCTTGTGCCTATTTTCAAATGGGAATTTGGATTTACTGCAAGATATGTACACTGATAAATCTGTTTAACTACAGTCAAAACCTGGAAAAGGGGCTAAGGTAAGGGGAATGCTTCATCTTTTTAATAGACTATGAGGATTCCTGGAATGTCTGATGGGTAATATTAATGACCTTCAATTGACGTTACACAGGTAACTGATTTGGAAAGGTGGAAAAACATGATTTGGAATGCATTTTTTTAGCACTGTTACTCAGCTCTAATTACCTGGTTCTAAAGATTCAATCCTACTTTTTTCAGAGTTGCTTCTTGTTCCTGAGAGATTTCTCTTCATATTTCTGGGCTATAGCCAGTACCAAATTTTGAAAATGCCAGTGTAAATCTAGAAATATTCTCCAAGCCCAGATATGCAGGAACAGGGCCACTACTATCAGTTCCTGGCATCCTTGGGCAGTTATCAGAGCACCTGAGGCAGACCCTAACACCAGGATCTGCTGCCCCCATGGATCCTGCTGCCTGAGGCGGTCACCTCACCATGCCTCATGGGTGGGCCGGCCCTGGAGCAACTGATGGGAGTCCCTTAATTGTTTTTCTGGCCTGCCACTCTGAGCTGCACCAAGTGGCTGGATCTTGGCACTCCTTTCCTTTCTGACCATGCTCCCAAACTAGCATCACTCTGAGGAGCTCTGGGGAAATTGAAAGGTTGGCTAGACTCTTGGTGTTGCCTGTCCCAGCCAGGTGTGTCCAGTAGGGTCCTGACAGAGGAGGGTGACCACCGGAGGACATTTTGTGCAGGTCTTCTTCAAACTTGGAGCCAGCCCTGTGCATGGGCAAGTGAGGGCGAGGCACTCTGTGGATGTCCAGAGGCACTTGCACCTTCATTATGGCATTGCATGCCGAGTCCTGGCCTTAAAATGCATTGCAGAGGGGTTGAGTTCTTGTTAGCGCTGTCTGAAATTATGTACCTGGCTCCATACAGAAAGATTGAGCAAAGCCAAAGCTGGGACTTCCTGGGATTCACAGAATTTATGTTCTCCAATCAACTGTATGATTCTGCTTAAGAAACAGCAAGCCCTTCCATCTAGGGGCCTGACCTCCCATCTCACCACCACACTCATCGCAGGTTATAATTCTGGTTTATGCCATGGAATATCTCATTCATATTGTGGCCACATTGTTGCTTGGATGTAAGCCATTGTCCTGTTCAGCCAGAAGGTCCAGATGGCAAAGCAGCAATCTTTGGCCGGGGTCCAGAGCAATGGTACTTTGGATGTTTTCGTGCCACACAATTTCCGTTCTGTCCTTTTAAAATCTCTTTCCCTCTCTCTTCCCTGTGGCATCATTTCTGTGATTTAAAATCATTGTTGTTCAGGTTTTCTAGACCTAGGACTAGAAAATGGAAATGGGAGCAAGAATTCCCCATCTTCACTTGTTTGTCCCATGCCTGGATTGAAAATCAACCCAGTGAATATGATCAGTATTTGCTGCTGCTTTCAATCTGCCACTGATGTTTTTATATGTGTTGGAAGCCGCCCAGAGTGACTGGGGCAACCCAGCCAGATGGTCGGGACATACCGTATTTTTCGCACCATAGGACGCACCTGACCATAGGACGCACCTAGTTTTTAGAGGAGGAAAACAAGAAAAAAATATTTTGCTTTCTTGAATTGTCCTAGGCATAGCAGCCAACTCCTAGAGGCCTAGCTGCCTTTGCCCCCCCATTAAATATTTGAGGAAGCTTCTTTTGCAAAGAGGGAAAGCTCCTTTATTATTTTTTTAGGATCAGCTCAAAGTTGCGCAGCTTTTTTTGCAAAGGGGGAAAGCTTTTTTAGGATCAGCTCAAAGTTGCTGAGTTTCATTGCAAAGGGGGAAAAATCCTGTTTTTATGGGGTTCAACTCACAGTTCTGCAGCTTCTCTAGGAAAGGAAAGGGACCCATTTCTACAGTTTACAGACAGATAATTTATTCAGTCAGTCACATGTCTCCCTCTGCAGACAACAATTGAGGCTAGGCAAGGGGCCGGGAGGGGCCAGGAAGGGAGCTAGCTCCCTTATCCCCCTTCCCGATCTCTTGCAATCAGCTGCTGAGCGGTTCCTTTCAACACACTCTTTCCCTCTTGTTAGCCTTTAGCTCTTTCTCAAAAAAAGAGCACTTTTCGCCCCTGGGCAATTCGGCTCCAGGGACCATGCACTCGCTCCATAAGACACACAGAATCTCCTCTTACTTTTTTAGGAGGAAAAAAGTGTGTCGTATGGAGCGAAAAATACGTTAAATAATAAAATTATTTTTATTCTTATTAGTGATGTGTAATTGATTGCATCCCCCCATCTGCACTGTGTTTCCTTTGCCTTGAAATGGGTTGGAATACTGTCAAAACTTATGTAATCTATGTCACAAATTACATATATTATGCAGTTATGCAACTTTTCCACAGCAGACATCAGTATGAATAGCATAATTATTGACGGAATACAAACTGCAGCAGAAAATAAACAGTGCTGCAAGTGATGAATATAGGACAGAGGGGGAAATGATGCCTTACTGCTTGCCTGCATAGGGCCCTACCGTTAAATGCAACCACTTAAAAAACAAAATCTTCTCTCTACATCAGGGGCTGGGAACCAGTGTCCCTCCAGGTGTTCTTGGACTACAACTTCCACCATCCTTGACCATTGGCTATGCTGGCTGGAATGGATGGGAGTTGGGATCCAACTGCATCAGGAGCACCACAAGTTACTCACCCCCCCCCCAAACCACTTTTCGTCATCTTCCACTTTCCCAGAAGATAGTCATAGCAGTGCTGGTTTGAGCTACCTTGGCCGACCCATTGCAGACCAGTGATTTGAATGGTCTGTTCCAAAATGTAACTTAAAAGAAATCCCGTGTATTTTATTTGTATGTGTGCATTGTAAAGATCTCATGCTCAGCCATGCCCAGCCCTTCGACCAGAATCACACCCAGAGACCCTTCCAGCTGCGTATATGGAGGAAGCACCAGCTGCTATTCTGAATCCTTCCTTATTATGAGACACGGCTGCTAGTGAATTGATCTTGGCTTAGGTGCAAATGTGATTCCATCCCCTTAAGTATTATGTTTTTAATAATCCATTCCAATTAATTTCCAGCCTGTCACCAGCCCCAGCCCCCTCTTGCAGCTTTTTCTTTTTCTTTTACATTACTCCCAAATTATATATTGTCCGTCTCACTCATTGTCTTCCTTTCCCCCACCCCTTCCCCGCTGCCTGCAGGATGAGGTCCTGTGCCAAATCAATGCTTCCGTCTCAGTGGCTGTTCCTGGCATATGTGTTAATGGTGTGCTGTAAATTGTTGTCCGCGACTAGCCACCATCCCCGGGGGCACCCAGGTAGGAGCTTTTAAACTCATTACGTGCTGCCGAGGCCAATTAATAACACTCTCTGAATGTTAGCGTCCACTTTTTAGCCATGGATAATTGATGAAGCTGTTGACACTGCGCTGCAATCGGAGCAGAAAAGGTTATGAACACATGTATATGGAAAAAAAGAAAGAAAGGGATGAGTTATTGCTCAGATTTCAAAAGAGTTCATGGTAACGTTTATGTCGGGCAGTTTCCCAAGTGATTTCAAGACATCTTCCCGATTTGGGGTGGTTTTTCTTTATTTCTCCTTTGTAACCAAAAGCAAAATAGATTTCAGTTTCATATAACAGAAAATAAACCCTTTTGTTACAGAAAATGAAGGTAGGTAGGGTCGGGGGGGGGGAAATAATAATGACAGCTTACTAGTGATGTTTCACACGTTAGTTTCCTCCCCTTCATGTGATAAGCTGATTACTCTATCAAATTAATTCCTTTTTTAGAACAGCTGTGACAGCCCTGCACAGTTGACAGGCTCTGTAGGATGTGAAAAACAGACCGGGTTTTCCCAGATGAAGGTATCAGTTATGGCAGGAGGAAGATGCAGTACCTGGGTTAAGGAATCTTCCGACAGAGGGTTTAGCGGGTAGGCACCTCCTGAGACCACTTGCTCACCAACCTAGGGATTTCAGCCAGAATCATATGCATGCCCAAATCTGTTGGATGTGGAAGACTGTGTCTCCTCACAGTGTCTCTTCTGTGGGCTGTGGGATCCACCAGCATGCCGAAGCGTGCTCCCTTGCTGTAAATGAAAGCTACTTGGCTCACCTGAGAATTTGGTGTGGAAGGTTTTGGACTTTGAGCCATAAGTGCTTGCCAGGCAGGACAGAACCATTTTGCTCACTTCCCAGTAGGCGGGTTGCTGTTGCTTACCAGGAGAAGGCAGGGTTAGGTGGCAAAAAATGGGTTCTCTGAAAGCACACTGCCAGGAGGAGCGCCAGATTGGTTCTGCTGGTGCACTTGCGCCACACTGACCTTCCTGCTGCCACGACACTCCTAGTAATTAACAGGGACCCACCTGCCAGGAAGGTAGCATGGCAGCCCTGCCCCACCAGGGTTTCTGTATTTCCCCCTCTGTTTGCTTTGCCTTTCCTGGGTTTCAAATCCCTCTGAACTGGTAAAGAGTGCCTTGAGCCTCACTTGAGTTGCAGGGGTTGTTGTGGGAATAAACAGGACAAACTTTTCAAAGTCCTTTGTATGGTGTGTGTGTGTGGGGGGGGAGGAGTGCAATGCTCACTGCAATATTCTGAGCAGCTCTAAATTCCAAAGGTCCAACGTTTTCCCAAGTGTGGTTTCTTTCGGATGATGTTCACTGGAGGTTTGTTGTTGTTTGAACTTATTTGTGGAAGTACAGTAGCCACCAATAGCCCTTTCCGCCATTAATTTGTCCAATGCTCTTTTCAAGCCATCTGAGCTGATGATCACCACTACATCTTGGTAGTGGGAACATATTCTACAGTTTATGTGCAGTGTGAGCAAAGCAACTGCTTTGTTTTGTCTGCCCTGAATCTCCCAACATTCAGCTTCATTTGGATGTCTACAGGTTCTAGAGTTACAAGGGAGAGAGAATAGTTTTTTTCTTTTTTCACTTTCTCCACCCCATGCATAATTTTATATGCTCCTATGCACCTTTTCTATAAATGGAAAAAATCATCAACCCCCCAAAACTGTAACCTTTTGCTCATAGGGGAGTTGCTAAATCTCCTTGATCTTCAAAGACTTGAGTCCAGAGTGGTTGTCATTCTTGTTTGCCAATATGGGATAAAGTAGGGGCATGCTTAAGCTTAAGTCAATAAATATATCTCTTCAAGTGATTATCTCCCTTGAAAAGTCTTTTTATGTAAGAAGGTGTTTTAGATCAGGCCATACTATTTACCTGTTTGGTCCACTATTGTCTACTCTGGCAGGCAGAGTCATAGCTGCCAAGTTATCCCTTTTTTAAAGGGATTTTCCCTTATGCTGAATAGGCTTCCTCGCGAGAAAAGGGAAAACTTGGCAGCTATGGGCAGAGTCTCAGGCAGAGATTAAACCTGGGGCTTTCCCCATTGGATGCTAGTTTGTGTTAACACTGAGTGGAGCCTGGGTCCCCTAGAACTGCATCCTTGTCATAAAGAACACACTGACGATAAACACTCCGCCCCCTAAGGAGGAGGGACCCTGTTCCTTGTTCTATATGACATAATGCTGTGCAGTAGCTATGAATGTAGCACTCTAGCACCACCTTGTGACTATTTATAAGCATCACAAGTATTACGCCACAGCACATTTTAGAAATACAGTGGTCCCTCGACTTACGAACTTAATCCGTTCCGAATGCACATTCGTAGGTCAAAAAGCTCATAAGTCGAAACACGGCTTCCCATAGGAAAAAAAAATCGGAAAAATCCGTAAGTCGAGGAAACCACATTAAAAAATTCGTAAGTCGAGTAAACCGCATTTAAAATCCCCAACGGTTTCTGTTCGTATGTAGAAAAATGCATTTGTCCCGTTCATAAGTTGAAACCTACGGATGTCGAGTCATTCGTAAGTCGAGGGACCACTGCTATTTTATTATTTTCTGCATTGCTACCCCATTCTTTAGCCAAAAGGGCTCCCAGAGCCAACTTACAGAGGAACAACAACAACAACAACAACAACACAGCCCTTGCCCTTAGGCATACAATCAAAGAGACAAGGCACAAAAGGAAAAGGGGACAGAGAAGGAGGAGGAGAAAACCAAACCCAGGCAACCGTTCTTCACAAAGTTCTTAAAAGGATCACCTGGGTTGGAAATAGCATATGGTAAGGGGGAGGTAAAAGCTTCTTATGTCTCAGCAGAGCCAATGGACTGGCCCTGCATCTCTTCTGTACCTCTGCTGTGGCTTAATGGAGCAGCTGCTGCCAGGCAGCATATGAGAATTTGCATTTCTAAACCGCAGTTTGCATTCCAGTCCAGGGTACCAACCACAGAAAGAAAACCATTTATATAAGATCACATCAACTTAAAACAGGAAAGGTCTTGGCATCCTGGTTATTCTGAGAAACCTGGAAAGTTTCTCCATACGCTTAGGAAGTGTGGAAGGGGTGTGTTTAGAGTGGCTGCCTGTGTTGGGGCCCTTGTTGTTACCAAGGCAACGAGAAGAATAAACAAAACTCTCCCAAACTTTGAGCAGTGAAAATCCATCAAACAAATGGTGGGACCGAAATAACCTATGCAAATGTATGCAAATCTGTTTCTTTAAACATTATCCCAGTTGCAGAAGTGGGGGGGCCCAGAATAATTTAGAGCTTAACTTGGCTGCTGCACAAAAACTGTAGTTTTCCCCACATTTGTCATGTTTACATATACAGTGGTACCTCGGGTTAAGAATTTAATTCGTTCTGGAGGTCCGTTCTTAACCTGAAACTGTTCTTAACATAAGGTACCACTTTAGTTAATGGGACCTCCCGCTGCCACCATGCCGCCGAGGCGCGATTTCTGTTCTCATCCTGAAGCAAAGTTTTTAACCTGAGGTTCTATTTCTGGGTTAGCGGAGTCTGTAACCTGAAGCGTCTGTAACCTGAAGCGTCTGTAACCCGAGGTACCACTGTAGTTTTATGACAATTCAGCATTCAGTAAATTATGCTGGTTTTGGTTTTTTTATATAAAAAAACCCCTGTACCATCGGCTTTGGTACCATTTCCAAAATCACCTCATTTAGAGGCAAGTTTCTATGTTAAAAATAAACTCTTGGGAGCCTCAGTTATTATCACATTGCAACAAATATGTATCTATGAAATTGCTGGCATCAATTAGCACGTGAATAGCTACTACTTTATCCACAAACACTCCACAACTGGGAGCCCAGCAACATGGTGATAAGTTGCCGGCGATTTCACAAGGTGGTGATTGGTGCGTGAACAATGTCTGAATGTGTGAACTTATATGAAGCCGTCACTTCGTGGTCTCATTTTCTTCCCCCTCCCCCCACAAAAAGTCGATGGTGGCTATTTATTGCTTGAAAATTTCCAGCTACAGTTAACGAGCAGAATTAATTTGCATGTTTTGAGCACGCCCACAACCCCACAGCCCATCTTGTTAACCTCACTTTCCACCTGGTCTTCGAATTCCGTTCAGTTTGCCTTTTCTAGCATGCAAGAGAATTAGCAGTGGCAAAAACATGTTGACATTGGAATTCGTTTCCAACCTAGGATTCAATCACGCCCTTTTAAAATTCATTCTCCATCCATTCCCAGGGGAAATACCTGTGATGGGAAGATGATGATGATGTCTTTTGTGTGCATGCAAGATGAATGCTCATTATACACAGTGCAAATTCTTCAACTTTTACCGCTCGAGACTTTGCTTGTATGTGGGGTTGTGCTATTATTATTATTTCGGTAGGGTTAAGATTGATTTTTTAGCCCTCTCAATAGGCACCCTCTTAATATTAAAGTGTTTGTGAAGTGGCAACAACTTTATGTGAATGAAAAATAGATGACCGTGAGGTAATTGCTTCTGGAAGCCTCAAGGAACATAACAAGCAATACCTTGTTGTCGTTGTTAATTTTGCTCTTTCTGAAAAATTGAAGCAAACTTCAATTGAAGCAAACTTCCCTTGAACAAAAGGAAAGACTGATGTTTACTTGCCATTTTCTGTCTCAGAGTGTCCACACCAGGCACCCCCAAACTGCAGCCCTCCAGATGTTTTGGACTACAATTCCCATCTTCCCTGACCACTGGTCCTGTTAGCTAGGCCTCATGGGAGTTGTAGGCCAAAACATCTGGAGGGCTGCAGTTTGGGGATGCCTGGTCCACACCGTCTTGACTAGGCTGCTGTGATGTCACAGAATGTTCACAACATTCTAACTGTTCAGAATGCTGAAAGACCATGAAACCTTTGCAAATGAGGAGCTCCGAGCCATTGGCAGAAAGGAGGTGTGAGTGCTGAGCAATGAGGGAGGCTTGTGGCTAAAAGCTAAGTGAGAAGAGGCCCCAAGATAGAGAGGAGGTAAGGGACAGGGGGAATCTAGGAAGCATGGTGGCTGAGGGAAGGGATTAGGGCAGGCTATGGACTGAGAAGCAGGGGAAACAGATAACAGAGGGAAAGAAGAATGTGGAGAGGGAAGGAGGCATTGTATGATGTTAGCGAGATCATTGAGGACAGGTGAAGGAACTCTGAAAACTGGGGATTTTTGCACTGTGCGCCTAGAGGCAACATGTACAGAGAGGTAATAGTGAAAATATTGAACGTCACGTTTTGATTTTTATGACTGCCATTATGCAGGGCTACAGGTCTCTAGTTACATATTCTGTGGCTGCATATACCCTGTTTCCCTGAAAATAAGACATACCCATAAAATAAGCCGTAGCAGGATTTCTACGCATTTGCGCAATATAAGCCATACCCCGAAAATAAGACATAGTGATAGGCGCAGTTCTGGAGGGCGCCAAGGAAGAGGCGAGGCTGGACGCATAATAAAAAATAAGACCTCCCCTTAAAATAAGCCATAGTGTGTCTCCTTGAGGAAAAATAAATATAAGACAGTGTCTTATTTTCGGGGAAACACGGGAGCCATATAGATACAACAACAGACTTGTATAGTTGTTTGGTACATTGTAATTGTAATTACAATGTAATTGACTTGCTTGGTACATTGCTTGCTTGTAATCACATTGTAATTGTCTTGCTTGGTACATTGTAATTGTCTTCTGAGTATTGCAGCTAATATGCATAGTAGGGATTTCTCAGGGGTTTGGACAGGGACCCTTGCAATTAGGACTGGGGCAAACACAGTCCTGCTTTGATGGATATAACTGTATATCACGGACCCCTGTGAAATAGTATAGTTTAGTATCTTCTGAGAACTACTTCACAGATGGTAACTTGTAAGCAAACACAGTTTGTGACATTGCACAACTGCATTGCTGATAATGGGGTGTCTCTGTTAAGGCATTAGCTATAGCTTCCAATTTCCTGACTTTGTGGAGCTTAAGTCAAGATGAGATAGACTTAACTCTGCTCTTAATCTGGTGGGCTTTAAAAAAATTATAATTGACTAGTATCTGGTGAGAACTGATTCTTCTTTCTCAAAGTGTTCCAGTGTGTAGATCAGGGCCTGAAGTGAACTCTAACTGTGTACATATCATATACCATATATTCCGGCGTATAAGATGACTGGGCGTATAAGACGACCCCCAACTTTTCCAGTTAAAATATAGAGTTTGGGATATACTCGCCGTATAAGAAATACGACCCGGCGTATAAGACGACCCCCGACTTTTGAGAAGATTTTCCTGGGTTAAAAAGTAGTCTTATACGCAGGAATATACAGTGTATTTAAAGCATATGACTTGGAAACTGCAGCTTGTTAAGGGTGCTTGGAATTGTAGTTCTGTGAGAGGTAAACTACAATTCCCAAGATTCTTTGGGAAAGTTAAGTGCCTTAAATATACGGTGTGTGTGCAGCCCCAGTCATTGTTTCCATGACATTGTGAGGCTGTTCTTCCGCAGCCCCACAACACAAAATCAATTCACATAATTGGAGGGAGAGGTGCCAGGTAAAAATCCTGTTGTTAATACTCAGGTTTCAAAGCAGCGAACAGAAGGAGGACTGCTTCAGCAAGACATAAAGGGCATATCAACAGACCTGAACCTATAGCTCAATTCTCCCTTCATCATCTAATCAAACAACCACATCATGACATTGACATCTGGAGATAGGAAATATGTGTCATTTACAGGGTGGGGGGGTGGGGGGAGGGAACTGAGCTGCAGTGAATGAAATGTCACCTTCCCATCACCCTCCCCTGACTATCTAGGAAAAGTGCAAGCATTTGATTTCATAGCCTTTCCCCACCTCCTTACTACCACTCTGAAGCTAATTTAAAGCAAGAATTCCACGTGATAACGACACTTCTCTCTCATTTGTAAATCTAGGAGAAAATGCTGTTAAAGGTGGCAATGACACTCTGCGATTCCATATCCAATCTGAGCAATAGCAGACATAACCTTTATAAGGGATTTGAAACACACACACACACACACACACACACACACACACACACACACACACACACACGTTTAGACTTTAGGCAGTAGAGCTCTTCTGTTACTAAATGCAGGACTAAAACCCAAAGGTGCAGGGGATCCTTGTAGCCTGATGCTTGAACAAACCCTGGGCCGGTATTCCCCTTTGCTTTCTTGGTTGTCAAGAGCCATTGTTGTTCCCAAGTGAAAAACCTTCTTTAAAGGGGAGAAGCCTTTGAGATCCCGCTAGAGGGCTCTGCAAGACTAAAAACCATTCACGGGCTGCCAAAGAGAGACAGGGCTCTCTGTACGAATGACGGAAGTCATAACTCTTCAATTTGCTAATCAGAGTGACGGGTCCTTTGTCTTTTCATGGGTCAGACATGAATGGCGCGCAAATATGTTCTAGCCTTTTGTTACACTTAACTCCACTTATGTCTTAATGTTTTATTCAGTGTGCTCTATTTATGGGTACTATTGCCTTGCTTCCCCCTCTCTTGGAGGCTGGCCACAGTGAAAGGCTAGGTCTGTAATCTCTTCAAGTAATATAGTGAAAAGAGCACATCAGTAGAACAAAAAGGACTCTTTTAAACAATATAATTTTTGGCTTGAGAATATGCATGTTGCCAAACAATATAGACATGGTGTGTGTGTGTGTGTGTGTGTGTGTGTGTGTGTAAGAGAGAGAGAGAGAGAGAGAGAGAGAGAGAGAGGAGGGAATACATAGTTTTATCTGCTTTAAATACTATGGGGAAGCGTAATACACACAGGATAGGTTTTGACAAAGTCTTCAATTTAAATGCATAGGTATGCTTTCCTTTGGGAGCAATTCAATGTTAATTTGGTCTTTTATAATGTAAAATATAGCCCCTGGTATAGTTTCTCCATGAATGTGCACTTTACAAATGCATTCCTGTATGAATGGATTTATGTATTCAAGGTAGCTGGAAACAAATTACAGATTGGATGATTAATGTGTAGCTTTCATGGGCCAGGATTCTTAACGATCAGGAAAAGAATAACATTCCTTATAGAACAGCAGGGCGAACTTCTAAATTATCAAGCCCCAAGCAGCGAATGAATGGCCAACGCTGTTGTCCCTCTGGTGAATGGACTGAACCAAAGTCCTACCAACCAAACCCCTACGCCCCAAATAATATGATCCTATTCCATAACTGCTCCGGGGAAGCTTGGAGAAATGCAGACCTCTTTGACTCAGTGCGCATTTCGTCAGTTTACATGGACAGCACCGTTATCGGAGCTTGATATCTGTAGTGACAGGGATGGGGAACCTGTGGCTCTTCAGGCAATATTGAACTCGAACTCCCATCCACCAGCCAACATGGCCACAGTTCTGGGACCATGAGAGCTATAGTCCAGCATCATCTGGAAGGCTAGATGTTTCCTACCTCTGCTGTAATGGGTGACGGCCCTTTGATGGATATCCTATCCAGACGTTATGCAGCAGATGTTTCTGCAGCTAAACTAAAAGCATTTATGCCTATGCACTGGCATTTCATGCATGTAGGCATGAAATAAAGACTATCATGGATGGCTTGGCAGCCCACCATCAAAGCTTGTAAGGTGCTGTAGACCTGAAGGGCCAATGTGTTTGTTTGTGACTGGTTGGCTGGCTGGCACACAGATATTTCTTTGTGGGATATGCCACAAAATAGTAAACTTGCTAACCCAAAGGTGGCCAATTGTCGACACATTTGGATTTCTGGGTGAGCATCATGGGTACCATCCCCTCTGCTCATTCAACTCCATGATTGCTATGCTGACTCAGAAGTCTTGGGTGAAGGACCTTCTCGGAAGCTTTTTGAAAGTTTACATGCACAATGTCAACCGGATCACCTCTATCTAAATGTTTGTGGGCACTGTCAAAGAATTCTAACAGGTCAGTGAGGCAGGACTTAGCATTACAAAAGTCATGCTCATTGTACTTCACAACGACTTCTCCTGTGTGCTTGGTAATGTTATGCCTGACAGTGGTTTCCACCAGTTTTCCCAGGGCTGACTGTAGTTTCCACATCTAAGAGAGAAGCTCCAAATCTAAGAGACAAGTTACATATTTCATTAGCAGATCACCAGTTTCACATTGGAGTTCTAGGATGGATGCCATCTAGATCTGGCTGAGTAAAATGAGATTTTCCCTTGAACATGTGGATAATTACTGGTATAGAAAAGAATGGAGCAGCCTCTGTATGTAAGAGATTCTTTGTGTATTTGGGGGATCTCATCCATGGTGCATGCAAATTCAGGGTTTACCAATAGCAGGCTTAACTGCCACAACTCCCCTTAGCCTGCATTGCCAATGGCCAAGATTATGGAGATTATTGGCTACCCTTGTCCTAGAAGCAGCCCACACTTCAGAAATTACCCATTCATCACAACCCCTTTTCTCTTGTCATTTCTGCTTCTGTTCCATGGATGACGTATTTGAAAGAGTAGGCAATTTATAGCATTCATAGCATTTTGAGTTGGGCTCCCTTCCAATAAATTCCTGTGAAATCTTCCCTTAAAGGAATTTCTTGATTTTACTGCAAGCAGCCTGTTTTGTTTCAGAAAAGTGACCAATTGGAGGGCTGTGTCTTCTTAAGGCAGGAGATTAGACATCTCATCTTGTGCTCCGCTGGGTAATCTCTTCTCATCATGCTGGAAATGATACCTGTCAGAACAGAATGGAACCAACATTTGGTATTCATTAACTTTCCGGGATAGCAATCTTTAACAATGCGCCCAAGAAGAAAAAACAAATTATGAGTGAGAAGCTCAAGGATCAGCACTTGCATAGCTTGGCATCAGACCCTTCCTTTCTCTTGCAATTTCATCTTTCATTATCCTACTGTGTAAGATCCAAAAGGAAGTGAAGCCGATGGCGGCTGGTGTTTCTTTTCCCCATGTTTCAGCCTTCAGAGTTGCTGGCTAAATTCTCTTGGAGTTCATGTGTGCATGACAGGTGTCCAATAGGAACGCAGGAAGGTATCACATGCTGAGTCAGACTGTTGGGTCCTTATGGCCCATTACCGGTACTAGCCTTTCTCAACCTTGGACTAGATGACCCTTGGGGTCTCTTCCAACTCTACAACTCTGTGATTCTATACAACTTGCACAATCCCTGACCACTGGCTGTGCCGACTAGGAATGATGGGAGTTGTAGTCCAACAACACCTGGAGACCCAAGGTTGAGAAAGGCTGGTCAGCACTGACTGGCAGCAGGTCTGCAGAATTATGGCACCTTGTGCACGCAATGCAAATGTTCTGCCACTGAGCTATGGTAGTCCCCAATAGTGGAGGGGAAGGGCTACTCTGGGCTGTGGGTGGGGGAAGGGCAGGTCCCTGCCCCAAAGAATTTACAGTTGAATGGCAGAATCCATGCACGTGCAGCTGGGGTTAAGAAGCAAGCTTGAATATGAAGCAGATTTAAAAACTTTGTTTTAAATGGATTTTATCACCAAATTTGGTGGTTCCGAGCAAATTGAGCTTTGCTTGCATCAAATTGCCTCTTGCATTGTGAATCTTCATGTCTAAGCCTAATTATATGCAAAATTATATGGAATAAATTAGCATACTATAAATATAATGTTTATATAAGAGTCAAGTCCCAATCTGTGCCATACTTCCGCAGCATAATTTTATAAGTATACTAACACATTTATTTTTATATAGTTATATACATCGCTGTAGGCATCTGTTTGCACTAGTTACGTTAGCATCTCTATGTATGTAATATGATACGTATAGTAATGCATATAATATGCAACAATTGTTTGTATTTTTAGTAGAACCGGGGGGACGGGACACCATTACTTTTCATTGAGATAAGGAGCAAGACATTAGAAATTAGAAAACCAAAACTCTGTGTGAATATGCTTGCCATTGATATTTTCTGAAAATCCAGCCCTTATCTGCAGTGAGAGCTTTTTGCCTCTTTCTTCTGTTCTCCTTGAATGTTTGTGCTTAGCTACTGCCTGTTGACAATGCATATTGCTTTGTTTTGTCACCCCCTCTAAAAAGCCTCTCTTGTAGGATGCTCTTCGTGTGTCTTGGCCTAAGAGAGTTTTGATCCTTCGAAGGCCCTTGTTGAGTAGTAATAACCCGAGCTTTCCCCGAGCAATAAGTGCCGGCCTCTCTGCAATAATGATAGTCCATCCTGCTCTCTTAGCCTTAATCGCTGAGAGCATTTTGCTCTTAACAGAATGCCAATTGAATTGGAAGGTTTCCCCTTAGTGAGATTCGGAAGCGAAGCAGCATCCCAAGGTGAATCGCCGGTGCCCGGAAAGTTTGGCGAACTTAATTGCTTCCTCGTCCTGACCTCACAGCTTTGGTTGTTTTGTTGCTTGAGACTGAGAAGCAGAAGAAGAGAATCGGCAGAGATCGGATTGACTTTTTCCTGCCAGCCCCCTCCTTGTACTTCACGTGGCCCCCCCTGTCCTTCATCTGAACTCTAGATGGAAGGACGTTTGTGTGGTGTTTTTGTTAGCGGATGCTGTGACAGGTGTGGGGGATCCTTCTTACACCTTTTCAGCTGGGTGGGATGTTGCCAGTGGAAGCTCAGAAGAAACACTAGCCTCAGCAAAATGCCGTTTATGGCAAACGAAGCTCCAGTCCCCAGACGAGGAGCCAATATAATTAGTCTGCAGCTTGCGAATAGCTCTGTTTCGCTAATGTCAAGAAGCTTCCCTTTTATCAGAATGAATCGCTGGGCTGCCGGTGCCAGATGAGGGAGAACGCCGTTTGCTCTGAAACATGCTCCCTTGTAGGGCCTTATAATCTACCCAAAGAATGTATCTGTGACCATCAGTGGGGCAACAAATCCCAGAAATGTTCCTGCCAATTCCTCTCTCTCTCTCTTTTCTTTTTGCTTGCTCCAAGCACTAATTTATCTTTGCTGTTGTTGCTGATTCCTTTCAAGGGATCAGAGTAAATGGATAATAATGCTTCTATAAAGGAAGTGTTTAGAAACACATAGGCAAGGAGGGCAGGAGCAGTGCAGGAGAAACAGGGCAGAGAAAGAAGGTTCTTTTTACTGCTTACTTTCCATACCAGGGCTGGCCCTACCATTGGGCAAAGTGAGTCAGCTGCCTTAGGTGGTGGATGTTGGGGTGGCAGGTAATGGTAGCTGTAGATCAGTGGCAGAGCATCAGCATCAGATGATGAGCTAGAGGGATCAATGATCTGACCGTGTAACACAGCTTCCTGTGTCCCATCTCTCCCACCATTCCCCCTAGGACTCCTAAACTAGCCTGCCTCACAACCCCCTAAGATAGCCTGCTGCCCTCTGGCATAGTATGGGACAATGCCCCATCACTGGTGTTGAAGTGAGAGTCACCTTGGCACTTCATGGTATCTGAAGAAGTGTGCATGCACACGAAAGCTCATACCAATGACAAACTTAGTTGGTCTCTAAGGTGCTACTGGAAGGAATTTTTTATTTTGTTTCGACTACGTCAGACCAACACGGCTACCTACCTGCAACTAGAACCTTGGCACTGTGCAGGAGTGTGATGGCAAGAGTGGCAGATTGGCTCTACCGTGTTAAATATAATTGTTTAATGTACATTGAAATGGAAAATAACCCTGTAATGTGTCTGTATGTATACTGTAAAGCATGGCATGGCAACCTTCATTGAGCAGTCACGAAATTAAAATACGCCTGCTTCTTGGGAGAAAAGTGATGACAAACCTAGACAGCATCTTAAAAAGCAGAGACATCACCTTGCTTACAAAGATCCGTATAGTTAAAGCTATGGTTTTCCCAGTAGTGATGTATGGAAGTGAGAGCTGGACCATAAAGAAGGCTGATCGCCGAAGAATTGATGCTTTTGAATTATGGTGCTGGAGGAGACTCTTGAGAGTCCCATGGACTGCAAGAAGATCAAACCTATCCATTCTTAAGGAAATCAGCCCTGAGTGCTCACTGGAAGGACAGATCCTGAAATGAGGCTCCATTACTGTGGCCACCTCATGAGAAGAGAAGACTCCCTGGAAAAGACCCTGATGTTGGGAAAGATGGAGGGCACAAGGAGAAGAGGATGGCAGAGGATGAGATGTTTGGACAGTGTTCTCAAAGCTACCAACATGAGTTTGACCAAACTGTGGGAGGCAGTGGAAGACAGACGTGCCTGACGTGCTCTGGTCCATGGGGTCACGAAGTGTCGGACACGACTAAACGACTAAACAACAACAAGAGCTGAGAAGAGAGCCTAACAAGTTAATCATTAAGGGAGGCTGTATCTGTTGGCTCAGTCACATGAAAGAGATACAGTACTAATACAAGTCTGTGCATCCATAGATCTTCATCTTGGGTAGAGTGAGTCTTTGTTTCTCAAGCTACTGACCAGAATGGACATGCTAATCTCTTCTCTAGAAAAACAGCCTCAGGTCAATCAATGAAGGCTGGAATGGAGAAGAGACAGATCTTTGCTTTTTTTTTGTTTAGCTCTTGATGGAAGATATCCATAATCTAAGGTATTTTATCTATGCTGGGATCAGTATGCATCTATCTGGATGTAACTTTGTTTGTTTCAGGTTGCTTAGGAGTAAAGTTCTGTAGTAAAGCTTTTGAAACATATTTTTGGACTGGACCCTTTTTATTTCAAAGAAGTCAGTTTTTATTCCTCTCATTTGCTTCCATATATGCAATATTATTAATCTCAATATTAATAACCACTGCACTGTGCAGTGCTGAGTTGACACACTGCTTTTGGAAGCTGGGAGAGCAGCAGCTCCCCAACCACCCCACCGCACCAGCCGACCGCTACTGCAGTGGAAGAAGAGGTAAATCTCCTCCCCGAACATCAGTCTTGATCCTAGATTGCTGTCTCTCAATATGACTTCTGTTGCAACTTAGAAAACCAAAGCCTTATAATTGCACACGTGCAATTAATGTAGCATGTGGTTGTTTGTCCCTAAGTACATACATTGCAATCGTTAACATCAAACATCTGCTACCCAACTAGGCATCATTTTAATAGCAATATTATTTTAGGTTGCAATCCAATGCCCACTTGCTTGGGGAGAAGGACCCTATGAACTCAGTGGGATGTCCTCCCATATGTAGGCTTGCACGATTATGTGATTGATCTACTTGATCTATCGGCAGAACTTTGCAACCTTAGCTTTAAGAGATTGCTGTGTTGCTGATTTTGCCTGCTTTTTGTCCTTTGATCTGTATTTCCAGATAGGTAGGACACTTCCACAATGCAGTGGTTTGTGATACTGCAACATGCAGCAAATAAACCACAGACTGATGGGGGGGGGGAGACGAGAGCATGAAAATATACTGATAAAGCAGGGGACCTTGAAAATGCTCTCTATATAAAGGATGTCGTCCAATTCTGGAGAGCTCTCTGCCACTATAAGAGCCATTCTGTGTTGTAATATTATTGTTATTATATATAGTTCGGGCATAAATCTTATAACTTAAACTCTCTGCACTGTGAAATGGAGATAATGTCAAGCTGATTGATAAAGTGAATAGGACATGACAGTCTGCAAGGAGGGGAAAGGGAAAATCATTTTCAGCAGAGACAGGATCTCATGATGTTGTTTAGTGCTTGATAAGCAGATTGAGAATCAGAAAATCAGATTTAAATTACCGGGTGATGAAATGAGATGGAGATAAATAGGTCTGCTCTAGTGATGGCATCTCTTCTTGACTGAAATAAGAGATTAAGGCTGCAGTCCTTATAGCCACTTACCTGGTGGGGAGACTCCTTGAATTTCTTGGAATTTACTTCTGAGTTTTCATATGTAGTATTGCATGGCATGGTTGCAATTCTATGTCACCTGTGAATAAGCCCCATGGAACTCAGTGGGATTTACTTCTTAGAAGACATGCATAGGGTTGTGTTGTGAATAATGTACAGCATTGTTACAGTTAACTCACTTTCCTGGTATGCGTGTTTTCTCTTCAAGAAATGAAGTTTGAGTGCAGAACTATTCTAAAAACAACCTGCATAAAATGTGCCAGGTTAAGAATGTATTCTGTGTCGCAGACTCTGCCTGACTCTTCTGTTAAACACCCAGCCACACAAACAGACTAAAAACAGTGAAGAATTTAAAATGGAACTACAGTGTTTGCCCAGCAAACAACATTCTGATCCTTTGCTCTTGCAAAACCAACTGCTCACTTGATAGAGTAGAAGACAGCTCTTCAGGTAGTTGACCAGAATGAAGTTCTGGTTCATAGCAGTGGCAGATGTTCTACTTGAACAGCATACCCTGAAATAATGATTAAGACTTATTCCCCCCCCCCAATCACACACATGGACACAAATTACATTCATTCATTCATTCATTTTACATTCAGTCACCATTCTTTCATTATGGAACTTCCAGTGGTATACATGATGACATCCTAATAGTCACCTATCTATATACAGAATAGACCAGGGGTCAGCAAACTTTTTCAGCAGGGGGCCGGCCCACTGTCCCTCAGACCTTGTAGGGGGCCGGACTATATTTTTTGGGGGGGAAATGAATGAATTCTTATGCCCCACAAATAACCCAGAGATGCATTTTAAATAAAAGCACACATTCTACTCATGTAAAAACACCAGGCAGGCCCCACAAATAACCCAGAGATGCATTTTAAATAAAAGGACATGTTCTACTCATGTAAAAACACGCTGATTCCCGGACTGTCTGCAGGCTGTATTTAGAAGGTGATAGGGCCAGATCTGGCCATGGGCCTTAGTTTCCCTACCCATGGACTAGACCCAGACCTGCTTAGCTTCAGCAGGATGGCCTCATGTGCTTTCAGACCATACCCTGGATCTGGGATTGTTGATATTTCCTTCCCCAACCTTCTGCAATAAGGACCAAAATCTCTAAATGCTTTTCTCTCCTCACGACTCCACTGGATAATAACAGTTAATTTTCATATCTATGATGTTCTTGAAAACAGACACGTGGAAACAATGAGCCATGGAGCAAACCATGGAGACTTATTGCTGCCAGACCTTGTTGGATATATCGTTCCCATTTTCCTCATGTTCCATGTCTCTTTGTCAGTCTCCAACTTTTCGGGGCCTGCTGCACATTGGAAATCAGAAAACTGTGATGGGCACCACAAGCAACCTGCAAGCAAGCTTACCCTGCAGCCTATTGCATTGGCTACAACATAAGGCTCATTTCAAGCCTAATATCAGTGGGGCAAGGAAGGCCCCTGCAGATGCCTCTGTGGGATTCTGTGTGCCTGTGGGTGCCACTTTGGTGCCCTCTCATAAAGAAGGCTGATCGCCGAAGAATTGATGCTTTTGAATTATGGTGCTGGAGGTCTCATGGACTGCAAGAAGATCAGACCTGAAGGAAATCAGCCCTGAGTGCTCACTGGAAGGACAGATCCTGAAGCTGAGGCTCTAATATTTTGGCCACCTCACGAGAAGAGAAGACTCCCTGGAAAAGACCCTGATGTTGGGAAAGATGGAGGGCACTAGGAGAAGGGGACGACAGAGGACGAGATGGTTGGACAGTGTTCTCGAAGCCACCAAAATGAGTCTGACCAAACTGCGGGAGGCAGTGGAAGACAGGAGTGCCTGGCGTGCACTGGTCCATGGGGTCATGAAGAGTCGGACACGACTGAACTACTAAACAACATTTTAGACTGTGAGCTTGAGTGCAGGGACCATCTTAGTACAGTACTGTTATCTGTGCACTGCTCTGACATCCCTTTTAGGCAGCAAAGGGAGAAGTGTAAATGCCTTAAATAAGTAAGTAAATTTAGACCCAGTTTTATGCCTTAAGTCTTAGCTATGCTAGGTTTGTCACTGACTTTTTCTGATTTCTGATTGCCTCATGAAAGGGTTTAACTTTACTTTTTTGAGCGCCTTCTAGCTTGGTGATTCACAAAAAATATTTAAAAACGAAGAGTTTTTAACAGGTTTTAATATCAACGGTGTTTGTTCCCAGTGCTCAGATTGTGAGGCCTGCTCTTTCTTTCTTTCTTTTTTTTTTGAGGACCTGCTCACTTCCATTTTAAAATCCTTTAAAGGGGTAGGGAAGTGGGTAGTGGTGAGGAGGTTTCCATTTCCTTTACTTTCTGTCAGTAATACCGCTCAGTAATCACTGGGCAATCTTCTCTGATCCCCAGAATAAACTCAGCCTTGAAACTCCGTCTAGTAATCCCTGCACTGAGCCTGAAGTCTCCTCGCCGATGGGATGTGCATATAGCCAGGTCTGAAATGCTGGAGCAGCTGTGGAAGATGCCCTGAAAACTAGGCAGGCCAAACACTGCTTCCTGTACAGTGCTGCAGCCATATGCAAACAGGACTATTATTATTCCTATTATTGCAATCAATGTGTTAATTGCTTTCTCAGCTGACATATCAATGCGATTGGCACATAAAATAGTTAAAGTGGTTAAAAACACACAAAAACCAGCCAATACGTCTGAAACAAGACTAAAACGCTCATAAATGGACACAGATGCTAAACAGCTGGGAATGAGCTGTGGGAACAAAAACGTCTTCAACTGTTTCTGGAAAGTGCAGAGAGTGCGCACCTGTCGTATGATATTCCACAGGACAGGGTCAGCCACACTTAAAGCCCTGCTCCAAGTTACTACAGAGCTGGTTTCTGACATCTTTGGAACTTGCAGGAGAAACTGCCATAGACCAGAGTGATACATAGGGTTTATAAGGAACTAGCTGGCCCGGCCATGCGTTGTTGTGGCTCATTCCTGTGTTTCCCCCCCACCCTGTCCTGACCTATTATGCCTCCCCCCCAGTTAATCCCTGTGATTCCCCCCACCCTGTCCCGATCCATGACCTATTCCGTCCCCTCCTCCCCCCCCGACACCCATCCATGCGAGTCCCCACCTCCATTCGGCCTAGTTCGGTCTAGTCTGTAAAGGCGAGCCGAGGTGCTGTGGAGAGGGAAGGTTTTCTAGCTGCAGTACCAGTGTAGCCACTGATAGAGGGCGAAGTTTTTCTAGCTGCAAAAGGATATGGCGTCTGTTCCCTTGTTGTCCAGTGGAGGGCGCTATGGTTTTTTTGGGAGAAAATTCCATTTTTACCTGCCAAAGTTTTGGCATGTGTGGAATCTAAGGTTATGTTGGCACTTGCGTATTGGTACTGGACGCTGTGTCCAAATTTTAACACAATCGGTCAAGCGGTTTCCGAGAAAAATGGAAAGTCCCAAACATGGACCCTTTACATTTTTATATATATAGATAGGGCAGCTAAGTAGCCAGGTTCTGAGCTGTATAGGGACTTAGTTCCAACACCTTCAACTTGGCCCCGTAGTGAATTGGCAGCTGGTGCAAATCCTGCAAACAAGGTATAATATGTTGGTGGTAGTTTCCCCCTGCAGCCAACCTAGCCACTGCATCTGACACCAGCTGCAGCTTCTGAATCAACCCCAAGGGTAGCCCCACTTAAAGTGCATTGCATCAGTCGAACCATGAGGCTACCAGTGCATGAACAACTGTGGTCAAGCTATCCCAATCCAGGAACGGTCGTAGTTGTTTTACCAACTGAAGACTATACTACATGCAAATTGGACTATACCATAGTAGTGCTCTTAAAGAGCCAATCTGTTTCCCCTTGATTGTTTAGTGCACAATAATAACATTAAGTCATGCATGTGATAGGGTTCCATATTTTTTTTGTACTGGTAGTGGCAGCCAGCCACGTTTACTCAAGTGCTTTTATATTCATCCTGGGCAGAAGATGGCAGTAGAAGAACATACAGGAAGCAGATGCTCTGGGATTTTGTTTCGAGGTAGAATGAAGAGTTTACACCCTCATTACCCCTCTCTCTTCAACTTTGTGGGTGATTTTGTGTTTCCTTGCTCCCCCCCCCCGCCCCCCAGTTTTGGCCCTGTGCGTCCCTACGATACCACTAATGCCTTAATTTAATAATTGTTGCAAGGATCAGAAAAACAGATATTTCTGTGTCTGTTGCTAAAGACGCAGGTGGCTGAATCATACACCGTCTATTAGAGACATGCCAGGATGCATTTCATGGGTCATACTCCAGAAATGAACAACCTAGCCTGGTCAGAATCCTACTGGGGTGGGGGGTGGGAAGGTTTCCTATCTAGGTTTATATCAAGCTGCTTCAATTAAAATGGATAGAGATTTTGTTTCCACTGAGCCCAGACAAATAATTTGATTTTTCACTTAAAAATATATATATATCCAGTAGCATACCTTCCAAGTTGACTTTGTAAATGTATTTGTCCTTCATGTGCCTTGCATTTCTCGTGTTACTTACTGGAGATCCTTCCATTTGCAACAAAATGCTGTGCAGCTTTGCACAATTGCATTGTGTCGTAAAATGTTACACAAATAAAAACGGGTCTTTTAAAATAAAATAAAAATTTGTTAAAGATTTTCCTCATTTACAAAAGCGCATGCATTGTCTCTTTCTCCAGGTTGTGTTTTCCACAGATCAGTGACATTTCTTGTGAGACACTGGACCACATTCTAGACCATTAGGTGGGGTTAATTTCATTGCCTATGTTATCCTCCCATTGTTTTTTGATTGCATCAAGGGGGTTTGTGGAGCTTTGGAACAGTGTTTTGTATATTGTGGATACCACCCCCTTGCCATGTCCTGTTGTTGTTAGGAGAAGGTTTCCGAAGATCGTCAAGGGCCTAGTGGCTGTTGATTTTACTACTGCATTGTTTTAGAAGGCATGTAGTTAAAACGGTAAAGGACCCCTGGCAGCTAAGTCCAGTCGCAGACAACTCTGGGGTTGTGGCGCTCACCTCGCTTTACAGGCTGAGGGAGCTGGCGTTTGTCCGCAGACAGTTTTACCGGGTCATGTGGCCAGCATGACTAAGCCGCTTCTGGTGCTACGGAACACGGAAACCAGAGCAGCGCACGGAAATGCTGTTTACCTTCCTGGCGGGAGTGGTACCTATTTATCTACTTGCACTTTGACGTGCTTTCGAACTGGTCCCAGGAGCTGGGACCAAGCAACGGGAGCTCACCCCGTCATGGGGATTTGAACTGCCGACCTTCTGATCGGCAAGCCCAAGAGGCTCAGTGGTTTGGGACCCTCATACCTACGGGACCGCCTCTCCTGGTATGCCCCGCGGAGGACCTTAAGGTCCACAAACAACAATATTCTGGAGATCCCGAGCCATAAGATGGCTAGATTGGCCTCTACTAGAGCCAGGGCCTTTTCAGTACTGGCCCCAACTTGGTGGAACGCTCTTTCCCAGGAGACCAGGGCCCTGCGGGATTTGTCATCTTTCCGCAGGGCCTGCAAGACAGAGCTGTTCCGCCTGGCCTTTGGGTTAGACTCAGCTTGACCCCTGTATTTTTCCTCCCTCATGGCTTGGATTTATGGACTACTTGAAATGAGGCTGCACTTTAAATTTTAATACTGTATTTTAATCTGTATTTTAATTAATTGCTTTTATGTTTTATTGTAATTCTGTTGGTGTCAGCCGCCCTGAGCCCGTTTTTTGACTGGGGAGGGCGGGGTAGAAATAAAAAATTATTATTATTATTATTATTGTTCTACAGCGCCACCCACATCCCCATTTGGGTGTCACCTACTTTGTTTTTTATTTTATTTTTGTCGATATGGGTTTGTTATTTTTGTAGAAGTCTGCTAGGCCTTTGGCTTGCCAGGTTTTCATCTGAAGATTTTATGCTGCGTGGTGGAATAGTGGGTGGTGAGCCAGGGGGATTAGTGGGGATGGGTTTGGGGACAGTTCGCCTTCTTCTTCCTTCCTTGCTTTAAGTATGGTCTGTGTGAACCTGTTTAGTGTTGTGGTCATTTTCCTTAGTTTGTTTTGGAGGAAAGGGTATGCTGTGGTGGGAGTGTTTTTGATTATGTCTCTCTACAAGTGCTGTCATTATTTTGTCTCATCTTCTATACAGTGGAACCTCTACTCACGTATGGAATCAGTTCTGGAGGTCCGTTCATGAGTTGATCCAGGTCGCTGGGAGAAGTGCCGTTCTGTGTGTGCGTATTCGGCGACAGTGCCATTCTGCGCATGTGCAGATGGCAGCAGCCGCTTCTGCGTATGCACAAATTGCGGCAAACCTGGTATTTACTTCCGGGTTTGCTGCGGTTGCGAGTCGGATTGTTCACGAGTAGGGGCAGTGGTAAGTCGGGGTTCTACTGTAATGTATGGGATTAAGTGGCACACTTGGCGCACGATGTAGTATAGTTCTATGTTGGGGATTCCTCATCTTCCTTCTGAGATGGGGAGGTGCAGGTGTCTGGGGCTTATTTTTGGCTCTTTGTGTGAGAAGATAAATGAATAGGTTTTTTTTCTGCTATTTGCGGAGTTGGGTTGTTGGAATCCAGATTTGAAGGGTTTGGAATAAGTAGGTTAATTCTGAGAGGGTGATCATTTTGATCGTGGCTATTATCAGTTGCATGTCCCTCAGGTCCCGTTTTGTTTTTGGACCTTTGTCATCATGGTGTGTGTGTGTGTGTTGCGATCTCTTTGCCTTTCATCGTCTCTCTGGTTGGTGCTATCTCTATTGTCTTGGTGGTCTTGGTTTGGGATGGGGTGTTGTGGTTTGGTATTTAGGTGGTGGTGGT
The DNA here is from genome assembly GCF_963506605.1 of Zootoca vivipara. NCBI lineage: Eukaryota > Metazoa > Chordata > Lepidosauria > Squamata > Lacertidae > Zootoca > Zootoca vivipara. The sequence continues at coordinate 27,778,904 of NC_083277.1, read as the reverse complement.
TCTTTCGTGTTGTGGAATTTTAGGGCTGAACAGGTGTTGTTGATTGGTGACTTTTTTCAGAGCGTTGAGGTTAAGCGGCCATTTTTGTCTTGTCTGGGCTGTGATGTAGTGATTTATTGATCTCCTTTGGCGGTGGCGGCGGCGGTGGCAGCAGTAAGTTGGTGTGCGACATGTGGTGGTAGCTCTGCTTCATTATTTGTTTAGCTTCAGAGGCCTCTGGACTCTGGAGCTTTGTTGGGGCACTCTCGGTCCTGGTGGGATCAAGATCATCCCAGGGGAAGGCTCCGCACAGCCTCTTCACTTGTCTTTTTGGGCTCCCCTTTGGGGAGCAGCTCGGTTGGTGCTGGTGATCCCTAGGAGTTCGGTGCAACCATGGCACTCGCCATCTTGAAACATGGGTGTTTTATACTGATCGTTTTGCAGTAGTTGTTGTTGTGGACCTGGAGTTCTCGGCTATAAAGTACTAGCTTTGAAATGGTGGCTTTTTAAGCCTCTGAAGTTAACAATCCATTAAGATGAAAGAGAGAGGGTTCACAATGAAGCTATATTTTCCGGCATCCTGCAGAATCCACAGAACAGTAGGGGAGAGATTGGTACAGTAAAGGCCATCGCCCCACTTACATCAAAAGCTTCCAGTTTCATGAAGGTTAAAATTCAGAGGATTATGTCAAATCCTGGCATTACACACCAACATAGAATTGGAACATATGAAGCTGTCTTGTACAAAGTCAGAACATTAGTCCATTCTAGGTTGGGGTAGCTGACGTCGTACTCTCCAGATGTTATGGATCACAGCTTTTCACCATTTCTGACCCCAGGTCATGCCGCTTGGGGCTGATGGGAGTTCCATTCTGAAACATCTGGAGGGCACTGTAGACTGTGACTGGAAGCAGCTCTTCATGTTTCCCAACAGAGGTCTTTCCTAGTCTTGGATTGTGTGAACTCCTGGCCAGTTAGCTCAGTTGGATTGAGCACGGTGCCAATAGCGGCAAGGTTGTGGATTCGATCCCCGTACAGGCCACCTGCATATTCCTGCATTATAGGAGGTTGGACTAGATGGCCCTCGGGACCCCTTCCAAGTCTACAATTCTATGGTTTTATGATTATTATTTTTTTAAAGAATCACAAGAGATTGAACCTAGGACCAAAACATGTGCTGCATCCCTGAGCTATTAGATAAGGAAATCGACAAACATTGGTGCCATCTATGCGGGTGTTCAGCTGTGTGCAGTGATCATATGAGAGACAACTGACCACACCCTCAAGCTGCAAGTATTCGAAGTACTGCCTGCATGGTCTTTATGAATATGAAAACTGTATTCATTCATGAGACTGCATGTGTAGATGGAGGCCAGGCCTGGTTGAACAGTTGCATAGGGCCCAAAAATTCTCTTACTCTTCAGCGGCTGGGTTCTTCATAGTTTTAGTCTGGGGAAGTCAACAGGCTCCAAGCATTTAATTGCTTGCTGTTGTTCATTTACTCCTTCCTGTTAGTGCTTTACTTTTTCATCCTTACTTCAATCTTTTGACATATAAACCACCTTTTAAGTATGAAGGGGTTTTCACATGGTTTCAGGCGAGCAGGACATCACCCTTGGTCTTGCCTCCAACCCTACATTTGTGGATTACACATGACCACCTGCAGGGAAAAGGCCTAGTGTGTGAGCCTCTACATTGCTTGATCATGGTTCCAGGTCTTATGGTAGTCTATATGCATAGAGGTCCATGTGTTTACCTATGAAGACATCTGTCCCTAATGTGTGGTTACTGAGGTTGGGGCTGCTGGAAACTGTGTAATATTAGGAGCGGGGCTTGGTGTGGCCCAGTAATTGTGTGAAGACCCCTTCATGGATGCAACACATGGATGTCATCCTTGTTTTGCAGACTGGAGGTGAATAACTTTCACAGGACCATCCAGCTGAACTCTCAGTGTGATATTAGCGGGGAAAATAAGCGAAGCAGGTCTAAACCACTGAACCTATTGGGATTGTCGATCAGAAGATCGGTGGTTCAAATCCCTACAATGGGGTGAGCTCCTGTTGCTCTATCCCAGCTTCTGCCAACCTAGCAGTTCGAAAGCACACCAGTGCAAGTAGATAAATAGGTGCTGCTGCGGCAGGAAGGTAAACGGCGTTTCCATGTGCTCTGGCACTCATTACAGTGTGCTGTTGCACCAGAAGCTGTTTAGTCATGCTGGCCACATGACCCAGAAAGTTATCTGTGGACAAACGCCGGCTCCCTCAGCCTGAAAGCGAGATGAGTGCCACACCCCAAAGGACCATCCAGGGGTCCTTTACCTTTTAGTGGGGAAAATAGTTTCGGGTCAGGAAATCTGATGATACAGCTCAGGTTTCCGTTGCACTGGTAATTCATCCACAGTTTCATCAGGTAGTTTTGGAACAACTATACTTTTAGTGCTGCTAGATATTTTCTTGGATAGAGCAAGTTGGTTATCAGTTGCTGGGAGTCACAAGCAGGGAGAGTGCTGCTTTTGGACTTTCCATAGGCATCTGGTTGGTTACTGTGGGAATAGAATGCAGGACTTGGTGGGCCATTGGTCTGATCTAGAAGGAATGCTCCTAGGGGTTTGCAATGGAAAAGTAAAACAGAAAGAGACCGGGATAAACACTTCTTCTTTTGCATGAACAGCAAGCAGACATTAACCAGAGCAAGAGATGCTCAAGGGCGATTTTTAAACCTCACATGCGAAAATGCCCCGAGTCCCAGTTTCTACCACTTGCTGCGAGGATTGGTGCAGGAAAATGGGTTTCTAAGACTCCGCCAGGCCGAACATTTCACCCATGGGATCTTCTTATTTCTTTAGATGGCAAGGCAAGTATCACTTCAGCAGGAGGACACAGGGATAAATGAGCAGATTTGTGGGGCAGATCCCACTGGATAGGAAGTTGGACTTAATTCAGATTCATTTTCCCCCCAAATTATTTTATTCATTTTGCTTCTCTGGTCATTGACCATAATAAAGATTTGTTGTTGTTGTTATTCATTTTCCATACAACATACAAACACACAACATACACATGAAAATATAATGAAAAAAGAAAAGGAAAAAAACAAAAAAACTCATAATTATAATGTTTGATTTTGACTTCCTCAAGTCCCCCCTTACTGTGTTTCATTATAAATCATCTTTAGTAATTTCTATATCATGATTTCAATCAATTTATTAATTATCTATCATTCTTTTCATTTATTCTTACTTAGCACTTATATATTGCTCTTAAAATACTTAACATATCTTTCCTCTACAACCTATATCAACTTCTAAATCTGAATCAAACATTTAATTCAGATTCCTAACTACAGCCTGCATATCAGCCTTCCCCATCCTGGTGCCCTCCATATGTTTTGAGGCCATGTTGGCCTGGGTTGGTGGGAGTTTTAGTCCAAAGCATAGGGAGGCCGCTGTAGAGCCTGCTGGTTTCTGCCGTCCAGTTTCTTGGCAAAATAGGCTGGGCTGCACTACGCGAACCCGTCTCGCAGGCTGTCTGGCATGACAGCAATAACAAATAAAAATAGTGATAATGTTACAAAACTCCTTTTACTAGAATTTATTGATGTGCAAGAACGCTCTTTGGGCAACATAAATTACCCTGCGCTTCACCATGGAAAGTTGAGCTGTTTGGTATTTAAGACCGTTTGAACTGTCTAGCTCTTCTGATTAATTTAATAAATCCAAAGGTAGAAAGGTGTAAAACACACGCACGCACACACACTGGTTTTGGAAGGGGATGGAGAGAGAGAGAGAGAGAGAGAACACCTCTTTATTAAGATTATTAAGATTAATTGTGTCATCCAGCTAAGCTAACTTGTTAATGCTATTAATGCTTAGGCTGAGATGGGATCTCTGTTTTGCACATCAAGTGGCAAATGAGGTCCACAAAGGAGAAAGCCTGGCTCTTTTGTAGTCAGTAGAAATCTGTATGGAGGCACAAACAATATTATTAATAATTTCTATCGTTCTTTGACAGTGCAAGGTGCTTTACAATATGTATCTTATTTGTCAGTAATCCATAAAATAAACCTGTATTTAGTACCAAACTAAGTGTGCTGAAAGCAAAATGATTTTGGGCCACCTGAAAAATAACATAGTTGATTCTGCATACTCAGGAGACTCCCAAGATACACAGAAGAATATAAGGGTGTAAGGCAAAAGAAAAATTGTGTGTGTGTGTAGTTTTGAAAAAAACTAAGCAACCCCCCCCCCCAATGGCCTGACAGGGCTCTGTGAGCTTCCAGGACTTGACAAGAGAATTTGACTTGTCACTTCAGAGGAAAAAGGGAAACTGGAGATGGAAGTTGCTTCTAGGCAACCTTTTTTTAAAAAATATAAAGTATTCTTTATTAATTTTCAGTGTTGTATTACAGTATGTTTTACAGTAACTTCGATAAACAAACCAGCAAGAAAAAAGTCAGCCATCCCCTTGAATTTGAAGTAATAAAACACCAAACCGGAAAATTGCCAATCCTGATGACATAATAAAAATAAATGATAGATGAAGACATAATAAAAATAAATATGACAATATATTTTTTCTGGAGAAAAGAGGAAGTTTCAAATGGAAAGTGGCAGAAAATAAAAAAGTATAAAACCAGATAGATATTATTCAACATAAAAACAACATTCAGCATCACAGCAATACTGAGTTGGGGGGACTGTGACCGTGCTCTTTATTGTTTATGTACGTAATAAAAGAGTACCAAATGGCAACAAATATGTCAGATTTTGAAATGCCATGCCCATTTTTAAGTTACTTTTACCATGAACGCTAAATACCACACTTTATGGTATTCATCTTTCCAGTGTATCACTATTGGGCAGCTTTTAACAAGTGGCCAACCAAGATTTTGTTATTCGTTTCACTACCGGAGCCTGAGAAGAGGGTTAATAACATTATCCGTAGGGTTCTCTCAGCGGGCTATTGTATAATTTTTTGAATTACATAAAAAAACACGTTCCAAAATACTTGTGCTCATGGGCAGGACTGCCACATATGATGATATGTACCAAGAACTGTGCCAAGTTGAGACACATTCGACATAGCCATTTAGGGGTGCAATATCACATGTGTGTCGTCTTAAACATGGATTCTTTAACTTGGTTAGAGGCCATGTGTATTAGTGGCTTGCTCCAGAAATAAGAGCACTTGCTTTCCTCAATTCATTCCCCACCACCCCACTCCCACATCCATTTAAGACTGGATATCTCCCCACCCCTTAGATAGCTAACGTTATTGTAAACAGCCTAAAAGATTACCGGTATGTCTTGTGTTCTGTGTCTGGCTGCCAGTGTTACTGCTTCAAATGCAGTTAGATGCTTTGCAGTTTGCGCCCTAGTTTGGGGCAAGTGAGGAAATCATGTAGCTTCCTTTATTGGATCCATGTAATTGGGTTTCCTCCCAATTGAGTCTGTATTTCCTGTTCCACGATGGGTCTGCTTTTAACAAAAAAATAATCTCAAAGCCAAAATAAAAAATAAAAAATCTCCTTTGACCTCCAAGGTGGCCAGGATACTTTTCCTGTGTTTAGTAGTATAAGAGAAAGTAGATTGTGCAGAATCAACCGGGAACCTCTATTTTTCCAAAAGTTAATTAATGCATTAGTAAATGGATTTTCTGTCATTTGTTGCACGGTAAGTTTCTTATTAAGGCCAAGAAAGCAATGCGCTAATCGGAAGACCATTTATCACTTTATTCTCCAGCTGCACCCATTTTCCCTTGCGTATCCAAACATAGGGATATTAGATGGCAAAGCTGATGGGCGTCAAAATATGTTCTTAAATGAGGAATTCCCCACTCACTGCTTAATTTTTTGTTGATATAACAGTGGCCTTTTAATTCTAGGATTCTTCTTTTCAAAAATAAAATCCACTGTTTCCTTTTGCCAAATTGCCAAATTGCTAAAGGTGTATCAGATATCCAAACAGGTAATACATGATAAAGCAAAGTAATTTTGAGAACAGCAGTCATTTTCACTGCCACAACGTTTACCAAAAATGTCTGTTTAGATTATTCTAAAATAAAAAAATTCCTTCAGTAGCACCTTAAAGACCAACTAAGTTTTTGTTTTGGTATGAGCTTTCGTGTGCATGCACACTTCTTCAGATAGATTATTCTAGGCAACCTGTTTAACAGAATCATAGAACTGTAGAGCTGGAAGGGACCGTGAGGGTCATCTAGTCCTACCTCCAGCAGTGCAGAAATATTTTGCTCAGTGTGGGGCTCAAACCCACGACCCTGAGATTAAGAGTCTCATGCTTTACTGACAGAGCAATCCTAGCTGCCATGCTGAAGTGTGACAAGGTGACAAGGATCAGGAAAAAAGGAAAGCTGATGGCGACGGCCAGGGAGAGGGAAGGCAGTCAGCCGAGAGCCCCATTGCATTCTCCTATAGAGAGCCAAATAATTTCCATTTTTCTACACACAGATGTCAGTGCATCTCATTGACTTCTATGCAGGACAATCACTGTGCTCTATGTGGGACTACTGAGGGGTAATAGCTCCACTGCTGGCTTGTGTCTGGAAGGGCTGTAGCCCAGTGGCAGAGCATCTTAGAATCAGAGAATTGTAGAGTTGGAAAGGATCCCAAGGGTCATCTAGTCCAACCCCCTGCAATGCAGGAATCTCAACTAAAGCATCCATGACAGATGGCCATCTAACCTCTGCTTAAAAACCTCCGAGGAAGGAGGTTCCACAACCTCCTGAGGGAGTTCATTCCATTGTCGAACAGCTGTCAGAAAGTCCTTCCTGATGTTTAGTCGGACTCTCCTTTCTTGTATGGTAATTTGAATCTATTGGTTCGGGGACTACCTTCCAAAGCAGAAGAAAACAAGCTTGCTCTTGTTGGGAAATTCCATTCCACTTTAAGGAGCAGACGTGTGAGATTGTTACATGTCACATGTCTGTTTACGTTCCAGCACTGATTGCTGGGTACTTCCGTTGTGTATAGCTTTTGTTTTCATGACTCTCTCTGAGGAGACGAAGGAGAGACAACATGTTTTCTTTGTCCTGATTTACGCTTAATAAATCTGTTTGTTATTATGCTTTCAAGCCTCCTCACGCTGCTTCTGTTCGCGCAGCGCTCTCTGCTAATATAGTGTACTCAGACTTTTGAAGTCTGGGTCGCTGGTTTACATCACACCAGAGATGGGGGGGGGGAATCGTCCAGCATGTCAGCTGGAAGGACATGATCCAGCTGGGGGCTAGCCAGCTGGCCTCTCGACCCCTTCTGGATGAGGACAGCTCTATCCTCCATGTGACAGTCCTTTACATAGTTGAAGACAGCTATCATATCTCCTCACGGTCTCCTCTTTCCCAAGCGAGTTGTACCCAATTCCCTCAACCGTTCCTCATAAGGCTTCGTTTCCAGACCCTTGATCATCTTGATCGCCCTCCTCTGTGCACATTCCAGCTTGTCAATATCCTTCTTAAACTGTGGTGCCGACAACTGGGCACAGGACTCCAGGTGAACCTCTCACATCTGAATGGTGAGAAGTTCTATGGTTGCTGAAGCTGCCAGGTTCAACCTCCAGGTAGGGCTGGGAAAGTCCCCTGTTTGGAACCCTGGGAAGCCTCTGCCATTCAATGTAGACCAGGTATAGGCGAATTTGGCCCTCCAGATGTTTTGGGACTACAACTCCCATCATCCCTAGCTAACAGGACCAGTGGTCAGGGATGATGGGAGTTGTAGTCCCAAAACATCTGGAAGGCCGAGTTTGTCCATGCCCAATGTAGACAATATTGACCTAGATGGACCAATGATTTGATTTAGTCTAAGGCAGATTTTCATGTTCTTATGAAACCTGAGGCAGGTGTTCCCACTTTTGCCATATTATTAATAGTAGCCCCTTGCTTCTCCCCTCTTATTAGTTCCATTAAGATCCACAGGAGCAAGTACTGTAAATAAGTATTTTGTATTGCATATGTAAATAAATGTTGTATATGCAAATAAATAGGTATAGGCTTGCCACACGTCAGGAAAATTCCTGACATGTCCTGGACGTATGACAACATGATGGAAAAAACATCAAAAACAGTTTTCCTCTTAAAAGTTCAACAATTTTGGGCGTCCTCCTAAAAAAAGAAAAAAAAGCAATAGGTATATTGCATTGACAGCCACTTTGCTAGCAACTGATTAGGTAGTTGATGCTTTGGGAACCTCTGTTCAATCAGCCTCATGCCATCTATGTTGATTATTCCAGTTATGTCACTACTCGATCCAAGCTCATCTCTCTCTGTGTTGGGGAGGGGGATGGATGGCTGGACAGCAACCTGTTTGTAACATATTTCCCTTTTAATCAAGCTCGAGCTTTTGGGCCAAGTTTGCAAATTCCATTGAACCTCAATGGCACCCATAATCCCAAGACCATGGCGCAATCTACATTGGGAGCAGGGAAGGGCTTTCATCTGCTAGGATCGGCACGCGATAACCGGGCTGCAAGTGCGGGAGCTGCTGTGTAATAGCTGCGTGCCACTCTTTTGAAAACCCAGCAGGCAAAAGGAAAAAAAGCCTACCCTTGGAACCTGAAGGAGTCTAATTTGAGGAGTCTTGCGGATTTCTTTCCGCAGCGGTTCTAAGCATCCTTGCCCCTAGTGACCTAATTATGTCACCTGCATGCCGAATGAAAAACTTTGTTCTTAAGCAAGACTGCCACAAGGCATGTGGGCTTTGTAGCGAAATTCCCCTGTAAATTGGATTTCAACTGCCTGTAGTTGCTGAGAGCTGCTGACTTCATCAGTTTATCTAAGGTTAGGAAGCTCAGCTGGGGTTTTCGGTTTGTTTGTTTGTTTGTTTTTAGTTTTGCAGATCTCCTGCTCCTTTCCTTTCCAAAAGGCCAAGGAGGCAATGTTGAAACCCCTTTGTCTTTTTAATCTTTGCCTTGTAATTAGAGCCAAGAAGAGTAGGGACAAAGATGCCAAACAGGAGCGGCTTCCTTCCCCCCCTCTTTAAAAGTTCTTTAAGTCTGTCATGGAGCCTCAGGAGAGAGTAATGAAAAGGAGGGAAGACAATCAGGGACAGAAAAAAAGAATCGCCCAGCAAAATGAAGATTTAAACATGCTAATTTTATTCCGGCTGAAGAGGGAATCCCCACTTGCACTAAATCCCACCTTTTAAAATATGAAATGAACCACTAATAGTTTCTAAGAAGAAACTTCTGGTTATGTTATACTTCTCCTTTATTGCACACAGCACAGGACCCCAGAGTATTTCATGGCGAGTCTGAAAGGGCTTTTCTATCTGATTTTTATTTAAGAATAAACATTCCTATAAGTATCAAGGGACCTGCGTTTTAAGACTCTATGGTACAGCTGCTTTGTGGTGCAAAATCTCTTCAGGATGCAAAAGGCCCCTATACTGCCAGCCAGCATGACCATGTACTTCATAGTGAATGTTCTGGAACACCCAATCCATATCATCGATATCCTGGCACAGCAAGCCTTAATTAAAATCTCCATGTGTTAACCAGCTTGAACGGCTTGTTCTGTGGGTTGAATGATCCAACACAAAGTTTTGAGAGATTTTTGTGTGTGATTAAGAGGAGCACTGCCATCAGAAATCCACTCAGGTAACAACTTTTTAAGGACTAACCCAAAATATCACAAAATAGTGAGCAAACTTTTGATCACTCCAGACCTCAGCATCAATGTCTGTGATGTAGGGGGATGGTTTGGTGTTGAAGACATAAAGTCTGCACTTATTCACAATCTCCTGTGAAATGTTGTAGTAGTAGTAGTAGTAGTAAAGGTAAAGGGGCCCCTGACCATCAGGTCCAGTCGTGTCTGACTCTGGGGTTGCGGCGCTCATCTCGCTCTATAGGCTGAGGGAGCCGGCGTTTGTCCGCAGACAGCTTCCGGGTCATGTGGCCAGCATGACAAAGCTGCTTCTGGCGAACCAGAGCAGCGCACAGAAACGCCGTTTACCTTCCCGCCGGAGCGGTTCCTATTTATCTACTTGCACTTTGATGTGCTTTCGAACTGCTAGGTGGGCAGGAGCTGGGACTGAGCAACGGGAGCTCACCCCGTTGCAGGGATTCGAACCGCCAACCTTCTGATCAGCAAGCCCTAGTCTCTGTGGTTTAACCCACAGCGCCAACTGGGTCCCTGCTAGTAGTAGTAGTAATAATAATAATAATTTATACCCCACCACTCCGGGCAGCTCCCTACAAAATATTAAAAATACAATAAAGCATCAAACATGCCTTAAGATGTCTTCTAAAAGTCAGATAGTTGTTTATTTCCTTGACATCTGATGGGAGGATGGGCGGCACTACCAAGAAGGCCCTCTGCCTGGTTCCCTGTAACCTCACTTTATTGTTTTTACACATTTCTAACCTGCCCTGGGGTTCTGAACAAGGAAAGGCAGGATAAAAATTGGCTCACGAAACAATTGAATGCATACATACACATGGATAGTGGGAAATAAATTATTTCCTAGCCCAGGACATTAGATCCTTCAGGTTCACGAACAGGCTGAAATCCTCAACTATCATTTAAAGAACAATAACGCAAGCAGGTTTCATAAGGTTTATCTTACCAAATATTATGGTATGCTTGCGTTTGTTTTAACTTGTTGTAGGTTGTGTTGAGATTGTGTTTCCCTTGTGAAAGTGATAAATACATTTACAAAAACACCTTAAGGCTTCATTGTTACAGTGCAGTTGTGCACTTTGGGGTGAGGAGGGAGACATATCTACCAATGGCGATTAGTCAAAATGGCTGTGTGGAACTTCTTCCACGGTCACTGAATATTAGTTTCTTAGAAGCCCGTTGCTCTGTCCCAGCTCCTGACAACCTAGCAGTTCGAAAGCACACCAGGGCAAGTAGATAAATAGGTATCGCTGCGGCGGGAAGGTAAATGGCATTTCTGTGTGCTCTGGCTCACATCTGTTGTGCCAGAAGCGGTTTAGTCATGCTGGCCAAATGACCCTGAAAGCTTTTCTGTGGACAAACGCCGGTTCACTTGGCCTGAAAGCGAGATGAGCGCCGCACCCCATAGTCAAGTTTGACTGGACTTCACTGTCCAGGGGTCCTTTAACTTTACTTTTACTTTGGAAGCAACAGCGCGAGAGGCAAGGGGCTCTTGCCTTTAAGTTCTGTTGTTGGGGTTCATGGGGGGTGGGGCAAATTATTATTATTATTATCATCATCATCATTATTATTATTACTCTTCATTTCATTTCTATACCGCTTTATATTTTTTAAGGGAAAAAAATCTCCAATGTGTTTAAACAACACATTAAAACTTCAGATAAAGCAATCCAGCATAAAATGTTGCTGAATAAAGTCAAACATAAAAGATGCATTCAAAGCAACATAATTAACGGGAAGCTGAAATGTTATCTTAAAGATGTCAAAATAAAACATTGCAAGGGAGGTCAACTACAGAGTACACATTTAACCCAGCACGACCAAAATTATCGTAAACATTTCAAAAGAAAACCTCAGTAATGGAAGTCAAATATGAAATACACATTTAAAACAGCAAAATTAACAATATCATCATAAGCATAGAACATGCCTGCTGCTGCTCCAATGCCTATCCTGCCATTGGTGGTTCATGGCAGGTGGAAGCCGTGGAAGCTCAGGCTCGATTATCTGGGTCTGCGCTAAGAGACAGGCAAATGGCCACAGCAGAAGCAGGCCTCTGGATCAGACAAACCTTTGGCCTGATCTAGGAGGACTCTTACTCCATGAGAAGGGGCTCATGCCGTGCAGATGAATTACCTCTGTTGGATGCCACAAAACTGTGAGCTCAGTGCATCACATGTGCACACAACCGACACTATTTGCCAATTGCCACTTATGAAGAAGCAAGGGCTTAAAAATGCACAGATGTCTGCTGGGTAACATCTTCCTCATTCAGTCTCTGTGCTGAATAATTAAAATTAACTATCTAGCCTTAAACTATATGTATATAGACTGTTAGCAGAAGTCATTATTAGTACACTGTCCTGTCACGCTGGCGTAAATCTTTCTGGACCTCAGCATGCCTGATTAAATATTTAGCGGATATTGTTCTACCAAAAAATTAACAGTTTTCATCTCCTTCTTTCTTGCAACTGGTAGTCTCCAAAGTCCTTTTAATCCTTAAATACTGGCAACTCTGTGTATGTGTGTGTAAAAGCCAATTTGGAACAACATGTCACACTGAAAAGGCAAGAGTGGCCTTGACTGTCAGAAGCAGACAGCAGGACTTGTTCACTAACCTAGTTATGTCTGTGAGTGCATCCCTTTATTTTCCTCAAATCGGTGAATGGACGGCATTCATGCCTAAACGGAAAAGTGAAGTCTAGCCTCCATCTTTTAACACTGAAGTCCTTTCAGCCAGTGTGGTGTAGTGGTTAAGAGCGGTAGACTCGTAATCTGGTGAACCGGGTTCGCTTCCCCGCTCCTCCACATGCAGCTGCTGGGTGACCTTGGGCTGGTCACACTTCTCTGAGGTCTCTCAGCCCCACTCACCTCACAGAGTGTTTGTTGTGGGGGAGGAAGGGAAAAGGAGATTGTTAGCCGCTTTGAGACTCCTTCAGGTAGTGATAAAGCGGGATATCAAATCCAAACTCTTCTTCTTCTTCTTTCCACATGGTCTAGAACAGGCATCCCCAAACTGCGGCCCTCCAGATGTTTTGGCCTGCAACTCCCATGATCCTTAGCTAACAGGACCAGTGGTCGGGGAAGATGGGAATTGTAGTCCAAAACATCTGGAGGGCCGAAGTTTGGGGATGCCTGGTCTAGAAAATGTACAATGAGCGCATGGAATATCAGTTGTGGTCTCCACCCATTGCATCTTCATGCTTAGAGGCTTTGTGTGCATAGTGTAGGCATGTTCAGGTTATAGATATAGTTGTTACTGCATACTGTCTTTGAAATATTTTGTTGTAAACACCCCAGGGAATGTGTATTTTTAGATAGCTATATACATAAAACTAATAATGTGTGATAGCCAAAGTGAGTCGTCCTCAAAGCAGACTCATTGAAATCAGTGGGCTTAAGTTATACATGTTAATTTCAGTAGGTCTACTCTATGACTTAGATCAGGGGTGTCAAACTCAAATTCAGCAGTTTGGTCACCCTCAAAGGGCCGGTTGTGTCTGTAGGACTATGTGTCCACTCTTTATTATCATAAATTATTGTCACTGCATTCAATTATTACTGTTTTTTGTAATAATGTAAGCTCATTCCCGCCCCCACGCGGATCACATTCCTGCGTCGTGGCGCGTGTGTGGGAGGGGATGTAAACGAGGGAAATTTGAACAAAAGGTGGGGATTGACGGCTTCCGGGGGGGGGGGCTCAACTAAACCTTCGGCAGGAAGGAGAAAGCCACTGCTGGGATTAAAAACCTGCAGATGGAAAGAGGGCTTCCCTCTCCCGCCCTGCGCACACCCAAACCCCGCTAGGCAGGATGCCACACGCTGCAACCCACCCCATGCTTTGGAGAGGGGCAGGAACATGCGGTACAGCGCCAACTCCCTGCTTTGCTTTTGAATCCTCCCTCCTCAGCGCCAGAGTCCCTTCCCCTCGCGCTGAGGGAGGGCAGCGGACTTCCCAAGGAGGAAGGCGGTGGCAGCCCCAGCGGACGTGCATCTTCGCCTCAAAGCTGCTCTTCCCTCCCACCCGCGATGTTGTCGTCTTCGCCGCCGCCTCTCCCTACCAGGACTGCAGGCAGAGGAGGCTTGAAAACCTCCCCCCCCAAAAAAATCCCCTCCCACCTACTCAAACCGCGAGGCGACTCCATCTGGAGCCCTACATCACGAGGGGCTGAGAGGAGGCGGCGGCAGAGCGGGAAGAGCAGGAACCTGTGCCGTCGTCACCGCCTCCCTCCTGGCCGTCCCCCGGGGAGCAGCTCCGCCAGAACTGAGCAAAAGCCAGGCACCCTCCCGAGTGTCTATGAGGAGAAAACGGGGGAAGAGGGAAGAGAAACCCGGCTCCATCAAGAGAGCGGCTGTTGCGCTTCGCCTACTTCCCCCACAGGCTCACTCCGTGTCCCTTTCGCCCGCTCGCTCGCCCACCTCCCGGATGCAGCCGAGGAGAGGAAGGGAAGCGGCGGGGGTGGCTCCCCAGTGCCGCCTCACTCGCTCTCGGAGACAACAGCAAAGCCTGCCAAAAAAAATTCCAGCACTGCTCCGTCCCGGCACCAACTTTGCCGGCGGCGCCTGTAGGGCTTTCCTACCTCCTCGGCGGGCTTCCTCCTCCTCCTGCATCTCACTTCCCCGTCTGGCCGCTGTGCCACCGCCTCCCTCAGCCTCATTCGAAATTGAAATTCCCTGGCCAAGGCCGTCAGCGCGGCTCCAGCGCCCCGGCCTCCGCCTGCAGCCCCGCCCCGGTTTTGACCCTCAGCCAATCGCAGGCTCCAGAACTACTGTCAGCGGCTAATGGCGGCGGCGGCTACGCGGGCCACATGAGGTCTGGCGGGCCGGATTAGGCCCCCGGGCCTTGTGTTTGACACCCGTGACTTAGATGAAAACAACAACAACAACAACAACAACAACAACAACAACAACAACAACAACAACAACGATAGCCTCTCAGAACATTTCTTGGGACAGGAATTGCATTGCATCGACTATCTATGATTTTTAATTTCTTCTCTGCCTTTTTCTTTTTCTTCTTCTACTTTTTGTACCACAAAGTTTTCCCTGCATTATTTCCATGCACTCTGATAACTGGCCGATATATCTCCTGTGGTGGCTGGTTCCACTTAATCATCTGGGATTCACCGTGGTATTGAAAATGGTTTTGCAGATTCAGTGTTTGATGGGAGAAAAGGCTCCTCTTTTGGGCACCATTGCGGTTCTGCTCAATCTATTTCCCTGTGTGTGTGTCATCATGGCAGAAGAACCTGAGGCAATTGCATGGTAGATTCTTTGCTTTTTCTTGTGTAGTGACAATTCTAATTTTATCTCTGCACTCCTGGAATGTATTAGAGTGAAAATTGACATTAAAGGATGCAGCAGAAGGAACTGAAATGAATATAACTCGACTAGCCTGTGGCAAAGATCTGTACCTGTGCAGACTAGCTAGCTTCTGACACATCCATGTCATGAGGGAAAGAAGGAGGGAGTGTCTGAGGTATTTATTCATTTTCTCTCTCTCTCTGTGAGAACACAGTAATTTAGGGGTAGGCCACAAGGAGGCTTCATCTTTGAAGGCTGCGCTCACAGGCATATTCTTTGTCCTGATTAGATCCCCAAATATCCATTGGAAGTTATTTGACGCTTTGCCAAGCTAGATCCATATCCTCTTTTGAGCCCTAATGTAATTTCGGCGAGTGAACTGGATGTTGATCATTGGCATAATATTTATTCAAGCCTTGTGTAATACATAGAAAATTATTTAAGGCCAATCTTAAATGCCAGCACAGGGAGACAGATGATTGTAGTACTGGACCTGTGGGCACATTACATTCCTTTACTTATTCAACATCTTTATCAATGACTTGGATGATGGGCTTGAGGGCATCCTGAGCAAGTTTGCAGATGACACCAAATTGGGAGGGGTGGCTAATACCCCAGAGGACAGGATCACACTTCAGAATGACCTTAACAGGTTAGACAACTGGGCCAAAGCAAACAAGATGAATTTTAACAAGGAGAAATGTAAAGTACTACACTTGGGCAAAAAGAAAAAGAAAGGCACAAATACAGGATGGGAGACACCTGGCTTGAGAGCAGTACATGTGAAAAGGATCTAGGAGTCCTGGTAGACCACAAACTTGACATGAGTCAACAGTGTGATGCAGCAGCTAAAAAAGCCAATGCAATTCTGGGCTGCATCAATAGGAGTATAGCATCCAGATCAAGGGAAGTAATAGTACCACTGTATTCTGCTCTGGTCAGACCTCACCTGGAGTACTGTGTCCAGTTCTGGGCACCACAGTTCAAGAAGGATACTGACAAGCTGGAACGTGTCCAGAGGAGGGCAACCAAAATGGTCAAAGGCCTGGAAACGATGCCTTATGAGGAACGGCTTAGGGAGCTGGGTATGTTTAGCCTGGAGAAGAGAAGGTTAAGGGGTGATATGATAGCCATGTTCAAATATATAAAAGGATGTCATATAGAGGAGGGTGAAAGGTTGTTTTCTGCTGCTCCAGAGAAGCGGACATGGAGCAATGGATTCAAACTACAAGAAAGAAGATTCCACCTAAATATTAGGAAGAACTTCCTGGCAGTAAGAGCTGTTCAACAGTGGAATTTGCTGCCAAGAAGTGTGGTGGAGTCTCCTTCTTTGGAGGTCTTTAAGCGGAGGCTTGACAGCCATATGTCAAGAATGCTTTGATGGTGTTTCCTGCTTGGCAGGGGGTTGGACTGGATGGCCCTTGTGGTCTCTTCCAACTCTATGATTCTATGATTCTAAGATTTTTTGAGTGTACACCTTAAAATATAAAGTGTGAATGTGACAAGCAGCTATTGTTACACCTCCATTGGCTGGTGGCTTATATTTTATCTTTATTTTGAAGGCCATTCATTCGGTGTTCATATCTTCTTGGGTCAGGAGTTGGGTGGCAGGAAATGAACTGCTTTGTCTGTAATTTCACAACTCCAGTAAGTCTCCAGAGGACTTGTGTTGTAGAGGGAATGTGTCAGCTGTGATTGGTTGCAGGTTGCCTTGGTTTTTACACCCAGCACCACTTTGTTTAAAGTTTCCATCTGTTTCCGGGCTATGGGTGCACATGAAAAAAACGGAGAAGGACTAGCAAGGAGAAGTTTTGTGCTGACTCTCCTCTCTAAAAGTCTGAATCTCCACTCCCGTAAACAACCCGAGGGGCATGTGGGGTTAATGACAGTTCAGCAGTGACAGGCTCCACCCTAGCAGTAAATTCAACGAAGCTTTTCTTCCACCATCCCTTCTTCCATACAAATTCGACTTCAAAAACGCTGATGTGTGCTAGAACTTTAGAAGAGCTCTACTGGATCAAGGCAAAGGCCCTTCTAGTCCAATGGCTAACTAGATGCCAACAGGAAGCCGATAAGGAAGATCTCCCCACTTGCAGTTCCAGGCAACTGGCATTCAGAGAAACATCTTTAGCTCAAGCTGCCTGTAAGGGGGAGGGCTTATAGGGAACAGCCCCCCCCTCATCAGGTTGAGTTCTTCACAGAGCAGCAAGTCCAGTAGCGGATCAGATTGCAGGAATCAGGAAGTAGAGAGGGAGGAGAGAGGCTCTGACAGCATGAGAGAGCCTCAACACAGAGTAGAGAAGGAAGCAGCTGGGAAGGAAATGACAGAATTGGCCACTGGAGAGCAGTCAGAAGGATACCCCCCCCTCCTGACGCCTGAATTGAGGCGCACGGCGCCCCGTAGGGCAAAAGGGAGGCGCTTTGGGGTTCCCAAGCTGTTATGTTGGGCGCAAAACAGAAAGAAGCCATTGCGAGGTTCAGACTCGGGCTAAGCAGACACGTTTTCCAGACTCTTTGCACTGTAAATAATATGCACAATAAAAGGTAAAAGGTAAAGGGACCCCTGACCATTAGGTACAGTCGTGACCGACTCTGGGGTTGCGCGCTCACCTCGCATTATTGGCCGAGGGAGCCGGCGTACAGCTTCCAGGTCATGTGGCCAGCATGACAAAGCCGCTTCTGGCAAACCAGAGCAGCACATGGAAACGCCATTTACCTTCCCGCTGTAGCGGTTCCTATTTATCTACTTGCATTTTGATGTGCTTTCGAACTGCTAGGTTGGCAGGAGCTGGGACCGAGCAACGGGAGCTCACCCCGTCACAGGGATTTGAACCGCCGACCTTCTGATCGGCAAGCCCTAGGCTCAGTGGTTTAACCCACAGCGCCACAAAGACACCTTAAAGACAAGGAGGTGTGGAGCGTCGTTACTCAAGAGTAGCCGCAAGAACCTCTGACACTGCCCATCGAGGTTTCAAAGTTAAGTGAAGAACATGACATATCTTGTTTTCCTGCTTTGGTCAAGCATTTTTTTGTGTTAGCTGTGCTGGTAATACACACAGTTATCTTTCTGGATGCTGTTCAAATAAGGCTGTTTCCTGGAACTTACATATTTATGATAACCTCAGGCCATCTGCTGATCTGCCACCAATCTCACAACCCAGACGGAAAATATATATCAAACAAGAGCCTTTCTTATCATAAAAACACTATTTCTAATAATAGGTCTTATATGCATGAGGTTTTTTTGTTAAAGGAAATGAACCCTTTTTAATCTCTCCACACCCAAATCCAAGCTTGGGGATGGGAATGAAAACTATCAAATTCTTTTCTTAGTCCATGCAACATAAACAAGCTGATAAACAATATGTAAATGAAGATGTTTTAAGGCACTGCACATGCATGTGTGTGTGTATGTATAAGTTATATAAAAAATAGGCATTGTGTAAAAAGTATTGAGAAAGCTATTACTTTTAAGCCAGACATGGTTTTTAAGTTGACTGATAAAAATATATGCAATTATGTTAATGGGGTTTTGAAGCTTTAAGAAAAATAAATGACTTCTGCTTTTAGATTATGAATAGTAAAAATATGGCAGAAGCTGTAGGACCTATGACACACCAGTTCTAAATATTCGACAGCGTGCCTGTCTTTGGGGTATAGCATAGCATCTCTACAATATTAATATGAAATAATTGTTGCTGCTGCTGCTGTTGTTGTTGTTTAGTTGTTTAGTCGTGTCCGACTCTTTGTGACCCCATGGACCAGAGCACACCAGGCACTCCTGTCTTCCACTGCCTCCCGCAGTTTGGTCAGACTCATGTTCGTAGCTTCGAGAACACTGTCCAACCATCTCGTCCTCTGTCGCCCCCTTCTCCTAGTGCCCTCCATCTTTCCCAACCCCAGGGTCTTTTCCAGGGAGTCTTCTCTTCTCATGTATTGGAGTATTGGAGCCTCAGCTTCAGGATGTGTCCTTCCAGGGAGCACTCAGGGCTGATTTCCTTCAGAATGGATAGGTTTGATCTTCTTGCAGTCCATGGGACTCTCAAGAGTCTCCTCCAGCACCATAATGAAATAATTAGTGCATTATAATTAGTGCAACTTTAACACACTGGTTAGTGCATCCCATTTTAAGCATTGATGCTGCAAGTTAGGAGATGTAGCGAGTTCGGAGATCAAGGCGTAAAAAGATCATTTTCTAACATATTCAAAAAGAATGTGACTTAAGATATAATAGCACTCTCTCTCACTCTGCATGGGTGTGTATATACAGGGTGAGTCTTTTAAAAGAGGCCCCGTGGAACATGTATCCACGGGGCCTCTTTTAAAGGACTCACCCTGTGTGTGTGTGTGTGTGTGTGTGTGTGTGTGTGTACGGGACGTGGGTGGCGTTGTGGGTTAAACCACAGACCCTAGGGCTTGCCGATCAGAAGGTCGGCGGTTCGAATCCCTGTGACGGGGTGCAGGGTCCTGGCACCGTGGTGCGGAGATCGCTCCGGCGCCCCCGCCCCGCTCCGTTTCTTGCCGCGGCTGGTGGGCGGGCGCAGCATGCAGCATGGTTTCCGCGCGGCTCTCCCCTACCGGGCCAGCGTCCTAGCACCCTGTGCCACCCAGACTACCCCTAGAGTACCCCTGACGGGGTGAGCTCCCGTTGCTCGGTCCCTGCTCCTGCCAATCTAGCAGTTCAAAAGCACCTCAAAGTGCAACTAGATAAATAGGTACCGTTCCGGCGGGAAGGTAAACAGTGTTTCCGTGCGCTGCTCTGGTTCGCCAGAGGCGACTTAGTCATGCTGGCCACATGACCTGGAAGCTGTATGCCGGCTCCCTTGGCCAATAAAGAGTTGGTGACGACTGGACCTAATGCTCAGGGGTCCCTTTACCTGTATGTATGTATGTATGTATGTATGTATGTATGTATGTATGTGAATAAACAATATCCTGCCATGTCCATCCTTCTCGAAAAGCTTGAAAGATGTACAATGTGGGATATTGTCACCTCTCTTGAATGTGTGATGTACACAATACGTGGGAGTAGTGCTTCATATGATACACCTCAAATGGAGGACTGACTGATTAGTTGAAGCTTTGGCACTGATGGAAGCTATAGCTGTTTTCATAACTTGGGCTGTGAGTCTTTAGATGCAAGCCTGAGAAATGTTCATATCTCCTCCTTCCCACCACATGGATAAGGTCGTGGTTGGGAACTGCACCTCTGGAGTCATCTCCATGGCCTGTCGGCTTGCCAGGCTGCCAGTACCTTGGCAGCACCATCAGAGCAGGTGCACGGGCATCCAATAGAAAGAATGTAAAGCTCTCTGTTGCCCAGGAGTAGGAGAAATAGAGAAGCCTGCAAGATGCAGCCAGGGTAGAGGGTGTGGAGAAAAGAAAGTCCTTTCTTAGACTGGGTGATGGGACTGAGTGGCAGACAGTTTGGTAACTGCCTTCTAAGACTTTCTGCCATTCATGTCAGTCTCAGTAGCCCTCTTCAGTACAGTACACCCCCCCCTAATTATTTGGGGATTGTAAATTACTTGCAGAGCCCACACAAATAGAGAAGGTTCTCTACAGCATATGCTCAGTCTTCAACGTGTGGAGATGAGGGCATGTGGATTCATTCTCAATACTCTGCCTCATGCCACAGCATGTGGGTCTTTGTGCACATAAAGCTGTATACCCAGAGAAATCAGAGGTCCATCTCCAATAAGTGTGATTCCATTGCTTTCTCCGCATTCAGTCAACAAGTGGAAGGAAAGTGTGAACAGGGCGAGAGTGTCCTTCCTCTCAACTTCTGGATTCCCAGGACAACAGGTATTTGGAGCAGCTTCCCATTTTCTGGATGATGTTTTGGACCAGGATGGTTTCCCCCTTGCCAGGATGTCTTGGAGGGAAGAGGGTGTGACCTCTCGGTGGCCCTTGATCCTCTGGCAAGTGGCAGGAGTTGGAGTGCTCTTCCTCTTGCTTCTCCGGTTCTCAGGGCAAACTATGTGTTAAAGTCTATCATTTGTTTAGTTATTCATTCATTCATTCGGAGCTAACACATTGTAAGTTGCTAAGCTACCTTTGCAATACTTTTATGGCCTGAAGATTCCTGTGGCTTTGAGAAGCATTTCTGCCATATTAACAAGAACCTCGTTATTCCCTAACGAGGCAATCCAAGACAAACCTCTAAATAAGCGAAATACTTATTTGTGTGGAGAATAGCCATTTTAATTAGATATTTCTAGAGCCAGCGGAAAATGTCCATTGTATCAGGTCACCTTTAATCACATTCAGGAAGAGGTGTTCGTAAAGCTTGAGGCAATGCAAGCAGGGCAATGTGCAGGGCTCTGTATATTAATGTTCTGCTTCTACATTCCAATTTCTTTACTCCTGCAGCTGTTCCAGAAAAGCACTGTCCCTTAATCTAACCCTAGTTGCCCTTTTGGTCTCGTTCTTGTGCCCTACCTATTTAATGATGCTTCTCATTCATCTCTA
Organism: Zootoca vivipara; assembly: GCF_963506605.1. Lineage (NCBI taxonomy): Eukaryota > Metazoa > Chordata > Lepidosauria > Squamata > Lacertidae > Zootoca > Zootoca vivipara. Next base: position 27,757,524 of record NC_083277.1, on the reverse strand, counting down.
TTCTTCCTGTTGGTCACAACAGGTTTTGGGGGAGTGGGGGTGGGGAATCCACCCAGTGAGAGAACCTGTTGATTTCAAGGGAAACCAAAAGTTCCTCAAACCTGAAAAACTCATCTTAACGTTTAGCCATCAGTCTACTGCCGTTCACCTGTTCTTTTATTTGTGTGCATCATAGAAGGATATCAGGATCTTTTGATTCTGATTTTAAACAAAGAGCATTTGCATGTTGCATCTGAACTGTGGTTTTAATGCTAGTGATTGAGAACACACCAGGATCATGTGTGGGGAGCTGTAGTTTGTTTAAACATGGATGTACTTCCTGTGGCCAAAAACAAAGAGGTAGCAACAGGAGGGAGAAGTTTGCAAACCCAGTGCTCATGCAAGCACAGAGCAAGAAACCATGGTTTCCTGCTATGTCAGAACTAGGCCACCAACTAGGAGCCATTGACAGACTTCTACCTTCTCTTGCTGTTGTGACTGTTTTTCAGAGGCATGGTGCTCTTGGTCTCGGAAGTGGTGTACAGGCCTTATGACTTGCAGTAATTGATAGCCCTTTCCTCCACGAATAGGTCTCTTTTTAGAGCCATCTAAGCCAGAGGCCATCACCACATCTTGTGGCAGTGAATTCTGTAATTCGCCTCAGGCGCTTCTCTTCTCACCCAAATTACTTGAAGTTCTTTGTAAGGATTTCTGTCTAATATGCATGTGTTAGATTGAATGGGTTTTCAAAGGAGGAGGAAATAGGACTGTGCCCTTGTCAACCTGAGAAAAATAATTTGGCTTCTTCCAAGGTATCACCATTATAAGCAATATTGTAATTCTAAAACTTGTCCTTATTTTTTAAAATCATTTTTATACCACTCTTGATTTAAAAACAAACAAAACCAAGATGGTTTGCAGCGCATAAATATCCATGGTATGGAACATGCTCTCTGCTGAAATGTGAAAGGTCCTATCTGTACTGGCATTCTGCTGGCTTTTGTTTACACAGGCACTCCCTTGAATTGAGCCTCCTGTTTTAATTGCCATGTTGTTTCAGCTGGGTTGTTTTATTGTCTCTTTTAATTATGGGTGTTCATATTTTAATGTTTACATAACGTTTTTTTATACTTTGTTAACCATCTAGAATCCTGTTTGGCAATAAGTGGAATGAATATATAACAACAACAATAAATATCAAAACCCAATAATTACAGTAAATACTGCAACAGCTGCAGTAGCTGGATAATTCTCAGTAGCTTATTATTGAAAGCCTAGTTGAATAAATGCATTCTTAGGAGGTGCCAGAAACTCAGCAGAGTTAGCACCTGCCTTATTTCAAGGCGGAGATGATTCCACGTGCCAGCTGCCACAGCACAAAGACCTGCCCCACAGATGGAAAGTCAAGTGGACTCTTGTAGGCTGTGACACAGCCAGGAGGGCCCAGTATACCTGAAGGAGCGTCTCCACCCCCATCGTTCTGCCCGGACACTGAGGTCCAGCGCCGAGAGCCTTTTGGAGGTTCCTTTGCTGCAAGAAGCAAAGTTACAGGGAACCAGGCAGAAGGTCTTCTTGGTAGTGGCGCTCACCTTGTGGAACGCCCTCCCATCAGATGTCAAAGAAATAAACAATTATCTTATGTTTAGAAGACATCTGAAGGCAACCCTGTTTAGGGAAGTTTTTAATGATTGATGTTTTAATGTACTTTTAATTTCTTTCTAGATGCCGCCCAGAGTGGCTGGGAAAACCCAGCCAGATGGGTGGGGTAAAAATATTAAATTATCATCATCCTGAGGTCTCACAAATCAGGCAGGTCTGTATGGGAATAGGGGCTCCTTAAAGTAACCAGGTTGGAAATTGTTTTAGGACTTATCAGTGACAGAACCTTAAACCTGGTTGAGTAGCAAGTTGGCAGCTAGTACTGTTCTTTGAATATGTCACGCGTTCACATTGTTGCTCCAGTTAACAGTCAAACTGCTGGGTTTCTCTCAGGCTGCAGCTTCCAGATCAACCTTCATTTATACCAGCCATCCTAGAAAGGTGGTTTATAAACTATAGGTTCAATTTCTCACACGCCCCTCCCCCCCAAAAAATGCTCCTCAAAAATTTGTAAAATATTTGCATTTGATTTAACATTGCAATACTATTGAACTTTTCACAGTTGTTGTTGTTTAGTTGTTTAGTCGTGTCCGACTCTTCGTGACCCCATAGACCAGAGCACGCCAGGCACTCTTGTCTTCCATTGTCTCCCACAGTTGGGTCAGACTCATGTTCGTAGCTTCGAGAACGCTGTCCAATCATCTCGTCCTCTGTCGTCCCCTTCTCCTAGTGCCCTCAATCTTTCCCAACATCAGGGTCTTTTCCAGGGAGTCTTCTCTTCTCATGAGGTGGCCAAAGTATTGGAGCCTCAGCTTCAGGATCTGTCCTTCCAGTGAGCACTCAGGGCTGATTTCCTTAAGAATGGATAGGTTTGATCTTCTTGCAGTCCATGGGACTCTCAAGAGTCTCCTCCAGCACCATAATTCAAAAGCATCAATTCTTCAGCAATCAGCCTTCTTTATGGTCCAGCTCTCACTTCCATACATCACTACTGGGAAAACCATAGCTTTAGCTATATGGACCTTTATGGCAAGCTATAAGGCAAGGTGATGTCTCTGCTTTTTAAGATGCTGTCTAGGTTTGTCATTGCTTTTCGGCTGCAGGAATGGCTGACCTGTTTTCCATCCCTCCGACCTTCATGAGGAATTTGGCGGTTGCTAGGGGAGTAAATGGCAACCCCCCTACCTCTCCGGGGGTTACGGAGAGGGCCCGCGGGCCTGCGATGCCCCCAAACCCACCCCGGCTGTTCAAGGGGTGGGGGGGGGTGGGGGCTTGGGCCGAGAGCACTTATGAAGTGTTGGAACTCCCGGACGCTAATCTGCATGGCGGGATCTCCATGATTAAAGAAGATAATTAGGTTTAAATTCATGGACATGCTTCAGAAGGAGGGGCAGAAGCTCTGTTTACTGCCAAGGAATTTACGCTGCTGAGGGTGAGAAGTCGAGGCTGTATTTTATCTGGAAGAAGGATTGATGGGGACGGAACGACAAGGGAAGCAAGTTTTTTTATTTTTATTTTATATACTCTACGAGTTACTTCATACCTTCCTGGACGTGATGTCCTTGCTTGTTTGGAACAAACGAGAAATAAAAAAAAAGATCTGTGTGAGTAATGAACTTCATAAACTATTGATATTGAGTATATTTTTTGAAGATGTAAAACTGTTGAAGAGAGAAGCCCCCCTCTAATTGGATAGTAGGAGTGCCTGGAAAGCGTTCGGAGGATTTATGAGGTGTGACGCACTTTGAATTTGAACAGCGACCTGAAGCTAAGTTCAGCTATAGGGCAAGGAGAGCCACTAATTTATCAAGAGTTTGTGCATAATGTGACGGCTGGGTCTTCTGCCTGGAAAAGCTGTAAATTTTATAAAGATCGTTAATCTACAAAGCTATGAGAAGAAAGCGAAAGTGATTTGAGCTTTCTAAGATGGCGCTGCTCCGTGTTGAAAGACCGACGCAACAGGGACGCTCCAGATCAAGAAGATTTATGGGGAGGCTGGACTGATTAAAACTCACACAGGAGAAAGAATATATGTGAAATCTCGTTTGATACTTATCTCAGCAGCTGGGGAAAAATCGGATGAAAGAAGAAAACATCTTTGGGATTGTAGGGGAAAGATCGGGACTATTATAGATTTAGAGTGACGATTTGGACTTTAGAAAAAGACGGCAGTGAACAGTTGCGAGGAATCCCCAATTTTTTGAAGCATGGGATCCCCGAAAATTTTAGATGATTTGGCATAACATTCAGTTTGATTGATATGTATTTGTATAATTTGAAATAATGGATGTGAAATAATTGTTTTTTAATTGGAAAATTAATAAAAATAGATTTTTTTAAAAAAGGTTTGTCATTGCTTTTCTGCCAAGAAGCAGGCGTCTTTTAATTTCGTGACTGCTGTCACCATGTGCCAGTGATCATGGAACCAGGGCTGGTGCTAGGGTTTTTTGCGCCCTAGACGAGATCACCTTCTGGCGCACCCCCCCATAAAAATTAAACCCTTGAGGTCCCTTCCAACTCTACAATTCTATGATTCTGTCCCGGTCCACTAGTCATGCAGGCCACGGTTTAACAACCCCTGCTTTTAACCCCAAAGAGCAACAGGTATCGTGACCTTTGGATGTCATCTGATCAGGTCCTTGTCCAGGAGCAAATACAGGAACCCTGTAACTTTGGCCGCTTTTTAAATTAAACTTCAGAGCCATATAACATTACAACATGGATTCTAATATAAGCCTGTGAGAAACTGTGGGCTGCTTTTATGATTCTTGCAGCATTATCTGTCTCTGGTGATGATTTTATGTAGCTCTTGATTCATGGCTGCAGAATGGGATCCAGTGGAATGTAAAATGCCAGTTATGTTTTTAAAGCCATAATTCAAGAACGGCAATAAAGGAGAAAGGTTCGTTTCCTCTCCACTTGCATCTTCACACATGGGCCTGCATGAAAAAGAATATATAAGCATTCAGTCTTTGAATAGCCATGCAAGCAAGGTGGCAATATTAAACCTTTGAAAGTGTTCTTTCAGATTTCTTTTTAAAAAGTTTTTTGGGCTGTTTAGACTTTATGGGTCATTATTTTATGGTAAACAAGTGGATTTTTAAACTTGAACAGTTGGGATATTGTTCTCATCCGTTTCATCTGAACAAGCCCAATTGTTAAAAGCGATGCAAGGCCTGCTGTAAAAATGAGCAAAACTCTGAAAGTAATTAAACAGCATTTCCAAGGCCGAAGGCCTTTCCAGAGGATTAATGACTAGCTGAGAAGCACTTGATAGCCTCCACCCAGGACATTAAGCCAGCCTGATTGCTTGAAACATCTTCCGGCAGTCCAGTCATCTTAGATTTTAATGCATGCCTCTCATATTAAAATGTCATTTCTTGTTTCCAGACAAAGTAGATTGCTCTCGACGAAGCCACCTCTGCTGCCTTTGCAGTTCTATAAAATGCATTTGCAGATTATCACATCGTTCTTGATGAAGGAGGAGAGAGAGAGAGCAGTTGCTCATGTTGTTCCTCTTGAGAAATCAAGAATAACTATGGGCTCCCTTGTGCTGATCTTTGCTACCATTCATCTTGATTTGGTGCGACTTTAGCACACATCTTTTTTTGCCTGCAGTGTCTGCACAAGAAGCACATCTCAGAGGCGGCGTGTTCCATTACGAATTCCATTATGAATTCAATTATTCTCGAAAGAATCCCATTTTGAGAAGAGATCAAATCAAACTTCTAGTGTTACAAAGTATGCACTGAATTATCTTTTTAATTAATACTGGGACTTCTGTGGCTCAGTCATGTCCTTGTGCCCTCCCTCAAAAGCATTTGTCAACTCCCCTTATACAAAAGGTAATGCATGTACTCAGATGAGCCAGTGTTCCACTGGTTTGTTTATAGATAATACTCAATTCTTACTTGTTCATCTCTTGATCCTTTTGTCCCAGGACTTTTTAAATGGATGATTTGCAGGGTTAAGTAGCAGAGTGGCCATTTAATGTATCATCATCACCACCATCATCATCAACTAACAAATTTATAGACTGATTTATGGCATAAAGCTGTAGGAAGAGATTTACAGGGTGAAAATAGAATAAAACACAGAAACACAAACTCTAAGAACAATAAAATCTATTCAACAAACTCTAACCCAATAAAGCCATCTAAAACATGAGAAAACATTTCATCAAATAGAAAATTGATCTTCCATAAATGACTGGGTTATACCTCACAGAAAGCCTTCCTAAACAAAAATGTATTTAGTGGGCACCTAAACACCACCATGCTAGGTGCCTGTCAAATTTAGGCTGGTAGCAGATTCCAAAGAGCTGCAACTGAGACACTAAAAGCCCAGTTTTTAACACAAGCAACATGCACTTCAGGGGCAGTGCCCCATATCATGGGCAAGGCAGTCTCCTAGATACCTGGTTCCAAATTTATGGCTTTTAATGGGCTCAAGGGTAGAGCTGAGTGGGATGAACTAAGAGGCAGTGGGAACAAAATGAAGGGGATTTAATAATGGATGTATGGCTCAAGATAGAAAGAAACAAGATCACAAAGTGGCTAGGACTCTTTTCTCAGGTGTAATACAAAAAAGATTTCAGATGCAGTTCTACTAGAAGCAAGTGAACCATTTTATCCAGAACTTCCATTGGCCAAGTGGAAGTGAGGGTGGGCGGTGCTTTCAAGCTTCTCCACCTCCTTTGCAGGTTAAAAAAAAATCAGGGAAAATCTCTGTCCAGTTTGGGGACATGTGTGGCTGATCTAAACCATTCTTTCTGAGCCAAACCATTAACTGGTCTTTCTCTGGTATACCCCTGAACCAACCACTTCCTTGATTCCTACCAAGATCAGAGCTTGGGCATTTGCCAAGACAAGGCAAGTGAGATCTCTGAGGCAACAGGAGAAGAGGTATCAGACATTTCATCTCCCTCTCCGGTGGTGGAACTAGCTCCCTGATATTGTAAAGAGAGACCCAATATATTTTTGGGTTCGGGACATCCAGAAGCCCTAGTATTGCACATAAATTTGGTTTTTGCTTCTAATGGAAAGAAATTTGGTGGCCTTAGAGAGAGGTATGTGAACAGATTTGTTATGGTCACTTAGTGGGAAGAGGATACAAACCATAGAGGTTTCAGTTTATATTAATGCCTTCTGGAATGTTGTATCCATCCCAGAGCTTTAGGGATAGGGGGAAGTATAAAACCAAATTAAACACATTAACAGATTCAGAATCATAAGAAATGCATAAGGGCTTCATGTTGAAACTACGTAGCAAAGAGCCCTGCACCCTTCATACCTGTTCTTTTAGAGCAACCATTAGGACCCATGAAATTAGTAAAAAATACCTAGACAGCATCTTAAAAAGCAGAGACATCACCTTGCCGACAAAGGTCCTTATAGTTAAAGCTATGGTTTTCCCAGTAGTGATGTATGGAACTGAGAGCTGGACCATAAAGAAGGCTGATCGCCGAAGAATTGATGCTTTTGACTTATGGTGCTGGAGGAGACTCTTGAGAGTCCCATGGACTGCAACAAGATCAAACCTATCCATTCTGAAGGAAAACAGCCCTGAGTGCTCACTGGAAGGACAGATCGTGAAGCTGAGGCCACCTCATGAGAAGAGAAGACTCCCTGGAAAAGACCCTGATGTTGGGAAAGATGGAGGGCACAAGGAGAAGGGGACGACAGAGGTTGAGATGGCTGGACAGTGTTCTCGAAGCTACCAACATGAGTCTGACCAAACTGCGGGAGGCAGTGGAAGACAGGAGTGCCTGGCGTGCACTGGTCCATGCGGTCACGAAGAGTCGGACACGACTAAACGACTAAACAAATCATGACGCTGATCTCTATTCAGAATTGCATTGTCACCTGTATACAATAATGTCCAAGATGAATCAAACTGAACCCTTAAAATAAGGGCACTGGAACCTTGAAATAAGATCACAAAACATTGTAGGAATGGATGTCACACGTACAGGGCATATTTTGGAACTGGGCCAGCTCCCGGCACCCTGACAAAAGAGATACCTACTTGTGTATTAAGTTCTAGCTGACCTAAGCCGGCAGAGATGTCATTAGTTTTATTTTTCATTTCTTATGGGTCACTTCCCACCCAATTTCTATTTGTATACAACAAGTCTCCACCTTGCCTGCTTGGAGCACCCACTACTGTCAAAGCCGCTTTGATTAATCGACCACTCCAATCCAGTGCTGTGCTCCTTTTCTTGGTGAAGCTTTTGGCTCGTATCTGATCTAAGGTCACCCACGCTACTTATTTCCAGGGGACTTTAATCTCCATACAGATGTGGCCTCTGACACCCACCAAAGAATTTAGTGTGCTATACAATCTGCTCCTGTGTTGTCAGCATTTTCCTTTGCTGGTACATATGAAAGGTCATGGTTTTGATTTAGTTAACTTCTTGGGTCTCTCATTACCAGAACTTGAGGTCGCACACCTTGATTTCAAATACACTTCTAGTTTATTGCACCCTTATGATTCCACACCAATAAATTGCTTGTAAGACGCAGGTGGTTTCCTCAGCTTGTCACTTTTCAGCATGAAGGGTAGCAAAGTGGATCGGTATTTGTTTTCCACCTATAATACAAGCACATGGTAAATATAAATAAAATCTCCACACCTTTGTCCTGCTAGGAACCTCGTCCCTGTCAAACTGTTCTTTTTTCTTAAAACTCCTTCTTGATATGCTTCCACAAAGATTCTGGACTTCCCAGCCTCTCCCAGCTCACTAAGCCCTGTTTTCAGTTTACTGGAATGCATTAGTACTGGCACTATAAACTTTTTGAGTGCCACTGTGTCATACCTGTGAGGGGGAAAGAGTACAGAGAGCCCCCCCCCCATCCTGAGGAGCAGCTCCTCCACCAGCAGCGGCACCAGCGGGGAGGGGGAAGAGTCCAGTGAGGAAGGAGGAAGTCGGAGACGGGGCTCTGGCAGCATAGGAGAGCCCCTGCTGCACGTGGGAGAGGAAGAGAGAGAGGGGGAAGAGGGGGAGAAGGAAAACATGGAAAGGAGACCCTTTTTCCCTCCAGTTCCGGAATTACGCAGGAGGAAACGCGGGAGGAGATTTGGGGTGCCCAGACTCTTATGTTGGAAGAAGACGCGGAGCGCGCCATTCCAGGGTTCTGGGTTAGACTGAGAGGATGTATAGCTCTAGCACTGTAAATAGCCTGCACTTAATAAAAGCATGAAAAGGCAAAGGTCTGGAGAGTCGTTACTCTAGAGTAGTCGCAACGCACACCCTGTGACAATACCATTTAAGAGGTTAACCAACAGCAGACTGCATTCCACCCAATTTTAAGGACCTTGTTCTTCAACATGCGAATTTATAGCGATCGCCTCCCACTTTCTGTCCTTCCCTGATATCTCACAGAATTCACTCTCTATGATCTTCTCCATTCCTACTTCTCAGCTGCACTAGCTTGCCGAGTTGTGGCACACTGATTACAAGATGCTTTGAGGCTATTCATGAGCTGGTCTCTCCTGCAGAAAAGCTGTGCCATTCAAAGAAAGAGCTGGAAGCTTTTGTTGCTTGGGAAACGATTGGGTGTCAAATGGGCGGGAGAGGAAACCCACCAGCTTTCGTTTCGGTTCATTCTTTTTGAAACGCTCTGCCTTGGAGCACTTGACTGCAGGCTGCAAAACAGGTAGCTGACATTGGCAGCTAGACCGTTTGCTGAATGGATGGCTTTTGGCATTCAAAGGTTGTAAGCAGTTTTCCAGATCCAGAACAGGGCCATTTTGAAATCTGAACATGGGTGAGACAAAGGCATGAAGAGCGATTGTGCTGACTCTGGGCTTGCTCACTACATCAAAGTATCAAAGAGCGAACATGAAAAATCATCCAAACAGGGGAGACTGCAAATTATGACAGCTTGGTAGCCAAGTGCTAGCTTTTACTAGCCCGCCATGACAATGAGTCACTCTAGAGCTCCCAGTTGAGCAATGCTCATTTCATCTCCTCATTAATAAACCTTCGTAAAACCTTTCTGTTTAGCAGGGCTTTTGGAATACAAATAGTTTTAAGGTCTCCATTGATTTGTGTTTTAACTTGCTTTACTGAACAGTTTTTTTTTTTAAATTCCTGGACAATGTCTACTTGTTCTAATGGCTGCCTTGCCCCTTTTTGTATTTTGTTCCTTATAGTAAGTTTGTTGTTGTTACCTTGAGTTTTTAAAGGAGAGATAGAAATGTTTTAAATAAATAAAAAGAGAGCCTGAAATGAAATATTTCCCCACAGGGGAATTTCTCTGTCCCTTTAATCGTTTCGCTTGCCTTTTCCTGCACCATTTCCAGCTCAAAAATATTCTTTTTGAGATGAAGCAACCAGAACTGTTTGCAGTGTTCCAAGTGTAATTAAACCATGGATTTGTGATAAGGCAGTACAATACCAACAGTTTTATTTCCCCTCCTTTTCCTAATGACTCCTGGCATGGGGTTTGCCTTTTCTGCATCTGCCACAGGCCGAATCAACATTGTTGTCAAGCTGTTCTCCACAGCCTCAAGAGCTCCACACACTGGATTGATGTTTCCATTGAGTTATCCATTACTACCCAAAGGTTTTGGTCTATCATCACCAGTTCAGAGCCTGCTAGTATGTAGCTAAAGTTGGGTTTGTTTGTTTGTGGTCCCTACTTTACTCTTACTGACACTGAAGCGTATTTCCCTTTGGATTGACCATTTCCCCAGTTTGGAGAGATCCTTTTGGAGTGTTTTGAACTCCGTTTTGTTTTTAACACCCTGAATAATTTGGTAGCATCAAACTTGGCCGTCTCACTGTTCACCCCTGAATCTAGGTTATTCCTGAGCACGTTGAAAAGCAGCAGTTCCCACAACTTAGCACACCTCCACTGTGACAACTGTATTCCTACTCTCTGCTCCTTGTTCTTTAACCATTTATAAAGTTGAGCTGCCTTTAATGAGCGACTTTGTCAAAAAGCCTTTTGAAAGCTGAAGGGTATAATGTCTGCTAGATCATCTTGTATCCATATGCTTGTTAACACTCTCAATGAACTCTAAGAAGTTAGTGAAATGGGGCAGAGCTTTGCAGAAGCCACGTTGATTCTTCTCCAGCAAAACTTCTTTGATCAGGCGATCTGGCTGTGTCTTTACCGCAAATGAAAAAAAAAATTCACAGGGTTTGTGTTGAGTTGGCATGGACGGGCACCTCCTGACAAGCCCAGGGTCTTAGATGGGCCCATCGGCATACGTACCACCCCCACAATGCCCAGCACTGCTGCTACCTGCAACACCACACATATTGCCACTGTCAATCATGCACCTCCATCATTCCTACTGGACTGGGGCTTCATCTGCCCTCTACATGTAGAGTTGTATAATCCCATTTTAAACAGTCCTGGCTTCTCCCAAAGAACCCTGGGAATTGTTAAGGGTGCTACGAGTTGTTAGTTGACTTCTGTTCCTCCACACAGAGCTACAAGTTCTTTGGGAAGAGGGATTGACTGCTGAATCACTTTGAGAATGGCTGTTCTGTGAAGGGAATGGGTGTGTGTGTCTCCTAACAACTCTCAGCAGACTTAACAAACTACATCTCCCATGATTCTCTGGGGGAAATTACGACCATTTAAGTGGTATGATACTACTTTAAGTGCATTGTTGTTGTTGTTTAGTCGTTTAGTCATGTCCGAATCTTCGTGACCCCATGGACCAGAGCATGCCAGGCACTCCTGTCTTCCACTGCCTCTCGCAGTTTGGTCAAACTCAAGTTAGTAGCTCCGAGAACACTGTCCAACCATCCCTTCCTCTGTCGTCCCCTTCTCCTTGTGCCCTCAATCTTTCCCAACATCAGGGTCTTTTCCAGGGAGTCTTCTCTTCTCACGAGGTGCCCAAAATATTGGAGCCTCAGCTTCAGGATTTGTCCTTCCAGTGAGGACTCATGGCTGATTTCCTTCAGAATGGATAGGTTTGATCTTCTTGCAGTCCATGGGACTCTCAAGAGTCTCCTACAGCACCATAATTCAAAAGCATCAATTCTTCAGCGATCAGCCTTCTTTATGGTCCAGCTCTCACTTCCAGACATCACTACTGGGAAAACCATAGCTTTAACTATATGGACCTTTGTCGGCAAGGTGATGTCTGCTTTTTAAGATGTTGTCTAGGTTTGTCATAGCTTTTCTCCCAAGAAGCAGGCGTCTTTTAATTTCGTGACTGCTGTCACCATCTGCAGTGATCAAGGAGCCCAAGAAGGTGAAATCTCTCACTGCCTCCATTTCTTCCCCTTCTATTTGCCAGGAGGTGATGGGACCAGTGGCCATGATCTTGGTTTTTTTGATGTTGAGCTTCAGACCATATTTTGCGCTCTCCTCTTTCACCCTCATTAAAAGGTTCTTTAATTCCTCCTCACTTTCTGCCATCAGGGTTGTGTCATCTGCATATCTGAGGTTGTTGATATTTCTTCCGGCAATCTTAATTCCGGCTTGGGATTCATCTAGTCCAGCCTTTCGCATGATGAATTCTGAATATAGGTTAAAGTGCATATAAGTTAAAGTGCATAGTGCAGATATTGCTCAGATTGGTAGAGTGAGATGAATTTCTCTTGCCTTCCCCTCACCTGTTTCCTTGTACTCTTGTCAACTGAATGCCCTGATAGGACACACCACATGCCATACCACATATAAGACCCAGCCAATGATATCTTGTTTTCTCCCTTTTGGCACTTCTCCTGCACTTCTCCATTTGTTAGTTTCTCCAACCGGCTCTCTCCCCCTCCCCACATTACTCTCTGCAGACAGTTGTTTTGAAGTGCCTCTGACTTATGTGAGACCGCAGCTGTCATCTTCCAGCATTCAGCTCTGTGGTGAAGCACAATGCTCCCATTGCTGTAATTTATCTGCACTTTAGCTTTCAATGTGAGTTGTTTCAGTTTCATACAATACCTGCCTTAAATTTACCCGGTGCTCAGTGATCATAGTATATATCCGTGTTGATACCAAAATGCATGTGCAGGTAAGGTTGGTGCTGGCAGGGGGGTGGGGGAGAGCTATTGCCCGAGTGGTGAATCAGTTGAATGGCACATATCTCATATCCAGGCCTAAGCTTTTCAGTGACCACTGCAAGCAAACCAAGAACAATGGCTTCACTCAAATTTTGCTTTAAATGCCTTTCTGAGAGGAGAATAGGAGCAATCAAGGGGATATTTGATCCCACTGCAGAAAAAATAAAAATAAATGATAGTCCAACCAAACTTACCAATAAGCTTCCCAGACTCTGAGCAGTGAGAGATCCTGGGGGTTACAAGTGCTTTTCCAGGATCCAGTTCCCTGGGAAAGAAGATCACGGGTATCTTTAGGGGAAATAGGGTGTTGGGGGAGGGGTAGTACCTCTGGCGGGAGAAACACCATGCTCCTTCTGGGGTAGTTTGTCCACCTTTGGTCCCCACCCTACACTCAGCTCTCACTTGTGGCTCCCAGAAGCTGTCAGCATACAACAGTGAGCAAACCCCAGGAAACTGCTATAACTGGCTGGCTAAATCAGGTGAGTTTAGCCAATGGGTCTCAAACCCTTGGTGATTTAGGGACATCCCCTGCATACAAAGACAGGCTCTGGCAGATTGAGCAGATGAGACCAATACTAGGTTCAATGGTCAAGAAGGCAGTTTCTGCACATGATGTGAGGGGCAGATGGGGCTTGTCAACCTGGGAGGGTAGCCCATCTAGGAGAAGGAAGGAAGACTTTGATCCTAAACCTCTGCTGTCTTGTGGGATATCTTCAGGAGAAGAAAGAGCTAAGGAGTTGCCTCCTTCAAACAACTCCTGCAGCCAAGCTGGTGCGAAACGTATTGCTCTGCTTTCCTTAGGACGACATCAGTAAGGCTGAGATGGGGGTCTTGTTGACTGGGCAGTCCAGGACCTCCACACACACTGCCCAGGATTGTGTACCAGAGAGGTTACTTCGGTGCTGCTAACACACCAGTTTGACTTCAACTCCAGAGGTACATTCCATTGTCTCTTGAGACAGATCGATGCCAACAACAATATACCACCTGAGCATAATGCGTACATCATCAACATCCCCATAGATCTTGCTTCCCCTTCAGGTATCCATGAGTGCTCCCAATTCCAGTGCAGAGCAAACACATCTCTCTCTGCACCTCCAGCCTGCTTTAAGGATCACACCTAGCAACAACTCTGGCTATTTATTGTTCTTCTACCTAGGATCCCACAGCCTCCAGCCAAGGATCTCCCATCTTTCCTGGAGAGCACCAGCACTTAGTTCATTCTTTGATGTGCTGATGAGCACTTAACTGGCCTGCCAAGCCATTACCTGGAGGAAGGAATTGGTTTGACAAGCTTCTCCTTTTACTGTATATTCTATCCTCAGATACAGGATCACGAGGTCTGGATCCAGGATTTCATCCAGACTGACACCCCCAGCCCGTATCATTTCGCAAGCACGCTAAGACCCAGTTCGTATGCTAGAAGCTGTGGTTCATATGAGAAGTGCAATACAATTTTAGAGAAGTCAGTGAAAGAAGATATACAGCCCAGTTTGTTCAAGTTGCCACGGTGGTGCCATGCTAGTTCCTGCCTTGTCTGTTACACTGCTTAGCAAGCAGGCCACTATCATAACATCACGACAAGCACAAATATAGATGTAAGGATAATCTCTAACAATGAAATCAGTTCCACTTAAATAGGATCTTCCAAAACTGATACATGATACAGTGTAAGATCTTCTAATCTACGGTAGGCAGCACTAATGTTTCATTGTAATTATATTTTCATACCCCTTTTGAGTGTCTGGAGGTCCCCATGGATTTTGAGGGTCATTAGGACAGGACCAGAGGCTCTCATTTTTTTAAAAAAGTACAGGCATCCCCCCCACTTATGTGGGGGTTACGTCCCAGGCCCCTGTGTGCATAAGCGGAATTGTGTAAAGCTTCTAAATACCTATTTTTCGCTGCTCTCCAGCTGTCTCTCCACTCCAGACCAAAATATATAGAATTTAAGGTCTGGAGATGGCTGGAGGCAGTGCGGGAAAGCAGCTGCTCCTACATTATCTCACATGTCAGCAGTTTAGCAGGGGGGCTGAGCGGCCCAAACAAACCCCACTGCACCTCTGATCTCCTTGGGACTTCCTCCACCCTCACTGGTGTCCTCTTGGGGCTCAGGGGAGAGTCTCCACATGAGCCATGAGGACTCTCCAGCTCTCTTCCTGGCTTGATTCTATTTATTCCCCCCCCCCCAGCACCGCATACCACACGAGTGAATAGAATGTGCATAAATGGGAGGGATGGCTAATGTTGTTATGTGTTCCTCACTTTCCTCAGTGGTGGCATCCCAGGGGCACTCTAATAAGTTTAGTTTCCTTTGGAGCACTGCAAACTCCATTGGTTGTAGCCAGGGCTGGGTGTAGATGAAGAGAGGCCCTAGGCTACTCCATTTGTGAGCCCTCCCCCAATCCCCCACCCTCACGACTAGAAGAAAATGGAAGTGTTATAAACAAAATTGAGTGAAGCGAAGGATAATGATGGGTATTTAAAATTCTGCAATTCTCAATTTCTCCTCTAAAGGACATAAGATGTTTTTGTTAACTTGTAGCAACATCTAAAGGTAAAGGTAAAGGGACCCCTGACAATTAAGTCCAGTCACAAACAACTCTGGGGTTGCGGCACTCATCTCGCTTTCAGATCGAGAGAGCCGGCGTTTGTCCGCAGACAGTTTTTCCGGCTCATGTGGCCAGCATGACTAAGCTGCGTCTGGCGCAACAGAACATCAACACCAGAGCAGTGCACGGAAATGCCGTTCACTTTCCTGCCAGAGCGGTACCTATTTATCTACTTGCACTTTTGGGCGTGCTTTTGAACTGCTAGGTTGGCAGGAGCTGGGACAGAGCAATGGGAGCTCACCCTATCGCGACGATTCAAACTGCTGACCCTTTGATCGGCAAGCACAAGGCTCAGTGGTTTAGACCACAGCGCCACCTACTTAATATAAACAGATCTTTGTCTACTGGAAGCAAGCAGAATCCTAAAAGCTGGCAGCAACCTTGTAGGTGCTGCACCTAAAGCCAGCTCACTGCTATAAAACTCCCTGCCTCTGATTCTCTCTTGGAAGCCAACATGCAACCTCCTTCAGACTTTCTCTGTCCCATTGACAAAACCGGAGGGTGCCACTTTTCCAAACTTCCGCATCAATCCCCCTCTCCCACAAATTGGAATGCTTCACCAAAATAGAGGACAAAAGATGACACAGGTTTTCATAAAATTTGTATATGCTTGTATATGTCTTGATTAAAATTTAAAAGCAATTACTGTAATTTAAATAGAAACCCATTGCATCACTCCATACTGGGGAGGAACGTGAGCAGATGGCCTGTGTTCCCGTTAAGTCCGCTTACTATGTGTTGATGGGGGAACTTCCAAGCTCCCCCCCCCCGTCTTATGGTTATGTACCTTTACACCAGATTTGCCTTGGTCAACCCTTCAAATAACACCTGCAAACAGAGGATTGTCCTCTGCAATATAAGAGTCCCTGTGGGTTAAACCACAGAGTCTAGGGCTTGCTGATCAGAAGGTTGGCGGTTCGAATCCCTGCAACGGGGTGAGCTCCCGTTGCTCGGTCCCAGCTCCTGCCCACCTAGCAGTTCAAAAGCACATCAAAGTGCAAGTAGATAAATAGGGACCGCTCCGGCGGGAAGGTAAACGGCATTTCCGTGCGCTGCTCTGATTCGCCAGAAGCAGCTTTGTGATGCTGGCCACATGACCCGGAAGCTGTCTGCGGACAAACGCCAGCTCCCTCGGCCTATAGAGCGAGATGAGCGCCGCAACCCCAGAGTCGGACACGACAGGACCTGATGGTCAGGGGCCCCTTTACCTTTTAACCGGGAATTACAATCTAAAAACTTGAAAGAAGAACTCTGACTTCTCAGGAATCAAGGAAACATCTCCTTCCATTAGCTCCTATTGAGGAAACATCAGCCAGTCATCCTTGACTATGAGAAAGCCATCTGCCTAACGGAATAGTCTCCAGTCTCCATAACAACATCCATTCTTTATAGTCATGTTGTTGTTGTTTGCACAATTTTAATCTTCCGTTTATTAACGCTTGATAGTGTTCGCTGGAAGATTCTAGGGATTGATCTTTCGGAACGGAGAAGGATGCAGCCGTGATCTCTTCTTATTCATTTCTCAACTTACAGCGCCTCTGTTTCCCAATGGAGCCCTTTTATTGCTATTACTTAGGTATCAGGCGCTTCCATGAAAACACACAGCCTGCCAATAAACATAATACAGTGGCTGTGAGAGACACTTTTATGCTGTGATCAACATTTTCCCAACTTCCTGTAAAATGCATTATGCATCTCGCAGCTGTAGCATATTTTGTTTAAAAGTACAGTGTGGGCAGGGGAGGGTGGAATAAAACCTTACATTTTTTTAAAAATACATTATTCAGCGTGAAAACAGAAGACTACATTTCCCCTTGCATAGCTTTCAGCCCACCAACCTTGGTCTGCATGCCAGTTAACAGATCACACCTTATTACAGATATGGAAGTTTAAACCTCCCCCATTAAATAAATTCAGACAAGACTCAAATTTTGGTTTGGTTTTTGGCAGAATTTAGGACACAACTTTATTGATTACATCAGGTGAGTGGTTGCATAGGCTCTGGTTCGACTAGCTCCCTGCACCCTTGCAGGTAGCGCTGACCCAGGGCAGCAGCATAGGTCAGCCTAGGGTGAACACCTGGAATGGCGGAAAGCCGGGGTCATGCTTTGTCCACCACCCAGATGTCCCCCTGAACTCAGGCACTGGCACAACCCTTCGCAGGGTTGACCAAACCATTGAGTCCCTGGATTCCTTTAACAGAATACCCTTCACATAGGGATGGTGAGAGCGTTCCCCCATCCCAATCACCTGAACCAGAGCCTATCCGCCACGAGAGCACCCGCTGCTCTCCGCCAACCACTCACACCTGTAACCAATCCATTAACTCTGCTGACACGGAAGCCAGCCATAAATCATTCCCAGTCACAGACAGATGAACCCCACCAAGCCTGTAAAGGGACGCATTGCAATAGGTAATACCCGGGTGATGGATCACCCAAGGCCAGTTGCTGCCTCACACTTGTGGCTGGGATTTTCCGAAGGCTAGTGAGGCAGCAGCGAGCTCTGGCTCAAGGGGCCGAAGCCCTGTGGGGCAAAGCCCCTTGGGGGGGGGGATGGGGAAAAGGCAAGGTGGGGATTAACGGGGAGGGGATAATTGACTAAAGGAGAAAACAGGGAAAATAAAGGGAATAATGGAAACAGATCACCGTAATCATCAAAGATAGATCGCTCTCTCTTTCAGCTCGCAGCGGACACGTTGCTGGTGTTCTGATGCACTGACCAAAAGAGGAAGCTCTGGGTCATGTGCATGGGCATATATGGGTCCCTTGATCAGTTTGGCTAGCGTCCTATTGGCCTGATTAAACCCAGCATCAAGGGACCTACCAATAGGGTGTTGTGGCTATCCATTCATACCCACTCACAACACAGGGTTTGGTTGCCAGGTCGCACCGAAACATGTGCCCTCTTTGAGGAACGACACGATTTATAGAGGCAGAGGATCCCAGTGGCTTGGCCTTGGATCTCTGTTTAAATCCCAGAATGGCATGACCCTGCATTATTTTGGGCAAGTTGTCCGTCCGCCCCCCGCCATGTGATTAATATTAGTGTTATAGCATGCACTAATAAGATAAGATGTTATAGATTGTGGGGGGAATTCCCCCCTAGAAACTAATAACCCTAGAAATTAATATATGATAGGAGTTTGATTATTTGGGATGTGAAGAGAGAAATACCAACTGCAGAGGAGTTCCTGAGCTAGCTTATGCAAAAACAACCTGACCAAGTTAGGGCCATTAAGAAACAACACAGGCCACTAAGAGCCATTGGCAATACATTGGGCTCATGCTTTCTAGTCATGGGACAAGCAGAAATGTAGATAGGCCCCAGTGGATTCCTTTACATGCCTATGTAGAAGTAAGTTCCATTGATTTCATTGAAGCTTGTTCCCAGGTAAATGTTAGCAGGCTTTCAGTGCTTATTACACACTCCTATCTTCATTCAGAAATAAGTCCTTTGGAGTTCACTTTCAGCTCAGTGGGTATAGGGATGCAGCCTTAAGTACTGAGCTCTCATTAAAGTTTCCTTTGGCGAGCAGACAGCCTTGACATTTTGTTCTGTGTAAATGAAAGGCAAGAATAAAAACCCAACAAAGGACATTGCCACAGTTATCCAGTGGTGCACTTACCCGAACAACTCCAGGATGCTAGCCAGATTACCGTAACTAGCAACACGTTTGGAAGGAGGCCTCACTAAGGTAGAACTTTCTTGCACATAAGATAGGAAGTGCTTCTGTTTGATGCCCCGGCAACAAAACAAAAGCAAGCAATACTTTTGGCTTAACCAAGCCAGATATCCGTTTAATATGATGTTTTATAATACATTCCTAACTCTGAACTCAGTGGGACTTACTTCTGAAGAGATGTATGGCTGTTCAATGCTGTAAGGTTAGTGACGGGGGTTGTGCCATGAATCCCAATCACATTGCTCCTATGAATTGTTTTATTGGTTGTGAAAATGAGATCTGAGAGTGTCAGTGTGGGCATGGCTGTGATAAGATTGCCTAGAATTTGTCACTAAACTGATTTTTTTTTAAGAGGGGGGAGGTTTTTTTTGCCTACTCTGTGCCTACTCCAACAGAGATCCAGGGAGTCCCAAATGTTGGATGGCTTCCTCTGGAAGTGAAAAACAAAGTTGTTTACCAACACCTTTTCCTCCCATTCTTGCTGTTCTGATTTTCACTATGTATTCCCACCCGACCCCAGTTTGGTTTAAATAACTGGATTTTATTGATTACGATGGGTTAAATCCAACAGTCACTGCATGAGCAGAATGATGTCTGCTCATGCAGTGACATTTTTCCTTTCCCTGCATCATTCCCCCTACCTCGCAAAATCTCCGGAGGGTTGAGGGAAGCTGCAGAGCAGATAGGAGGTGTGTGGCTCAAGGCAGGGAGGGAGTTGAATGAGCCGAAGTTGTTCTGTTTCCACTGTGACTTCACAGGACCCCACTCAGTGTGTTGCACTGCATTTTCCATGTAAACTTCTTTGATAATTTGTCGCAGAGGTGAAAAGCAGCATATAACTTCTCCAAATAAACAAACAAACAGGGTGCCTTTGGTAACCAACCGCAGTTGGCTCAGCAGAACGTCCCTTTGTCATCAACAGGCCACCACCAAGTTAAGCAAGGGACGTGCGAAGTGGTGGCAGTGCATCGGTGCTGCAACAAGAACAGGATTGAAGAGCGGTCGCAGACGGTCAAGTGCTCCTGCTTCCCAGGTCAGGTGGCTGGCACAACAAGAGCGCAGCCCTCCTGCGTCGAAGGTAAGCAGCTTCAGCCCCATTTGTCACATCGGCTTAGAAAAAACCCCAAAATCTCCTTGATGGTTTTGATTTCCTGCTGTCTGGAAGGAAAGAATAATCCTCCCCTTTGTTAAATTTGGACACATTTCTCTTTGTTAATGATAATGAGTATGTGCCTAAATCATGGTGTAATTAATCTCCTTTATGTACTCACCCGTTTGGTGCCAGGAAGATTTCTTGGTGGGTTTTATTACCTTTCTTGTAGTTTTGAACAGAAGATTTTAAAGCAGAACTGGAACCAAGGGAATTCAGTTCTCACTTTGTTGTTCTACCAGGGAGAGGTAGGTGATCCTTGTGCCAAGCAAGGGCAGATCAACCCATAGGTTAACTACGCTATGAGGGTAGCCTCAACCAAAATCAGATCAGGGCTATAGTTCAATTAACAGTGAGCTGTGCTGTGTGGTGAGTGGGCCTATCCTTGCCCTTATGCTGGAATTTTCCTGAACACATTTTCCTTTGCCAATAATTATAATAAATATTTGTGCTTTTTAGAATATGAGAAACAGAACTCTCAAGCTATACATAGTATTCCATTTTGGGGGTATTGTTTGTTGTTTAGTTGTTTAGTCGTGTCCGACTCTTCATGACCCCATGGACCAGAGCACGCCAGGCACTCCTGTCTTCCACTGCCTCCCGCAGTTTGGTCAAACTCATGTTCGTAGCTTCAAGAACACTGTCCAACCATCTCGTCCTCTGTCGTCCCCTTCTCCTTGTGCCCTCAATCTTTCCCAACATCAGGGTCTTTTCCAGGGAGTCTTCTCTTCTCATGAGGTGGCCAAAGTTTTGGAGCCTCAGCTTCACGATCTGTCCTTCCAGTGAGCACTCAGGGCTGATATCCTTCAGAATGGATTTGGGGGCATTAGTAGACCTGTTTTGAAGAAGGGTTTATTCACTCTGTGAATTAACCACACTCCTGACATCACACAATCCAGGGCCACATTCACACCGTACTTTTAAAATGCTGCGGTGCTACTTTAAAAGGCCATGGCTCTCCCTCCAAAGAATCTTGGGAATTGTAGTTTTTTTAAGGGTCTGAGAATTGTTAAAAGGTAAAGGGACCCCTGACCATTAGGTCCAGTTACAGACGACTCTGTGGTTGCGGCGCTCATCTCGCTTTACTGGCCGAGAGAACTGGCATACAGCTTCCGGGTCATGTGGCCAGCATGACTAAGCCACTTCTGGCGAACCAGAGCAGCGCATGGAAATGCTGTTTACCTTCCTACCGGAGCTGTACCTATTTATCTACTTGCACTTTGATGTGCTTTCGAACTGCTAGGTTGGCAGGAGCAGGGACCGAACAATGGGAGCTCACTCAGTCATGGGGATTTGAACCGACCTTCCAATCCGCAAGCCCTAGGCTCTGTGGTTTAACCCACAGAGCCACCCGTGTCCCTCTGAGAATTGTTAGGAGACCATGTAGGATCCCAGGGCACATTTCATTAAATCTCAAAGCCATGTGCGAAGCTTTTAAAAACACACACAAACGAACAGATGTTATGATGAACATATAAATCAACAACAGCAGCAATTGTGACAAGAACGGGAGAATGAAAGCCCCTGAAAAGATCAGATACCTAAAGGCAAATGAGGATGGGGGAGGGGAAGCACAATTTTGGTTGCTTGGGTACAGATGTCATTATTGCTACTATAACGGAATATATGCAAGCCTGGTTTTAATTGCTGGTAATCATCACAGTAGTGCTTGGTCAGGTAAACATCCTGATATCATTACTATTATTAGAATTGCTGCACTGGTTCTATCCATGGCCCCTTTGATGAAAACATGAAGGTGTTCACTTCCTTGGGTTAAATGCATGTTTATGGCTGAAATTTAGCTTGCTGAAGAGATTCAGGAAATTGCTCAATATTTCACTTTTCCTTCCTGTTCCCCCCAGCAACTACACAGTAGCATATTTCCCTTTTTACGGGATAGCTTTATGTTAAGAAATGGCACCTATAAGTCTTAATTAGGGTTTCTGTCAGCTCACCAGTGGAAGGAATCTTAAGATGTAAAATGCGGTGAGATTTACATTTAAGGAAAGCAGTGCAATGTTTTAATAGCCTGCCGCTAATTAATATTGACATAGAAATCATATTTGTTAATCCACACGGAAGAGACTTATCTTCAATTTTCATTGCTTTCCACACAAAACCATGACCTTTAAAAGTGAAATAACAAAAAGCCCCGGGTTTTTCCTAACTTCCCCTGACGTTTTAATTCTGCGAATTAACCCATAAATAAATGGAAACTCACAACAAACACCCCACACCCCAAACACTGTAATAGCACCATCACCACCACCAATTTGTACAGACATAAAATCCATGTATGAATTGTATTACTGCGCAGATTAATTCAGAAGAGAAACCAAATGTGCCTTGAAGCCACTATAGATGAGCAGATGCCTCACTGCACTAAATAAGTGGGGCAAGATTATTGGCAAGTGGATTTTGAAGGAGGGGAATAAATTTGTCAGCACTGGGGCCCAGGAGAAGCCAGCAGGACAAGACAACAGGGAAGGAGCCGAGGAAAGGAGGTGTGGCAGAGGGATGGAACGTCAGCTAGAAGGGCTTAGGATGAGCAGAGTCATAGAATCATAGAATTGTAGAGCTGGAAGGGACTCTGAGGATGATCTAATCTAATCCATGGGTAGGCAAACTAAGGCCCGGGGGCTGGATCCGGCCCAATTGCCTTCTAAATCTGGCCCGCGGATAGTCCAGGAATCAGCGTGTTTTTACATGAGTAGAAGTGTCCTTTTATTTAAAATGCATCTCTAGGTTATTTGTGGGGCATAGGAATTTGTTCACCTCTCCCCCCCCAAAAAAAATAGTCCAGCCCCCCACAAGGTCTCAGGGACAGTGGACCAGCCCCCTGCTGAAAAAGTTTGCTGACCCCTGATCTAATCCAACCCTGGACCAGGTTAATTCTGTGTCCAGGGCGGCTGTCTACCAGCTCCATCTGGTACGCAGGCTGAGACCCTACCTGCCTGCGAACTGTCTCGCCAGAGTGGTGCATGCTCTGGTTATCTCCCGCTTGGACTACTGCAATGCACTCAACGTGGGGCTACCTTTGAAGGTGACCCGGAAACTACAACTAATCCAGAATGCATCAGCTAGACTGGTGACTGGGAGTGGCCACCGGGACCACATAACACCAGTCCTGAGAGATCTACACAGGCTCCCAGTACGTTTTGGAGCACAAGTGTTGGTACTGACCTTTAAAGCCCTAAACAGCCTCAGTCCTGTATACCTGAAGGAGCATCTCCACCCCCATCATTCAGCCCAGACACTGAGATCCAGCACCGAGGGCCTTCTGGCGGTTCCCTCATTGCGAGAAGCGAGGTTACAGGGAACCAAACAGAGGGCCTTCTTGGTAGTGGCACCCGCCCTGTGGAACGCCCTCCTAGCAGAAGTCAAGGCAATAAGCAACTATTTTAGTTTTAGAAGACAACTGAAGGCGGCCCTGTTTAGGAAGCCGCCCAGAGTGGCTGGGGAAACCCAGCCAGATGAGCGGGGTATAAATAATAAATTATTATTATTATTATTATTATTATTATTATTAGCACTGCAATGCAGCTGCCTCATACGGGGATCAAACCTGCAACCTTTGTTTTATCAGCACCATGCTCTAACCAACTGAGCTATCCAGTCCCCTCTACTTCCAAGAGTACTGGATGCCTTTTCCTCTTCTACCTTGGCCGTCAACAGCTAAGGCATTTTTGTTTAATGCAGCCACCCTCCTTCATTGAATTTATGCTGCTCTGTTCCATTTCAGAACTGTTTTACATGTTTTATAACTAGGTTAATTTTTTTATCTCTTTAATAATTGTATATTCCATTTGTTGTAACGCACCCTGGGACCTCACAGTGAGGGGCGGGTAAATAAATAGTAAAGGAGAAGGGGTGATTTGTGCCTTATGCCTGCTGGATCAGACGAAAGGCCTCATTCTGATCTCCCAGCAGCCAACCAGGTGCCTATAGAAAGCCCACAGGCACAGTAGCCCTCTTGCACTCTTGCTCCTCAGCAACTGGCACTGGAGTTAATATAGACATCACAACAAATCTAGCTTTTAAGCAGTCCAAATTGGTAGCCATCACAACACCTTGCAGTAGTCAGTTCCATATTTTTTAACTATGTGATGCATGAACAAGTACTTCCTCTTGCCTGCCCTGTATGTTCTTTGGAAAGCTGTTTGTTCCAGCCTTTTGCAATAAATCCCTAGCTGTGTTTGGGGCGTGTCTTTTTGTCTTCCGCTGTTGCTTCCATCCTTCACCCTTGGAGGCTGCGCTAGTTGGATATAATCGCACAACAGATGGGCTTCTTGAAGGGGAGTGAGAGGGAAAAGGTTGTGTAAGAGGAAGTCTTATATTTATCTGATGATCTAACACAGTCGATTTAAACCTCTAGTGGGAAAACCCCCGTAGCCATGAGAACAGAGGTAAAATTGTAGAGTTATTAGGGGGCAGCTGGAGAGCTCCTGCGCCTGACAGACCCACCTGGGTCCTCCGCCATGTACTCCCATCCGACCTCACTGTATTATGTTGTGCTATCCAGGGTCATAGGCTTCTCCAGCCTTTTGCTAATGATTCTCCCACAATATGGAATATGGTGATGTCGCAGTGCATAAGGCTGGATACCAATAAATGGTGGAGACATCCTTTAACATGTCCCATGTTTACCGTGGCATCAAACCAGTTCTGGGCACCACAGTTCAAGAAGGATACTGATAAGCTGGAACGTGTCCAGAAGAGGGCAACCAAAATAGTCAAAGGCCTGGAAACGATGCCTTATGAGGAACGGCTTAGGGAGCTGGGTATGTTTAGCCTGGAGAAGAGAAGGTTAAGGGGTGATATGATAACCATGTTCAAATATATAAAAGGATGTCATATAGAGGAGGGAGAAAGGTTGTTTTCTGCTGCTCCAGAGAAGCGGACACGGAGCAATGGATTCAAACTACAAGAAAGAAAATTCCACCTAAACATTAGGAAGAACTTCCTGACAGTAAGAGCTGTTCGGCAGTGGAATTTGCTGCCAAGGAGTGTGGTGGAGTCTCCTTCTTTGGAGGTCCTTAAGCAGAGGCTTGACAGCCATCTGTCAGGAATGCTTTGATGGTGTTTCCTGCTTGGCAGGGGGTTGGACTGGATGGCCCTTGTGGTCTCTTCCAACTCTATGATTCTATGATTCTATGATTCTAACCTTCCCATAACGAATGGCGTCCCTGAGCACTGTGGATGTGGCCGTACCCAAGGTGGTATGGTGCTACCTTGGCACTCTAGACCTCCTTCCCTGCACCTACAAAATTTATTGCATGAATATGCTACTCAGGAGTTGGGTGGGAGAAATGTTTTTCATGAGCTGCCCAAGCGTTTGCTATTTGAAGACTTCCTTCAGATATTTACATATTCTCTATGCCACATAGCCTCTTCTTTTATTTAGAGATTAGATTTGCCTTGATGCTTACGTTTTTCATACTGTATTATGTGTGCATGCAACTCAGATTTAATTACTCAATATACGGTACACACACACGCACATATATGTATGTATATGCGCTGAATGCTAAGCGATGACTGCACATTTTATGCTATGTCCCCTGCAACACTAAAGCAGGACTTTACGATAGACAATAAATAGATATTTACTAAAATGTGCATCAGCGTAGGAAAGGCTTTTGTGACGATATCCTAATTGCAGGGGTAAACTGGACATTACATCTATTTTGTCAAAAACAAATCCTTGCTGAAACAGTTTGGTGCCTGTGCTTTAGATTTCAATAAGAAAAGCATTAAGAATGCAAGAACCAGAGGTATAAAAGCAGACACCCCTGTATTTCCCCCTGTAGTGTGATGGCTTAGCATACTTCATTTATACTGTAAGCACCGAGGTAATTTATTCAGGTACTTTAGGGCAGAAACCCATGCATGTCCATTTACAGTTTGCAATTTTATTTTTTATTTTTTTGTGATCTAACCCAACCCTGTGGAGGCTTCCATGCTGCAGAAGCCTGAAGGAGGTTTTTAATTAAGCTTGTCTCCGCCTGGCCCCACTTGTGTAACTAATTATTTTCAGTATCATGAAAGACTTTCATTATTCATTTCCCTTTCAAAGAGCTTACCCCACCCCCGACTTGCACTGTGTAACTTGAACCTATTTTGTAAATGATTTTTTTTAAAAAAAAGAAAAACATAGCTGTTTGGCTTCTTTGGGATGATTTCATTTTACTCCCTCTCTATCAATAAATGTAGGCTATAGTCATCCTTTTCCATATACGGCAGTGGAAATACCTAGAATGCCCCCAATATGCAGGGTTCACAGGCTTTAGATGGAGAAGCCGTCTTAGAAACTATGATAGCTGGTGAACCAACTGAAGTTGGTAATGGGTGCTCCAAGCCACCGAGGTTACCTGGGCTTGTAAGTGACATGGCTCTAGAAGCACACCTGAGTGATACACCTGGTCCTTCAGAGAGAATCCAACACTATCCAGGGCAGATGAACAATGCAATTCCTAGACTTGGGGACCAACATAGGGTTTCTGACTTGTCAGGTTTCACCCTGATGCAGCCCATAGCTACAGTTAGGCACCAGTTTAGGACATGCATGGTGTCTCCTGATTCAGATGTTACAGATAAATAGAGCTGAGAGTCATCGGAATACTGGTGAGACTATGCTCCTAATCTCCTAATGACTGCCTTTGGTGGCTTTGTAAGGACACTAACTAGCACTGGGGACAAAATCATGCCCTGTGGCAGGGACAGACTTTGGTAATCTTTTGTAGTATGTCGCCCTGTGCGAGGCCAACATTTGGCATTGCCATATGGATTTTCTCAGTTATAGATCTTCTCAGTGCCTGCTTGGCTCAGAGACCTGTGCAGGGGAACTGCCTGCACTGCCCTAAATCAAGCACCCTGCCAGGGTGCAAAGGCACAGGCACCCAATACTCATATAAATAGGAGTGAGCACCTTAAAACAGTGTCTCCAACTCACAGAGATGGTCCAGGAAGGTCCTGTGGTTAAACATCTCCATTGTTGTTGAGAGATCAAGGGCAATGAGCAGTATCACACTCGTCCTGTTCCTCTCCCTTCCCCAAAGAACGGGCAACCAAGGCCCACTCTGTCCCCAAACTGAGCCTGAATCCAGATCAAAATGGATGAAGTTTCAACTGAGGACATCTATGGTTGAACTACCTGCAGGATTGGCAAGGGTTCAAAATCCAGCTTGTAACCTTTCATGAAAGTCCTGGATTCAAATAGGCCATAAATGCCTAAACTTAACAAACTTTGGTTATGAATGAAGATTGGCAAGGGTTCAAAATCCAGTTTGTAAGCTTCATGAAAGTCATGGATTCAAATAGGCCATCTAATGAAGTGTGCATGCACACGGAAGCTCATACCAAAATAAAAACTTAGTTGGTCTTTAAGGTGCTACTGAAGGAATTTTTTTATTTTGTTTCGACTCAGACCAACACGGCTACCTACCTGTAACTTGAACAAACTTTGGTTATGAATGAAGATTGGCAAGAGTTCAAAATCCAGTTTGTAAGCTTTCATGAAAGTCGTGGATTCAAATAGGCCATAAATGCCTAAACCGAACAAACTTTGGTTACGAATGAAGAGATTTGCGCTGTTTTGATTTAAATAGGATAGGAAACTTTGTTTTAGTAGACTGTCAGGAACTAATAGCACTCACCAGGAACAAACACAAACAGTAATTAAAATTTGAAATCCGTTCAGCCCAAAGGCTTGAGTGCCATAAATCAGTGAAATTCCAGCCTTATCCATTGAGTCTTTTCTTAAGAACTATCTCATTTGTGAAATGGGTCTAATAATAGTCATCATGTTGCAAGGCTTAATTGATGTTGGTGCAGCACTTTGCTGTTCCCCAGTTCAGCTACGAAATGTAGATAGTGATGGAAGTAAAAGCAGCTCATTAAAAGAAAAAGGATAGCAAGGAACAAAGAGAACAGATGAAAAATTGGGGGTAGTTAGAAACTGCTGGCAGGCCCTATTGATCTGCTTCTCGGAAGGAATTCTTCACCCCATCTAAAGAGGCTGGGGTCTATGGCATCTCTTTTCCATTACAGGTCTCAATCTACTCTCTGGCCATTCTCTCCTATGGGTTGAAAATAGGCCAGAATCTTGCAAGCTACAAAATATGGGAAAGAAGGGCAGGCATTGTCCGAGCAGTGGAACAGGACACGCCACTGTCTCAGAGCTCCTTGTATGTGGACCTACCCCTTTCTGCTTCCTAGGGGCTCCTTGAGTCTCCAGAAATGGGCCTGACTCATGCTTTTCCTCCCCACCGGCTGACCCACAGATGTATCGATCTGCTGAGCTCTGGAAGCAGCATTGCAAATGAAAAGGAAGAATAAAACATTTAACAGAATGAGAAGGGATAGCAGCAGCTTTTAACTGCCTTGCGCTGCAGTTGAAGGAGTCCAACAGAGCCACACACTATTGTGTTTCATTAAAGGTCAACCTCTTCTGTGTTACTTAAACAAGCGGCAAACACTTGACTTTAAAGCGATCATCAAGGGATTTGGCTTTATTTCCCCCCCTCCTTCCCTTTTGTGGGAATAAACACTCTCGGGTTAGTACCTAGAACTTGGCTGGCAGCCGCTACAAGAAGATAAAGCATTAATAAGCCTTGTGTAACTGCCTTCTCCCAGTGTGTAAAATGTGGCTGTGAGTAAATCTTCCCAAGCCGAAGTATTCCATATGCCAAAGGACTTTGAAGGGTGGTACACTCTGCACTAACAATAGTTGCTTTTAAAGAAAACTTCTGTTGCATCTAGGGAACTAGAGAAACCCAGAGGATTTAATCCCAGTATACTGGTAAATCTTTGCCTTCAAGATGTAGCCTTTTGTCAAAACTAAAGCAGCCTTCTGATATCTTCAATCCTTAGGAAACCGTAATTAGGAGAGCTTCTCTGAACACTGCTAGCAAGACAAGAGTAGTTCTAAACCCCACCGGATTCCCTGACAAAAAAAGTGACAACAGATGTTATCCTTAGTGTGTTTCTAGCTGTGAAAGGAAACACACACACACAATTTAGCCTGCAGTCCTATAGCTTGGAATATGCTACACTGATCTCAACAGGACTAACTTCTGAGGAGGCATAGTTTAGAACTGCACTGCTAAACCGGTCGCTCTTTGCATAAGCCATGGTACCTAGATGAGAGAACCTGCTCCTGGAAAATTGGGTGTTTGCGGCATCCTGGGAGATCAGCAAAAGAAGTCATTCAAGAGAAACTGTCTATTTATTGTTTATTTAAAATAGAGTGGATACCCTCACAAGGTATGTTCCAGATTTACAGTAGATTCCCAGTTTTGAAGCAAGCCCTAACAAAGGAGCTTGCAATATCTTAACAGGCACAAATATCAAAACGATAGCAGCATTTAAACAGTTTCATAAAGGCAACCTAAGCATAAAGCTACAAAAACTAAGTAGCAGCCAACTAAGGAACTGGAATAAAATTTTGCTGGTAGCATTATATTATGATCTGGTAGATTATATGCATATTTTATTAAATGAAACTTCAGGTAATGAAATTACAATACGTTAATGATAGACTCCCATCCAAAGACACGCCTGTTACCCACATTGAAAATGCATAGCAGAAACGAAATAATTGAATCAGTATCAAAAGCTACAGAATTTACCACTGCTAACCTGCTGTTACATAATTTATAGGGGGGCGGGCACCCTGTGAGATAATAGTTTATTGTTTTGTCCTTTACATGTAAGAATTGTGGTTTGGTACGCTACTGTAGAGTAAAGAGTCTGTGTATGTCTACCCAGAAATAAGTCCCACTAAACTCAGTGGGACTTACTTCCAGGTCAGTGGATTTTGGATTGTCACCTTAATCAGCTATACACAGTAAAATCATGTTACATAACAGAATTAACATTTATTTCCATATTTTAGCTTGAAATTCAATTTAAATTTGTAAAGTAATTTCATATGAATTGATGAATTGCACCCGCTGAATCAAATCTAATAAGGGATGTATAAATACGCTTTATGGGGTCTCCCTGCACAGGAAAAAAATATATGAAAATACTAATGATCACATTATGAAAATGAAAGAGAAGGCTGATGAAGGGCAACTGTCTTTACTAGCAATCATGTACAGAGGCTGCTTGAATCTCATTGAAGTTAAATGGATTTCGGCTGAAGCTCAACACAAGGAAACAGACTTGATTAAAAGTGCATAGGATTGCACTCTTAAGCAGCCTAATATTATGCAGGAATGCACCATGGGCATACAACTGCTTTACTTAAAAGAAAGAGATGCATCTTACTAAAATCTGTGTTCAGAATATTTCATTACTTATTTTGTTCTTTGTAAACTGAATAACATGTCCAGTGGCCAATGATGGCTCTTATAATAGCTTAGAAATAAAATTAGAGATGTGGGACCATATGAACAGAAGAATCTCCATTGCCAGTCCAGCTGGGTTAGTGCTCCCTGGGCTGGTCGATGGATGCGCTGAAACAGCTGCAGCACACCGAAACAGGGAATTTCAGGCTGGTTCTGGTGGCAACCGGAATACATCTCCCAACCACTGCCACCTGCAGAGGAAAAGAAATGGAAAGGCTTTGTGTGAGGAAGGTGGAACACAGACAAACAGGCCTACACACTTTGTCTTGCCATGTCTTATGTTTCTGGCAGGCAAAAGAAACCAACAATGGTGTGCTGATTGTAACAGCAGAAGCATTAGTCTAGTGCAGTGGTTCCCAACAGGTGGTCCGCGGACCCCCAGGGGTCCGCGAGCTATGCCAGAGGGGTCCGCAAGATGCTATTAGAATAAAAAAATATATTAAATATATTTCGTATGATAACAGATTTTTTTGTTTTGGCCGCTTCCTGCATGAGCAGAGTCTAGCGCAAAACGAGAATTAGATAGAGGCAGTAGTTCTGCTGTATGCCAGTAGGTGGCGCTTTACAAACACTACTGTTTTGCAAAGAGGCAGCGCACGCATTCTACTAACGCTCACCTCCCCAAGATGCTTTGCGCGCGCCGGCTTCATTTGTGCGCTACTGCGCAGGTACCCTGTCTTCTCCATTCCCCTCCCTCCTCCCTGGCGCGCGCTGCCTCTTTGCAAAACAGTAGTGTTTGTAAACAAAGCGTTGTTTTTCGCGGAAGCTACAGTTCGCGTAGTTAAAAATGGACCGTTGGTTAAAAAGTGGTGGTTCGTTAAAATGACAAAGGCCTACAGATGAAGAGGAAGAACTGTAAAAAACGTATAAATATAAAATATAAAAAGACTCTTAATTTGGCTCTCACTTTTTAATTTTAGGATTAGGAATTAATGGGGGTCCTTGTCACAATAGCGGCTCGATGAGGGGTCCTCGAGAAAATTTTGTTGGGAACCCCTGGTCTAGTGCAGTGTTTCTCAACCTTTTTTGGGCCACGGCACACTTGTTCCATGAAAAAAATCACGAGGCACACCACCATTAAAAAAGTTTAAAAATTTAACTCTGTGCCGCCCTATATTGACTATATAATTATGACTGTAAGAAACACTTGCCAAATTACAAGGGCGCGCGCACTTCCAGGGGAGCTGCGGGACGGCTCAAAGGCGAAAGGTTACCTTGGCTGCTGCTTGCGAGTCATTCCGGACCGCGAAGCCCAGCGTCCGCCGCGCAGCCATGGCGAAGGACGGGCGAAGGAGGCAGGGGAGGCGGAGCAACCTCGATGCGGCTTAAGGGGGGCCGGCGGCGGATCTGGAGCGCGCCTCCCTAGGGGGCCTCCCTAGACTCTAAAACCACCCTCCAGTCGTTTCCACTGAGCTTTGGGAAAGAGGAGGAGAAATATTGCTTTTCGGCGGGTTGGAGATGTGTATTGGCGGCCGCCAGGCACGTGACAATGCAAATCGCCCTTCTCGCCGCCGCACGTCGCCGCACACCAGCCAGCGTCTCTAGTGTGCCGCGGAACAGCGGTTGAGAAACGCTGGTCTAATGAAGGGGTCAGCAACCTTTTTCAGCCGTGGGCCGGCCTGTCGTCCCTCAGACCATGTGGCGGGCTGGACTATATTTTGAAAAAAATAATGAATAAATTCCTATGCCCCACAAATAACCCAGAGATGCATTTTAAATAAAAGCACACATTCTACTCATGTAAAAACACCAGGCAGGCCCCACAAATAACCCAGAGATACATTTTAAATAAAAGGACACATTGTACTCATGTAAAAACACACTGATTTCCAGACCGTCCGCGGGCCAGATTGAGAAGGCAATTGGCCCTCATCCGGCCCCTGGACCTTAGGTTACCTATCCCTGGTCTAGTGGTTCTGGCAATGGAGACAGCCCTCAGGCACCACCATGCAGACCCAGGGATTGGGGAACCTGTGGCCCTCAGATGTTGCTAAACTGCATTTCCCATCATCCCTGAACATTTTCCACATTGGCAAGGGATGATGGGAGTTGAAGTCCAGCCACACCTGGAGGGCCACAGATTCTCCATCCCTGACACAAGAATGTGATTGGCTGCACAGCACCAGTGTCACAATCGCAAGGTGATACTTAATTGGCTAAGATAACAGTAGAAGAGGTTCAGACTACCCCTCCCACACCCATTAAAATAATGTGCGAGAAGGTCATGGCGCCACATGGACTAGCCTTCTGCCATTGTTCCTGCCATGTTCCCTGCTCACGAACCCAGCAGTCACACATTTGACAAGCATGAGAAGCAATGTACATGAACAGACCTCCTCTGCGTAAGGAGGTCTGTTCATGTACATTGGCCCATTCCAATGAGACTCGTTGCTAAGAAAGTAAAACCAGGTGCTGAATTTGGGGTTTTATAAGGTGTGGTAGAGCTGGCATAGTCCTTGGGTTCAGCTGACTCTGTGCTAAATCAGGTGGTAGGACTAGGATTGCTGCCTCTTATCATTATTATTTATTTCATTTATATAAGACAGCTACATATATAAAAACCGTTAAAGCAATATATACAACTTTAGTGACCTACACAAAGTATCAATTTCTGACATTTTAAATACAATGTTAAAACCTTTTAACACCCCCAAAATAGTTGCACCTGTTAAGTCAAGGATTCATATTTCCTGTGGTTTGGGTAAGATTTGTATTTTACGTTACCTGCAGGTATGACTCCTATTTTCAGAAAGCCTTTTACTCCTATTTACAAAAGCGATTGATAGTCTGACCTTCAACTGCTTTGTTGGTAAAGGTCCATATCTTTCTACCTTGTTGCACCAGGCTTTTGCTTTGAAAACCATTCTTCTGCTTCTGAGTTTTCAGTCCTAAGCACTTCCACACTGGCAAGTATGTTTACCGTGTTTCTCCTAAAATAAGCCATACCCCGAAAATAAGCCATAGTGATAGGCAGTTTAACCTTGTAGGTTAAACTGTACCATACTTAATAAAAAAAAATAAGACATCCCCTGAATATAAGCCACTGTGTGTGTTTTTTGAAGAAAAATAAATATAAGACGGTGTCTTATTTTTGGAGAAACACGGCATGCTGACTTTAGCAAGACTTACTTCTGAGTAAACATGGTTACAATCCATCTATGAAACTATTTTTGGAGGAGTGATCCAGGAATGACTTTTGCGCAAGGTCTATATACTCAGCTTGAATTAAACATGGTGATTGCATTCAGAGGCCATGTTTTCAGTCTGCCCAGTTACTGTATGCTGTCAACTTTGGAGGATCAGCAACAGCTTGAAGTATCTTTCCTCCCCCTGCCTCCTCCCCTTGATATAATCCTTTCTAGTTTAATCAAACAAGTTTCCCATGAGAAAATTGAACTTACTCCGTTGGCATTGCATTTGCTTATAAATCAACTTGATGGCACTTGCTCCATTTTGCTCTTCGACAAGGCATTTTCTTTTTGTCTTCCAGCTGCCATTGTCATCCAGAAGTGGTGGTGTCATATGAACCCTTGCCTGGATGGAGAAGACTGTAAAGTGCTTCCAGATTACTCAGGTTGGTCATGCAGCAGTGGAAACAAAGTCAAAACTACCAAGGCAAGTTCATGTACCCTTTTCATTCCCTATCAGTGAATACTAGGTCATTCGATGACGCGGGTAGATCTTACCAGTACAATGCCCCAACAATGTCCCCCGCCAAGGGGAGCAATCTGCTTTTCACTATAGGAGCGAATGGCTTCATGTACAGGAGTGCACTCAGGGACATTTTCCTGCTGAGAATGAAGTTTTGGTTTCCAGCGATGAGCCATCAATATGCTTGAAATACTCTCCTTGCCGCATTTGCTATAGACAGACCTCTCGTGCCTAATGCAAACTTCTCTGCATAGCATTTTAAATACAGTGCAGTCAAACGTAGCATTTTATGCATATTAAAGTTATATCCTTAACAGTGTGGTCATCTTTTGGGTTCTGTTTTTGAGTCATGCTAGAGTAGCCTTCATCAACCTGCTGTTGTTAGCAGAGGTACTTGAATAATGCAGATGGAGTTGAGAAAGAAAAATAAACATTTACCGAACAAAAGGGAATATATCT
This sequence comes from Zootoca vivipara, assembly GCF_963506605.1. Classification (NCBI taxonomy): domain Eukaryota; kingdom Metazoa; phylum Chordata; class Lepidosauria; order Squamata; family Lacertidae; genus Zootoca; species Zootoca vivipara. The sequence goes on along the minus strand of NC_083277.1, from coordinate 27,723,011 downwards.
GCTGAGCAGAAAAAAACAGAGGGGTTTTGCTTTTCTGACAGGGCTTGTTGAGAGCAGGATTCAATTCAACTAAACTTCCCCAAGAAAGCTCCCTCAAAGCTAGGTAGCCTATCAGAGTACATGCTACCTCACCAAAGAAGGAGAAGGAGAAGGAGAAGGAGAAGGAGAAGGAGAAGGAGAAGGAGAAGGAGAAGGAGAAGAAGAAGAAGAAGAAGAAGAAGAAGAAGAAGAAGAAGAAGAAGAAGAAGAAGAAGAGTAGTTTGGATTTGATATCCCGCTTTATCACTACCCTATGGAGTCTCAAAGCGGCTAACAATCTCCTTTCCCTTCCTCCCCCACAACCAACACTCTGTGAGGTGAGTGAGGCTGAGAGACTTCAGAGAAGTGTGACTAGCCCAAGGTCACCCAGCAGCTGCATGTGGAGGAGCGGGGACGCGAAACCGGTTCACCAGATTACGAGTCCACCGCTCTTAACCACTACAACACACTGGTTCTCACCAAAAACCATGCCACTTTCTCTAGTTGCTTTGCAACACCTTAAATTAACAGAACTAACCCTTAAGCCACACACTGAATGATCTCTGCCGTTTCACTTCCAGCACATTGCACCCTCTAGCTGTTTTACACATACAATAGCCCCGGGAACAACCAACACAGCACAAATGATGATAGAAGCGACATGAGCACAGAAGCAGCTGTATTCTTGATCATGAGAAGCATCCAGCAGTGCACCTGGGCACAGAGAGAAAGGAATAAGGAAGGAACAGGTGACCAGAAACAACTGGAGCCATTCCGGGGGCAGTTGGGTGTCTAGGACTCAGCAGAGCTTAGGTTGACAATGAGCAGAAACTGTTCCTCTTCACATGTGCGGAGTTTGGAACACAGACATGGCACAGGGAACTTTCCAGTTCAGATTTAGGCCTCTGCACACATTTGAGATCGACTACTGTGCTGAATTAGCACCCAGGAGTGCCCTAAACTGGCTTTGCCTCATTAAAGTAACAAGCTATTAACTCCCCTCTTCAAAGAAGAGATTCCCCAAGAGTGCAATCCACATCCCATCGAAGTCAGTGGCAACGCTTACTTTGATCTTAATGGGTTAGCATTGCACCCAAAGGTGCTGCGGGCATCTTTAATTTGATAAGAGGCCTTTTTTCCATTTTCTTGTTATCTTGTGGAGTATACTTTTGTGGAGTGAAAAAGCAAGGGCAAGGGATATCCAGGTAAGGCTCAAAAGCCACCTTTTCTAGTGTGAACTCATGTATCTGGGGTTTTTGGGCTCCAGCCTTTGGGAGGGGGGGAGGAGGGGAAGTGAAATATAAAATTTTGATTTTACTTTTGACTCCCCAAAGTACAGCCACTTCATATGGCACTTCTGTAAGTTAAAGAAGGAAACAATTCCCCAAGTCATCATGAAGGCAATATAAGGTCTTTATTATGGTCGTCATTCTAGATTCATTAAAATGTTGTTGTCAATCTAAGCAAAAAGGCCCAGAACTGTATACCATGTTTTAGTTCTGTGTAGGAATAAGATTTCCATAACAGCAAATTCATTTGGGTTATGGGCAGTCATAAATAGTCTCTCTCTCTCTCTCTCTCTCTCTCTCTCTCTCTCTCTCTCTCTAAAAATGATAAAGGACGGTACTGCAGACGCTGAATACTGGTGTCTAGTACATAGCTTAAATATATAATGGCATAAAGTTAGCCAGTTTATTGATACATTTATTACTTCACTAGACCAGCAGCTGGTTCTAAATGAGCTGTCTGGTTGATCTCCTCAACCAGAACTTGTCAAAACTGCACCTGCAAAACAAGGTTGCGGCATTGGTAGTAGGGAGACAATGGCCTTCTCCAGGTGTTCCCTAAATGGGTTGAATAAGCATGCAAGGGGGAGGCAGCAGGGATGAGTGGTCCCACACAAAGGAGGGTGACTGTCTGAAGTGGAGAGCTGCCCTGTGCTTGTAGAGGCTCCCCATGTTGAGCTGGAAACTGACCTGGAGTACAGAACAACCAACGGCAGGTTGTAGATAGTGGATAACAGGTAGCAGATGAAGACCTGCATGGCCTTTCATATCCCCAAGGAGGACCTTGGGGAGTGTCTGAGGGATCTACAACTGCAATGCAATTAATGTGGCAATGCACTAGCTGGGATTCAGCAGAAGGTGGAATTTGAGGTGGAGGCCATTCATTGATGCCTGGGTACAGATCCAACAGCAACCTTCAGGATAGTGAATGGTCTTGGGTCACCGGTGGGTTGTTAGGCTCCTCCTCCAAAATGTCTTTCCTACCCTTCCTGGGGTTGGAGCCTGGATGCCCTTTCTGTTCCTTCAGAGAAACGTTTGTGGTGAATTCCATTTTAAGACTCTTCTGTCCAGTGAAGTATGTGATGGCTCTGGTTGGTTTGTGGCATCCGACTGCAAATCACCGCAAATTTTGTGATAATGATTTCAGAGCGTTGAAAATTTTTTTAACCAGTTTGAAGATTCGGTGCAATAGTTGATAAACTGTGTTCACGGATGTGAAATGCAAAAATGGGGTCAGAAATGTTTATTGGAACTAGCACGGGGACATGCTACGGAAGATGCCTTGACCCCAGTGTGGTTCCCCTTGAATATATATGTACAGCACAACAGAGCAATAGCCTATCCCCTCCAACAGCATACAAATCAATATAGCTATCCTGACCGAACAACCTAGCCCACCTTCCTCACACAAACAAACAAACAAACAAACAAACAAACAAACAAACCACATCACAACCAACTAAGTACAACCAACCAAGCTTGGGAATCCCTAACCTCACAATATCAATAAAAATAAATAAATAAATAAATAAATAAATACACAAACATGCTGGCACAACCCTCCTACACTAAGAATAGGCAATAGAACGAAAGAACAATATCCCCATCTCTCCTCCCCCCTCACCTTTTCTCCAACTGCAAGATGTCTATGACAAAAAACATCTCTCACCAAACATAAACGAACTGTGAAAAAGACTATGAACTGAAAGTGGAGTCAATAGGTGTGCCTTTCCCTGTTCATCTGTTTGCTTTGTTACACAATAAATAAACCCTAATAAAAACCAATTAAAAAAAGAATTGTTTTATTGGAACAAATATGGGTGCAATCTGTGCAATTGCTGCAATGCATAGAAAAACAACAACTTGTTGGCATCATCCATCTGTCCTGGGAGACAATGGAAGAGTTTGCCTCCGGGGATGAAGCCAAATCATGGGAGAGTTACCGCGCCTGCTGTGGCTGTAGGGACTGATATGGGAGAGACATGCTTTGTTGCAGCTGGGGCAGATGAAGGCATCCAGTTGTGCTGATGTGGGTGTACCATGGTGCTTCTTTCTATGCTCCTCCTCCCAGCTGTCATTTCTCCCGTGGTCACTGCTGTGGATGCACGACCTGACTGGTTGTCTCCAGGTGCTGTGGTCGTCTGTGGTCATACATAGATGAAGCTGTCACCAATTGGCTGTTAATACTGACTTGCTTCCCAAAAGCGGCTCCCTCCTTTCTCTATTCCTGTTTCTGTATGCATGTAGAATGCTTATTGTGCTCAGAAATGTGCATAATCTAGCAAGTACATGTCAGCAGTTGAAACCCTGAACGTGTGGGAATTTGTGAAATCTCTGGAGAATCCGTCTTCTCCTGCCAATATTTACCACTATCAAACTATTTATACACGATTGCCACTTTCCTCTCTTTTTTTGTTTGCAGGTGACACGGTAGCAAAATGTAAACATGTGCCAAAGTTGGACCGATGGGATTTACAGCTGCATTGGCCAGAGACGTTCATTTTGTGAAAAAAAAGTATCCAGTCTCGACTGCCAGCTTTTCAAAATAGCTGGCACAAACTTGAGCAGTGCTTCTTTTTAACAAGGAGACCACACTTCTCAGTCTTTGACTTTCTTACAAAGAGTGGAATAGATTTTAAAGATGGAAACTCCGAGTCTAACCCTTTCATGTCAAGATGAACATCTGTACCCAGAACTCCTTCCAAAGTGCAGCAGAGATCTCCAGGACTTTCATTCATGACTTTGTAAATCCTGAAACCTTGATTCAAATTGCTTGGCAGGAATGGTGAGGTTAAAAACCAAGGGAAATTCAGATGAAGGAGCCTCACCATGAAAATGATAGGGAAGACAATCGAATTGCTTTCGGAACACCCATTTCAATATATTTTTACTTGCAATTTGCTAAGTATCAAACAAAGTAGGGAAGTCAGTCGTGATGCTTAATAAATAAGCACCCCTTGCCAATCTTCATATTCTGTTATAGTGTGTGCAGTTATGTTTTCCCTCCTTTTGTTCTGTGTTAAGGACAGTAATGAAAACACTCATTCCAAAAGTAGATAGATTTTAGCACGCCAGAGAATTCCGTCCGGTGGGGAAACAGCAGAATAGAAACCGTTGCTGCTTTGCTGCCAGAAATTGAAAGAAAATGGAGCCGTTAAGTTGGTATTTTCACCCGAGTCAATGAACATTTGGGTCACGGCTTCACGTTCTCCTATGTACAAGTGTGAGATCTGTCTTAAGCAAGTCTGGTACCATTTTACTCTAAGACAGCTCCACCAATGGGTGTTGGGGCTAGCTAGCTAGGTCATCTCTGCAGTGAACCCTGTTGGCATTGTGCAATGGTGCAGGACTGAGGGACAAAGCCCCCTGCCTGCCTGGAGTACAAAGGTCAAAGACACTGGAACTGCACACCCCACAGGCACAATTAGATTCTTTCCCGCAGCAAAATGTATAGGGCAAAGGAGAAAATGAAGCACGCTATACTACTGCTATATGAGTTTCCTTCTAATCTCTTAACTGTCCCTTGTCATGCACTTGTATAGATGGCTCTGGAGCATCAAGAAAGTCTTTAGGTTGAGGCCTTAGTATCTTAAGTTCTGTGCTGCGCTAGAATACTTGTGCATTGGTGCTTTGCTGTATCTGGGTAGGACGGCTCTTCCTAGTGGCTTTGACCTGGCTGCTGCAACACTGCAGCATCTGACATCTCCTCATGGCACAAGTGCAGTAAAATGGAGAATGCATAGCACACTAGACTTGGGATCGAATTGTCAAGACTGTACCAAGGAAGATTAGTGGGAGACATCTGGATTTTTGTTGCTCTGACTGCATCCTAATAGGCAGCGTATTAAACGCTCATGAGCAAAGTTCTAGATAGAAAGGGGATCTTCACTTTCGGTTAGCTGCTATTTATAATGATTATAATAATTAAACGTCCAGTTCCTTGACAGACCACATTTTCTAGCTCATACAATTTATGACATGTAATTGTTTCCTATTATTTTAGTTGTATCTCATTCTGGTTTCCATCTCTCTCCTCCCCGCTGCCCCCGCTAAGTGCTACACATTTTTGTTTTGTCATCAGCCTGCGTAAGTGGGAATGTAAAAGGAGGTGAATTTATAGCCCGTCTGTTCCTGGTTACATCATTTGACTTTAAGATACGTTGGAATGTATTCAGATGCAGCGATGCACACATATCCCTCTGCAGATGAACTGTCACTGACCCAGCCATTGCTATGCTTTATGTAAATTTCACTGTGTTATCATAAGGCCGATTTTTAGAGATCCAGAAATGCCAAAAAAATGGAGATGGTGTTGCACTAATTTATTTAATTGTGCACAGGATGTCTTCGCTACAATGTGAAGTTGTCTAGAATAATAGTCACTGTTGACTCTTATTCCGTAAGGAACATCTTGAAATATTCATACAATGTTCATTCGGTCAAAGATATTCGTAGAACTTCTCTCTCTCTCTCTCTCTCTCTCTCTCTCTCTCTCTCTCTCTCTCTCTCTCTCTCTCTCTCTCTCTCTCCTTTAAAACCAGAATAAAGTCCTGCTCTTTTTTTTGTTTCACATCCTTAGTTGGGGTTACTGGTGATTATTGCATTTGTTGATTAAATACTTTCTCTCCACCAACACCCTCCCCGTGTCAAATGCCTTGGAAGATCATTCCAACCTGGAGCCAAAGTTTTCTGGAGACAAAGATGGCCTTTGGGGGAATGGCTATGGCTCAGTGCTGTTGCCCATGCATCAGGAAGGTCCCAGTCCAATCCTCATATTCTGGAAGAGACCTTTGCTTGAAAACCTGGATAGCTGTTACCAGCCAGTGTAGGCAATACTGAACAACAACAGTCTGACTCATATATATATAAGGCGGCATCTTGTGTTTCTCTGCTTCCCAGCCTGCATCACCTTGTTAGACTGGTTGGAGCATTTTTTTTATTTCAACCTGCTCTAATTGTTGAAGCAAATGACCACTGAGAAAACAATATACAATATATGGAACTGTATATCATTTTGCATCATACGCGTGACCCCCCCAAAAAAAATACAGTTTCCATGCAACAAGCACACACACACACACACACACACACACACACACACACACACAAGTTAAGAGCATGCTGGATCGAGCCAATGGCCCATCTAGTCCAGCATCCTGTTCTCACTGTGGCCAACCAGATGCCTGTGGGAAACCAGCAAGCAGGATTCAAGCACAAGAGTACACTCTGCTTCTGTGGTTTGTATCAACTGGTGTTCAGGAGCATTGCTGCCTGGAACAGGAGGCAGAGCATAGCCATCATGGCTAGTAGCCATTGCTAGTCCTCAGTTCCTTGAATGTGTCTAATGGGTTGCCATACGTCCAAGACATATGTGGAATACTGCAGTTGGCAGCAGTGTCCGGGCAGAAATCAGGAAAATGGGGAAATAGAGATGTATGGCAGCCCATGTCGGCAATGCCCCTTTTTTGCTGTTTTCTCATTTAAAAAGCATATATATTTTTGGTGTGATTTTGCCCAAGAAGCTGAACAAATTTGGGCTGGGCAAAACTACAAAAACTTTGGCCAAAAAAAGCTCAACAATTTCTCCGTCCAGATTTTCACTGTTTGAAATATGGCAACCCTAGTGCCTCTTTTAAATCCTCTTTTAAAGCTATCCAAGTTACAATTAAAATGTTAGTATCAGCAATAAAAGGAAACAATGCAAATAGAGACTAGTAGCTAACTGAACTGAACTTCCCAAAGCACAAGAAAACAAAGATGTATTCACCATGTGACATGATCCCATAAATATTGTCACCATCTTAGAAGGCAGAGCCCCAAAGCTACAGTGAAGGCCCTTTTCCATGTCCTCATAAGAGCTACTCTCATCAATGGGACTCCAAGCAGTCCCCTGCCAGCTTTATGGTTCAGGCTGGTATAAGTGGAATGACTTCTTCAAATATCAAAGTTCCAAGTCATCCAGGGTTTGGGAATAAGTCCCACTGAAAACAGTGGGATTTACTTCTGCGTAGACATGTATAGTTTTGTTACAAAACGTATCTCTCGTGCTGAATTCCATAGAGGTTTTTCTCTCTTGGATCACAGAGAATAGGATTTAAATGTGTGTGCAACTAAATATTTCGTCTCGTATCCAACGTAACTTTTGCACAGAGTAAACCCACTGAAAGTCATGGACTTAAATTAGTAGTGGTTCATTCATTTCAATGGGTAGAACTGATATTGGCTCGAACCCCTCATCCCATACTATTCTGTTTGAAGAAACACAATAAGCCCAAGAGGTTCTGCAAAGTGGCCCTGTCATTTCAGTTGGTTCTCAAAGAAAGAACATCGTGTCCCGCAAGACTGCTAAGTTTCCACATAAGGAACGGCTCTGTTAATGTTCTTTAAATGGCTGACCTGCTAAGTCGTATGATCCCGCTAAACTTTGGACAGAATTTCACATTAGATAATAGTTTAAAATAACAGCCTGAACCAACCTTCAGAGACCTTTCTGTTTTATGCACCATTATATAGTTTTATTATAGGCATGAGGGAAAACCTTCCCAACAGAAAGAATTAATATTACAGTTCAAACACTTAAGGGGCTAATCTAGCCTTGATATGTGCACTTTTAACTCTACATAATACTAACAGCAATTACGTGCCGGTTTTACAAAAGGAAGGAAAGGGAAAAAGCTGCAGGATAAAAGAGTGTTTGTGTCAGGAAGCTATACCCGAATAATATGAAATTGAATCTAGCAGATAAAACTGCCAGATTCTAGATGGACCTGGAGATTTCTAGCTCTTGGATATGGTGGTATGTTTTCCACAAGGAAGGCAGACTAATGCAATTAATTCCTCTTTATACTCCTGGGTAGCTTAGCAGACCCACCAGAAGTGCAAGCCCATGAACTATGCTCCACGCCATGTAACCTCATATGGATCAATAACTGGTTATTAAAACATGGAGCAGAGTGTAGGAATAAATGGGTATTTTTCACACTGGATGTAAGTAAGTAGGAACCCTTCTCAAGGATTTCTACAGGGACTGGTGCTAGGTTTGTTTTTCAAAAATGCATGGAGTTAGCACCAAATTATTCATAATGTCTGGAATGGCATCTCCAAAGTAGGTTGAAAGGAAAGAAAATGGGAAATGAAATTCTATATAATTGCAATATAATAATTAAAACCATATTGTTAGTTGTGAACTGGCAAGGACCGTCCAGGGAAATGACCTTGGGCTCATGGCGAGAAGCTCACTGAAAACTCACTGCATAGTCCTATACATGTCTAATTAGCAACATGAATGGTATGGAGATACCAGTAAGTAGATCTCATAATGCTCGAACGACAGCCTTCCGGTTAAATTGGTTTTCAGGAGTTTCCGAAAGGGCAAAAGGAAAGAGCATTTCACAAAACACAGAGTTAACTCTCATAACTGTCATCATGTGGCGGTAATTCACCATCCAAGGATGTGAAAATGACCACTGACTTAGATTGCTTTTAAGAAGAGGTTAGACAAATTCATAGAGGGCAGATCTGTCAACAGCTAATGGCCATGATAGCAAAGTGGAACTTGGGGGGTGGAAAGTAGGTTTTCTTTATAGCTTACCGGAGATCTCTGACCTGTCGTGGTGAAAACTTGATGCTGGATTAGATGGGCTGATAGAACAGGGTTCTTTTTATGCTCTTGTAGGGACTGCTGCTGCTGCAAACAACTTCTCAGTCTAGATCTGTTCACTCTCGCGAGTGCTGAAGTGGAAGCAGACAATGACAAGTCAGGTCTAAGCAGAAGGCAGATAAACACAAGACCTTGGACAGCTCCAAAACAGCCTTACTGGCAGACTGGAACCTTATGCAACTGATAAGACCTGGAGTATGCTAAATCCTGCCTCCCTTGAATGGATCGTTACGGGCCACAATTTTAGTCTCTGACTCCTGCAAAGCTGGAGAGATAGAGGACGAGTCCTCACAGTATTTTTTAGCCATGGGATGGTAGCAGGGCTGTGGCCCCTGGCCAGGAGGGCCCTGAATAAAGTACCGATTGCTCCCCACCACAGGATGAAGCCTAAACACCATCAGAGTCCCCCTGCCGTATACCGCCTGGTACTTGAGTCATAGGTTATGGGTCATCTTTTGGTTCTGGTGCATTGGCACAAATCATTTGTTGGGCACAGTCATAAGCAGAGTGAAGGTTTAGGAATCAAGGGGCTTAAAATGACAGCAAGGCTGAGTTCCTCAGAAGGAGAAGCCGACAAATCTATGGGTTTCAAAGAGATGAGAGAGATTCAAGGGTGGCTGAAGAAGGAAGGCATGCCGGGAAGATATATCAAGTCTGAAAGGGGGACTGTTCCCTTAGGAGTTGTGTATCACAGAATGGCATATCAGACACAGCTTGCAACTACATCACTGTGGATGAAAGTGGCTAGTTCTGTCAGGAATTAGCAACCTCAACACTGTGGGGTGAAGGTGCCTTTTCTAGCTAGGCACAAAGCAGCCACCTCACAGGTCTGAACTGCTGTGAAACTAAGCAAACTGCCATACAGAACAATGGCGCTATAAAATAAACAGATATATAACCATCAAACCACCTATCTGCACACAGAGGAACCTGTTTTTGCCTGGTTAGAAAAGTATTCCTCTTGCTTTTATTTAGTGAGTTTTAACACCAGATTTTTATTCTTATTTTTTTTACTCCTCACGGTACGTGCCGGGAGAACAGCCGATTTATAAGCAAACACGCCTGTTGTTTGCTTACCCTTTAAATTAAGCAACCCTCAAAGTAATCTACTGTAGTGGCAAAATCAATGTAAAATACATTAATCTAAGTCCCAGTGTAGTAAAAGTAGAGCTCTTTGAAACAACACTTGCATTCCAGATGACGACGTTCTGCTTCCAGACCTCGGCAAGTCACTGAGTTGACTAGGATTTACTCCCAGGTAAGTATGCCTAGGGTTTTTAGGGAAAAGGTTGGGAATTTATACTGTCAGTATCATAATGCAGTTGTAGAAAAGGATGGTTCAGCAGCATTTGAAATAACGCGTAGTTTCAGCCATTCCATCTGCCAGAAAAGGATACCATACAAGGAGAAAAGGCAGACCAGAGAGAGCTGTAGCCAATGCTGTGCAAACAGAGTTCTGGTAACACAATGGGAATTCTCCTTCCACCCCTCTGAGCACTCCCAAAAGCTGCTCCAGAGGGTCCCCCAGCCCTATGGAGCATATTTTAGGGATGCACAGGAGGAAGGAGAAGACCTATTGCACAAACTGTTGTGTGAGTGAAGCACTGTATAAAACCCACGTTAACTAAATTTACCAGGATATCTGAGCACCTTCCTTATGTCCATGATGAAAGGCTGGAGGATAGTTCTCATTCTTTGAAAACAGTCCCTCGATCAATGCTTTTTTTCTAGAAAAAGGTGCTGGTGCTCACCATGGTCCTCTTTCCTCCCTTCTCTCTCTCTCTCTCTCTCTCTCTCTCTCTCTCTCTCTCTCTCTCTCTCTCTCTCTCTCCTGTCCCCTTTCAATTAATTATGGTTTTTTTTATAAAAAAATCTTTTTTATTTGATTTTACAGATATAAATTTATAACAAAACCAAATACTTATCCATAGAGAGAGATTTCCCCTCATCCCCTCCATGGGTCCTATTGTCAACGTTTTCAACTGCATATTATTTCATGATCTCTATTTTATATCTATATCCATATTGTCCATAGTATTTGTTAAATCAAATCCTGCTAATTAAAATTCTGCTAATGTTTTCATCTACTTACAACAGTCCCCATTCTTTCTTGAAGTTATTGTCTTCTTGGTCCCTGAGCTAGACCCTTTCAATTAAAGTCCCACTATGTGTGCCCCCTTCTTCAACCTCACTCCCCATTGCCTGGTCTGTTCTTTGCAACCAGCCAGCATCCTGCCAAACCCCTTCTCCTTCTCCTCCCTTCCCCCAGTCCCCAGCTGCACACTCCGCACTTGCCTCTACTGCTTGCCCCAGCCACAGAAGGGAGGGCGGCAATGCTAGCAGCAGAGGGACTTGGCTCCTCCCCTCCCTCTCTCTCTCTCCCCCTCCTCTCGGCTGCCCCACAGACAAGGAAAAAGTGACCAGAGTTGAAAGGGAAGCAGCCTTCACGTTTGCCAGTCGGCTCATAGTGCAGTGAGGCAGTGGCATAGCCACACATTGAGGGGTAGCTGAGGGGGAAGGGTGCAACGTGTTGACTGAGAGCAGCAGCTACAACCTCTTATTTTCCTCCCCACCAACGCCTCAGTCTCCTGCTTTTTTCAACCCCCTCTTTTAATCAAGGTTGCTTGCTTGCCCACCCTCCATTTCCCATATCACAAGATTTGAAAGGGGGGGAGGTGCCAGTATGGCATACCATCGAGTGCCACCAGAAAAAAAGCACTTCCCTCGATGAGTGGTTCGAATCCCTGTGACAGGGTGAGCTCCCGTTGCTCTGTCCCAGCTCCTGCCAACCTAGCAGTTCAAGTAGATAAATAGGTTCCGCTCCAAGCGGGAAGGTAAACGGCGTTTCCGTGTGCTGCTCTGGTTTTGTCAGAAGCAGCTTAATCATGCTGGCCACATGACCCAGAAGATGCCTGCGGACGAACACTGGCTCCCTCGGCCAGTAAAGTGAGATGAGCACCGCAACTCCAGAGTTGTCCACGACTGGACCTAATGGTCAGGGGTCCCTTTACCTTTAGCTTTAAAAGTTTCAAAAGGATATTTTAAATGGATCACTTGTTCCCATAAGCACTTTTTGATTCCTTAAAGACTCTAGGCTGTAATGGAGTCCTTTTTTTAATTAAAAAAATAGATCTTGGTTTTGTATTTTTGAGGAGTGATTAAGCTGTACCGTGTCCTGTTAAATTGACAGGTCTGTGCAAACAACTGCTGTTGGATGAGCTGCTAATCCTGCTCTTTGTGTTTAGAAGGCTGCTTTAAAAAAATCTGATCATTCAGATATAAAATAGCCCTCTTCCCACCTCTGGACTGCAACTCTTCCATGTCCCATTCCTAGATGTCATGTTCACCTTAATTCTGTATCCTCTAGTTCCTAGCTTTGTAGCTGATTATTTCCATTGCAACCTTATGAGTCAACAAAGGAAGGTTGGGTTTACTATTGACAGACTCTCCAGTAAGGAATGAGCTGGTGTTTATTAAGCTCTCTAGAAAACCTCGCCCAGCATGCAGTTGTCAGCACAACTGTTTGCTTCAAAGCAATGCTGCTGCTGCTGCTGCTGCTAAACACTCTTTGACTTTTTTGTAGCACACCAGGCATGCCAAAACTCCTCCAAAGCCATTATCCAGCTTCGAATCAGAAACCAAAACAGCGGGATACAATAGCACAGGGCTGGTTTCCTTTTAGCGATGTTATGGCAAGGCAAGTGCTCTTTGTGATTCTGTTGATCAAATTTTTATTTTGCAAAGCAATTCATGTCTATAATATTCAAAGACTTACTTTACAGTTATATTGAGACATAGATCAAGGCTATATCATTATCTAGCATTAAAATGCAACAAACTGAAATTCAGAGGAGGAGAAAATTATCTGGCACCCAGAATTTTTTCTTAAAAAGGCAGTCTACTAAAGAATTATGGTAAGCTGAAAGCTACAATTTTTACAAAGGCATATTTTGCTTCTTTTAGCTGATTCCATTCCTACAGTAGATACAGAACCAGCAGCTGAGGAGAAAACAGCTGTATTATAAAAAGAAAATTCAGCTGCAAAGTGATCTGGGCTTTCCCCGATCTTAACAATTTGAATGATGGACGTACATATCAATGACTCTAACTGGTTTGACTTTTGGTTTTTCCCCTCCTTCAAGTTTCAGAAGGCTAATCACTGTAGCATTTGTTTAAAAGTGTCACATATATGCTCTCCCCATTATTTGTCTCAATAGTTTTCTTTGGAAACCTTCTTGGTGGCATCATTGGTACCAGCCAATCTGTCCAGAACTGGTTTCTACAGCAAATTTGCAGAACTGGATTTCCCAGTGCTTGGCTAACGGAGAGTAAAGGTGCTTTCGGACTGAGCTCGCTGAACTTACAAATTTGCTCCCATACTCTACAATGTTGATCTTCACCCTGAATTCAACTGGTACCTGGGGCAGGGGGAATTGATAGAGAAACAAAAGGGGCAAATTGCATGCCTAGAGGGAAGTGAGCTTCATCCCATATTTTAGATTTATGAAAGAAAAATGGCAGTGTATTTCACAGTAATACTCCATCCTAAAACAAAAACAAAATGTGTTCTCATTAAGAAGCAACATTTTGAGAAAATATAGTTCCCCAGTAAAGTTACTAAGTTCATTTTACAGAATGCATGTCTTGTATGTTGTTGAATGTCACGTATTTGGCTCGAGAGGAGAGAATCAGCTAGAAAAGCAGTATTTTATTTTTTAACAAACTCTGACTTTTCAGAAGCAGGAAAAGTTAGGTCTGGCTACACATGTTTGCAAGTAAATAATGGTCTTCTAATGAGCTGACTTATTACTTTCATCTACAGTTAAGATGGAGTGCTTAGATTATAGCCAGTTACAGTACAATTGAATTTTGTACAACTAAAGGTCATGTTTTTGAACAGCAGGTCTACAGATCAGCCTGACTGTCAATATTTCATTATAATTAGATTTTTTTTTTAAAAAAGCATAGCATACGGTCCAATATTTGATGGAAGAAACAAGTGCACTTGCTAGATTTTTTTTTAAAGAGTTAACACGGAATTATTTTTATTACACCAAGCAAGCCGGAAAATGGATTAATTCATTCATGGTAATCTCCAAGAAAGTGCTGGGCTGATGGACCCTTATTGAAATTGTATGTTGGTGCCATTTATATGAAATTGTACATACATATACATATACATACATATACATGTGCATGTGACAGTGCTATTATATGAACCTGGAGTATAGCAGCTATGAAAAAAGGGGTAGGGAATTCATGTAAGGGATCATTAGGAATGGGATTGAACATTAAATTGCCAGTGTCAGGATGCTTTTTATAAAAATCTATGGTGCAACTACACTTGGCATCATAGCTGCCAAGTTTTCCCTTTTCTCGCAAGGAAGCCTATTCAGCATAAGGGAAAATCCCTTTAAAAAAGGGATAACTTGGCAGCTATGCTTGGCATCTACAAAAGGCAGCACCCCCTGTATGCTAGGAGTTACCCTGCCCACTTCCGATATGGTGGAGGAGGAGACAAAAACTATTGCCATTGGGGTAGTGACAATATTTCAAAGGTTTCTCGGTAGGAAATGCTAACTTCAAAATCCTTCTAACCCAGGGATGAAGAAGCCACAGCCCTCTAGGTCAGGCAACCCCAACCTGCGGCCCTCCAGATGTTTTGGACTACAACTCCCATGATCCCTAGCTAACAGGACCAGTGGTCAGGGATGATGGGAATTGTTGTCCAAAACATCTAGAGGGCCAAAGGTTGGGGATGCCTGCTCTAGGTGTTGCTGAGCCAGAGTTCCCATCAGCCTTTGCTCTTGGGAGTCAGTAGGGCTTTGGGAGATTAGGAGAGAAATGTGGCAAGACCCTCCCTATGTGCAGTGAGGGAAGTGTAGATCGAAGAAGAGATTCTAATATGTGCGTATTCTAGTGTGTGAAGGCATTCAACAAATCATGATGTTGATAATGATTCTCTGTGGTCAACAAAAGTCTGTTTCCTCTGTGTGTGTGTGTGTGTAAAAATCTCTGTGCAACAGGATATTCCAGCTCTGTAAGCTCTAATGGTTCAAGTGACCAACAGCAAAGGCTTATACGATCCATTGGCACAGAATGCAAAGATGACAGATGTGCTGTCAAAATGCAACACTGTCAACTTCATCATACAAAGCTATCTACTGATGCTTTCCAGGAGATTAGAGGGGAAACAAGCATATAAACTCACAGAGTACCCTTGTAAACAGGAACTTTTAACAAGAGGCTGAGGTTAATAATTTATAATTTGCAAGAGCATAAGCAGACTATTGCCTGGATATTCCTCCCCCTCCCCTAATACAGTGGTACCTCGGCTTACAAACACAATTGGTTCCGGAAGTCTGTACTTAACCTGAAGCGTACTTAACCTGAAGTGAACTTTCCCATTGAAAGTAAGGGAAAGTGGATTAATCCGTTCCAGACGGTCCGTGGAGTACTTAACCTGAAGCGTACTTAACCTGAAGCGAAGTTTCCCATTGAAAGTAATGGAAAGTGGATTAATCCGTTCCAGGCAGGTCTGCAGAGTACTTAAACTGAAAATACTCAAACCGAGGCGTACTTAAACCGAGGTATGACTGTATTACAGTTAAACAGTTTCCAGCTCCCGACACATTAAAAACAGCTTCTGACATTAACAAACCAAAAAATAATAAAATCAGTCAGGTGTGCAACAACACACCTGAAAATCACCACAGCAGCAGACAGCAATGACGTCATCTGAATAAAATAGCAGATGGTAGAAATATCATATTAACGGTGCTATTCTAGGCATGACTACTCAGAAGTAGGAATGTATAGAATTGCAGTCTAAAAGGCCAACGGCAGAAAAGTACCAACAGAAATATCAATACTAAGCAGTTGGGGGGGTTGGCGGGGTGGGAAAGAAGTTTTCAAGAGCCATTTAAAGGTCATCAATGTAAAGAAAAAAGGAGCATAAGACCATTAAATTTGGAGTCTAAAATTACCTAGCAGAGCAATCCTAATTACATGAAGCTGGCAAGACTTATCCTTATTCCAAAATCTCTTCAGGAGCCTCTGGGAGGGGCTACTGTCAGCTGAGCTGGGCCTGAGATTTGAGGGTAGGGCCCTAGGTCACATGACCAACCTGAACAGGTTTTGGAATAGGTCTAAATCTCTTCTTCTCCCATTCCATGCCACCCTGCCCTGCCACACACCCTTTGCTTTACTTCCACTGGCTTATGTTATGCCAGCAGACCTGGGCTCAGCTGTGGTGAGCAATTTAGGCCAGCATGACCCTAGAACGTCTAAGATCTGTCAAATCCAAACTCTCTCATCCCAGTAGATCTTGGGTTTGTCTTGCAGTGTAACTGGTATTTTTAATCATTTGTTGGAAGCCGCCCAGAGTGGCGGGGAAAACCCAGCCAGGTGGGCAGGGTATAAATATGTTGTTGTTGTTGTTGTTGTTGCCCCAGGGACCCAAATTAACAGGGAAGCCTTTTTCCATTGTGTTCTTTATACCAGCCTAAGACTCTAGATTAGAGCTACTGCGCTGGGGTAGCTGCTTTTGTTTAAAAATAACAATTAGGGTTTTGTTTAAAAATAACAAATGGAGGCAGTGAGAGATTTTACTTTCTTGGGCTCCTTGATCACTGCAGATGGTGACAGCAGTCACGAAATTAAAAGACACCTGCTTCTTGGGAGAAAAGCAATGACAAACCTAGACAGCATCTTAAAAAGCAGAGACATCACCTTGTCGACAAAGGTCCGTATAGTTAAAGCTATGGTTTTCCCAGTAGTGATGTATGGAAGTGAGAGCTGGACCATAAAGAAGGCTGATCGCCGAAGAATTGATGCTTTTGAATTATGGTGCTGGAGGAGACTCTTGAGAGTCCCATGGACTGCAAGAAGATCAAACCTATCCATTCTTAAGGAAATCAGCCCTGAGTGCTCCCTGGAAGGACAGATCGTGAAGCTGAGGCTCCAATACTTTGGCCACCTCATGAAAAGAGAAGAATCCTTGGAAAAGACCCTGATGTTGGGAAAGATTGAGGGCACTAGGAGAAGGGGACGACAGAGGACGAAATGGTTGGACAGTGTTCTCGAAGCTACGAACATGAGTTTGACCAAACTGCGGGAGGCAGTGGAAGACAGGAGTGCCTGGCGTGCTATGGTCCATGGGGTCACGAAGAGTCGGACACGACTAAACGACTAAACAACAACAACAACAATTAGGGTTGCCAGACTCAATAGAGGACAGGACTTCTGTGCCTTTAATTGCCCTGCTCTCTTTTGAGTCTGGAAACCTTAAAGGGAAACCAGCAGACCCTTTGCTTGGAAATTAAACAAAGGGTCTGCTGGTTTCTCTTCAAGGTTTCCAGACTCAAAAGAGAGCAGGGAAATTAAAGGCACAGAAGTCCTGTCCTCTATTGAGTCTGGCAACCCTGATAACAATACAAAAGTGAACAGAAAACTTGCTGTTGCTTTAAAGCTGCAATTTACACCAGAGAGTCTCAGACTAGCTTATAAATGGTTGTTGTTAGGCATTTGTGACCCATTCTTTATTGCGTATTTCAATCCCAGAATGAGGAATAAAACAGCACTAAAAAGATACAGAAATAAATAAATAAAATAATTACAGAAATTACAGAATCCATAAAAACCAAGTTAAACAAAACTAAACAGCAGTGAGGACCAACGTTGGCATTTCCAAATTAAATTAAATACTATCCAACTGGATAGAACAAGCAAATTGTCTTAGCAACAGTTCCCATTCCACTTATCACCTGGGGCAGCCCAATCCCTTCCTCTGAGTATCTCACTTGAGGGCCACACTGTCACCTCCATGGAGATTATGCATGTTCTTTCCTCATGTGGAGACTCTAAAGGAGCCAAGGGTCTGCAGAACACCACCATTAGAATTAAACAAAAATTTGAGAAGCTTTGGATCCCTCACAACTTTCAATGGCGGTATGAGAACTGATGAAGAATTTCCAGGAAATGCGCTGTGTCCCATAATTTCCCATTTCAGAAATAGACTGCTTTGATCATTGTACCTTTATTAAGAGTTCAGATAAAAGCTCTGCTTTTTTTTTTAAGCAAACCCACTAGATATCCAACTGGCTTGGTCCTAACTTCAAGTGCTTTGCTTTTATCATTCACCCCCCCCCTTCCCCTATACCTCTACAAACTCCTAAGCCGGGACATGAATAGCCTTGCTGCTTTTCCCAATGACTGTCAAATGCGGCAGAATCCACTTAATTCAACTGATCAAGGAAGTGAAGATCTAGGGAATGAGAAGCCTTTGAACACAACTCTGGAGTATTGCTGAGCAATTGTGAAAAATATGTTAGAATCTGCTTTTGCCAATCAGTGTGGTTCATTAGCCGAATTTATGTGAAGAATGCACACAATAGACAGCCATTCATGGCAGAGGCAGATGTTGAATAATGATGTTGCATAATAAATCAGCTACAGCTCAACAGTATTTCTGCATCTGGTTGCATTTCCAGCGCCAGTGCGGCCCGTGTATTCTAAACAACAGCAGCAATATAGGGAGCAATCCTATATCACACAAGAAGCTGGCGCAAAGCATGCTGGTGTAAGTTAGCCCAGTTTAAAGTTGCACCAGATCCAAACCCCATTCGGCAGCAGGGCTGTTGCTCTGCCTAAGCCTTGCCAAGGGAACACAAGTCTTGTGCATGTGTGAGTGGATGGACCACCAGCTTGCCCCACCAGATCACCCCTCACTGTCACTCACACATTTGGACCCCATGCAGAGAAGGGAGGTGCTCAAGAGAGCCTCTCACAGCCCCTTTCTTGCCCAGCTGCTACACAACTTAAAGAGTAATGGGGTGGGGGGGGGACAGGAGACCAGGGTCCTGTGTGACACATTGTACCTCTTTGATATGAAGGAAGTCTTTGGGTTCAAAGGAAATAGGCAGGCCTTGGACTGGCACATCGCCATTGGGAGATGGATTGTAGCCCACGTTCGTTCTCACAGCAAATGCCATTGGTTTGGTCTGCAAAATAAAAATAAAAAAAGAGTTTTAGCAAAGCAGGGGGAACACAGGTAAATTGTGCCCTCTCCAAATCCCTTTTCCAACAAAGGAAAAGCGACTTGCTTAATTTATTTCCAGTTACAAAAACCCTCCTAAAATAAATAATAATAATAATAAAAATCCAGTTCTCTGCTGGGTTGCCAGGTCACGTGAATGAGATGAATGGGCTTAGGATCCAGCTAAGCCCCCACTCTCCTGACCCATCCCTCCTCACCCCTAGAACACCCCTTTGGGGGACTTTCAGCTGAGCAAGTGATGCTGGTGTCTCTCTGGCTGAGAGATGGCAATGGCAATTTAACACTGGATGAGCCTGGAATCAGCTGGCTGAGCTAGAGATGCATTGCATCCCAAGCTGTTCATCCTAGGAGATCTTGGCATAGGATTGTCCTCAGAAGTATGCAAAATAATAATACAGTGGTACCTCGGGTTACAAACACCTCGGGTTACAAACACTTCAGGTTACAGACTCTGCTAACCCAGAAGTAGTACAGTGGTACTTCGGTTTACAAACACAATTGGTTCCGGAAGCCCGTACTTAACCTGAAGCGTACTTAACCTGAAGCGAACTTTCCCATTGAAAGTAATGGAAAGTGGATTAATCCGTTCCAGATGGGTCTGCGGAGTACTTAAACTGAAAATACTCAAACCGAGGCGTACTTAAACCGAGGTATGACTGTATCTCGGGTTAAGAACTTTACCTCACGATGAGAACAGAAATCGTGTGACGGTGGCGCGGAAGCAGCAGGAGGCCCATTAGCTAAAGTGGTAACTCAGGTTAAGAACGGACCTCCGGAATGAATTAAGTTCGTAACCAGAGGCACCTCTGTAATTCAAAACCCCCAACAACTCTAGCATCACAAAGGTAAGCCATGTTCCGACTGCAAGTAAATCGTCAAAAGGGTGTCCCCATGCCTTCATAGAAATAGAAATGCTTTATTGTCACTGTACCACTTGTTTACAGTAAGATTAAACGAGCCCCCCATTCCCACCCACAATCTTTCAGTCCTTGTTACTCTCTGGGTGCTGTCGCACGACCACCAACTTTGGATTGCAGTTTGTTAGGGTTGCCATATGCCTGGAAATTCCCAAACATGTCCTCTTTGGGGGGGGGGGGTTGTACATGTCCATCTGGGGGGAATTCTACATTTTAAAGCAAATGCCCTGGGTTTTGGCATGGGCGGTTTGGGTTTGGTGATTGCCCTAAACAACTTTTTGTGTCTGGATTTTTACCTCTTGAAATATGGCAGCCCCACAGTTCGTTGAAGGTTGAAGCCAGGACAATGGTGGAGGGAACAATTGCTTCATACTGGATCATGGCCAGGCCGTTCCTGGAATTATAAATGCTACAGATATCACCTGGTGCTTTCCTTCCAATGTTTTCCCCTCCTTGGCAACCCAAGATCAAAATTCTCGTGGCTGGCTCTGCAAATCTTAACTAGTTCTCAAGCATCAGTAAGTGTCTTTATGTATATTAGTGACATGAGGATTTAATCACCGATATGAGATCGTGTCATGGGGTCATGGTTGCAGGGGCATGGTTGCAGTTGGAAATAATTACCCTGAGCTGCAATATATTGTGTTAATAAAATTGCTTTAACCAGGCAAGCCACCCTATTAACATTTGCCACTGCGCTACGTATATCTAGCTGTTTCATTAGCAACTTAGTTATCATTGTTCTGAGGCAGCTCAGAGCTACAGGCAGATTTGGCACATGCCACTCGCCTGCAACCCTGACATTAGTCTCCAGCTTTTAGATTTACCCAATGGAAAAGATGAGGGACACAAAGCATTGCCTGATTCAGAGATAATGCTCTATAACCAGTTTAGCTGCAGCCTAAGCATGTAGTCATTTAGACCCCCTTTCAGTTTTGGGAAATACATACAAATGAGAGTGAGCAGGATGCTCCTGCAGCCAACTGGAAGCTGCACCTTGGTTTTCAAACAGTTTCGGGAGTTAAACGGATTCCCAGAATGGATTGTGTTCGACAACCAAGGTGCGACTGTACTTCATATTTTCAGGACAGAGCCATGTAATGCAAATTTGTTTTGCTATGCTCTGCTGTGCCATGGTTCAGATGAAATGAGCATTCTTTTGGCTTGTTGATTATAATACTTTGTTCTTTTAATTTAGAGAAAGAAGTGTTTTAGATCATGAAAAGTTACAATGACTTTCCACATGAAACCACATGTTCCTCATACTGTGTGAGTTTGGTTTTCTGAGAATGGATGCGTTGGTGTAAACAGCATATGAATTATAAAACTTAAGTCATGTGGAATGGCTTAGTTTCTAAATAAGAGGTGCGGAGTTTATCTGAGGCGTGCGTAAAAATGCATTGCATCGATGAAAACACCTAATGAAAATACATTATATTGGGGAAAATTGCAAAAGTGCATATATTAGTTAAACAGCAGATGAGGAAGTATCTGTTGTGAGAGATTCACCCTCAAATGCTGATGGATGTTCATGAGGACTTTAAGAAAAAAAAAGAATCTGCAAACAGATGTGGAAATGAGGAGAACTTAGAAGTGGGAAAATTGAAGCTGTGAAAAATGGAAATTGACAGCTTTGCGCATCTCTACATGAGAGTACAGTGGAACCTCGGTTTATGAACACCTCGGTTTACGAATTTTTGGTTTATGAACGCCGTGGACCCTTTCCATTACTTTCGATGGGAAAGAACGCTTCAGTTTATGAACAGACTTCCGGAACCAATTACACCCATGCTTCGGGTTAAGTACGCTTCAGGTTGAGTACTCCGCAGACCCGTCTGGAACGGATTAATCCACTTTACATTACTTTCAATGGGAAAGTTCGCTTCAGTTTATGAATGCTTCAGTTTAAGTACTTCGCGGACCGTCTGGAACAGATTAATCCACTTTCCATTTCTTTCAATGGGAAAGTTCGCTTCAGTTTATGAACGCTTCAGTTTATGAACAGACTTCCGGAACCAATTGTGTTCATAAACCGAGGTACATATATTATGGAAGCAACACTGAGCAAAAACCACTGTGGGTGGCAGACGTACAGTCTGCTGAGCCACAAAGTGGGCCGGCATGAAGCACTTGTAGCTGAGTTGTTATTTTCTCCGCCAGCCGCTTCAGAAGCCTATTCTGCAACGAGAGCTATCACCCCCCTTGAAAAGCATGAATCTCATTTAATTAAATATGAAGCAATTATACAAAGCATTATAGCTATAATTTGATATTCCCGCAGTACTTTGGTTTTATAATTAGCTTGTTGGCATGAAAATCATTAGCCGATAACATCGAGGAATATTGAGAATTTTTTTTTTGTCAACGCTGACTACCCAGAGCCATGGCCGCTGTGGTTTTCCATTACCACAAACAGCTTACTTAGTCCTATCAACAGTGCAAATTAGGGTAAACTTCACAGGCAATTGAGATCGGCTCCTTTCATTGTTCCACATTTAATTCCAGAGGTTTTTATTTATACAGTCATAAATGCCAGAGTCGGATCTGGCACAATGCGGGCCTCTGACTGCAAAAAAGAGCCTCACTGGTCTTAGTGGGCGCACCTCATAAGCTTTTACGGAAACATTCTGCTCACCTGTGTGATAGGTGACGGATTGTGCCCGAATTAAAAACGACACGCTCTGAAGGTTGCCACCGCATTTTCTTTGCCCCCAACGTTAGAGCAACAGGAACAGCAAACATCTGAGCTGAAACGACAAAAACATTGGTTGCTGCTGAGTGGCAATGATTACGTTTCGTCTGAGATCGCCAGCCCCCAGGTTTACAAGATTATAGGGAAGAGGCCTGACCCTGGTGCTCTTGCCGTGAGAATGTTTAAATTAAAATTGCCAGCTCTCTGAGAAAGGGAGCTGTCACGGCTTAATTAAAAGCCCCTTTCCTCTCTCCTCTGCCTTGACTTCTAATTCCAACGTGATGTGGGGGACGCAGCGCTTTGTCTTCCCAGCTTGTAATTAGACTTGGTAATGTGGCCATCCTGTTTACAGTGCAAATCCCACTAATGATGAATGGAGTAGGCTTATGAAGCGTCCCGACAGCACTTCAGGCGAGCCAAGTGGATGGGCTTCACAAACATAGCTGCGGTGCGGCAGGTAAATCATTACCTATTAATGACTCCATAACAGGTGGGGAAGGTCATAGCCTGGACTCCTAACAGGAAGCGGGAACAACGCTACATCAGGATTTCAGGGTACCGCTTTTAAATACATGTTATGTGCTGCTGCTGCTGCTGCTTTTAAATGGTTGTCTGCTGCTGGTTTTGATTTCTCTTCATTATTGTTGTTTTACAGTGCAGAAGCTGCCGCGGCAAAGTGTTTGGAAAGGCAGGGGTAGAAACGCCGGGAATAAACAAATAAAAATGGCAGGCAAGCAGGTCTAAAATGTCATGTTGAATATCTTAAAGAGCTGGTCAGCAACAGGGCGGCAAAGTCAAGAGGCACAAAGGCAAGGAATCAAATGGAGCTGAAAGCAAAACACCCAAAGGAAGAAGGGGGATAGCTTTGGTGAGCTGTGGCATGAATGTTTTCCTAAGCCTCTCCGCCTTGACCCAGTTGCCCCACTTTCTTTGAGAAAGGAGGGAGGGCGATGGACAAGGCCTGCCAGCCCCATTCTCACCAATTCCTTCCACATCTGTCAATTGAAGCCTCATAGTGTGTTAGTGGGGGTCTGCAGAATCTTAACTTAAATATAGAATTATATCAAGCATCCAGAAGAACAAGCCTTGCTGAAGCAGAACCAGCCTTGCTTCTGGAAGGATAAGCCCCGTCTCCATAACCTTTAGGAGTACTTTGGGAGTGTCAAAAAGCATATAGACAGAGGGGATGCAGTTGACAGAAGACGAAAGAGAAAGAAAGAAAGCCTTTCACAAAAATCCCTCACCAAAGACTCCTGTGTATCTGAAGAACTGTGCATGCACACGAAAGCTCATACCAAAATATAAACTTAGTTGGTCTTTAAGGTGCTACTGAAGGAATTTTTTTATTTTGCTTCTACTCAGACCAACACGGCTACCTACCTGTAACAAAGACTCCTGAGTATGTTTATCATGGGATATGAGGTTATCCTAGGATCCTCTTATGGATCAGAGACTGGCTAAGGAAGCAAGATGACTCTCTTAATGAAGGGATGTAGAAAGTGTCTACCTTCAGTGTCAGAGACAGTATGCCCCTGTAAACCAGCTGCTGCAAATCACAAATGGGGAGAGTGCTGTTGTACTTTGCTCATTTTCTTAGGCATCTGATTGGCAAATGTGACAACCGGCTGCTTCAGTCAATGGGCCTTTGGTCCCAAAGCAGCAGGGCTCCTATGTTCTTATGTGATGAGAGCCACAACACATTGTTATGTGCTTATTTTTGGATGCAATTTGGGAAGCTTCACTCCATCTTTCAAAACACGGGGCCCTATCCAATGCTACAGCTCCACTGGCAAAACAGACTTCTGCGTGCGCAAGAAATCTTCCTCTTCTTCTCCTGTACCCTCCAGCCAGGCAGCACTGGACTGTTGGGGGACCCCCCAGAGCAGATCATGGGGGGGCATGCAGGGGAAGGAGAGGAAATTGAAGCCCTGCTCTGGAACTGCATTGGTGCAGCACTGGATACACAGTTTCCTATTAATTGGCTTATCATTAACAGAATAAGAACATTTAAAACTAATATATAAAACAGAAACTTCTCCCCAAAACAGCAACATGCAATACAATTGTCTTGTTGTTGTTGTTGTTGTTGTTGTTGTTGTTTTAAGTGGCAAATGTTGGAGGGCAAAGTAGAGACTGTGACTGTGTAAAGATCTACCGAGTCTAGGCTGATAATCCTTCTTCAACCATGTTACATGCCCAGTTCTCACCAACCTGGTAAACAAGGATCTGAAGGGTATCAGTTTCAGGCTGCACATCATCCCAAAATTCCCTCCCAAAGGAGTCTAGCCTAGCTCAAGCTCTTTTTCTAAGTCCAGAGATTTGTTGTTTATTTGTACAAAGGAGCATTCCATCAAGCAACCTCCAGTCTAAAGCAGTGTTGCCCAGACACACACATGTATCATCTCAGAGGGCCCATCCACAATTCCGTTTGCCCCGCCACTTCTGCCTAGGAAAAACTGTGGTGCACCACTGAAGTGGACCAAAGAGCAAGCGAGTTTTCTACAGATGGCCATTTTTCTGATTCAGCAGTAAACAGTGTGTTTTCCTGGGGAAAGCTGTGGGGCAAATGCAAAACTGTTTGGACCCATGTCTAGAAAGCTTGGGATGAGCAGAAAACCTTTTGGACCTATGTATTTTAGGCATGGGACAAACGTGTGGATCAGCCCAGAGAGAGAACAGTCTCCGTTGTGAAAGGCATTATCTGACAGTGAATAACTCATGAGAACTTCAGTTCCCGGGTGGTTGAGAAAGCACTGTTTGAGCTGGGATGAGGTGATAGGAAGGCTCTGCTTGTGGCGTTTGATCTGTGATGTATGTATGAGTCATTGCATATCAAGGGGATGGAACAACTCCCCTATAAGGAAAGGTTATAATATTTGGGGATTTTCAGATCAGAGAAAGGGCGAGTAAGAGGAGAGACACGATAGAAGTGGATGGGAAAGTGGAAAGTTTTCCTCCCTCTCTCAGAACACCAGAAACTCAGGGCCGTTGAATGAAGCTGAATGTTAGAAGAGTCAGGGCAGGCAAAGAAATTATTCGCACAGTGCATAAACCATGGAATTTGCTCCCGCCAGATGCAGTGATGATCACCATCTCGGATGGCTTTTAAAAAGGATTTGACAAATGCATGAAGGAGTTGGCTATTAGTGGCTGCTAATCTTTATGCTTATGTTCCTCCTCCACTGTTCGAGGCAGCATTGGAAACTGCAGGCAGGGAGACGGCTGTTGTGCCCAGGTCCTGTTTTGTGGGCTTCCTATAGGCTATTTGGCCACTGTGAGAACAGGATGGTGGCCTAGGCTCTTATGTTCTTACAAGATATCATGATGGACACCGATACGTCAATTAATCCTTCATTAAATCAATATTAAGCGCCTCGTGAAATATTCTTGTACTTTACTAATGGGGCTCATACTTTTAGAGAGCTAAAGGGATGCATGATTCTTACAACCTTTCCACATACAGTATATAGACAATGATTTATCATAGCGTTTTAAGCAAAGGGATTGGTTGTAGCGATGGGCAAAGAAGTCCCTCTGAAGGATGCTTTTTGACCGGGTTGCTTGAATGGTATCCAGCGTAAGACAGATTAACCATGTCAAAGTGTCCTAACACAAAACAGATTTATGATCTCATTCACTTAACTCCTGATCTCATCATTATTCTCGATTTACCAACATTAGCCTTTGGATCAGCTGCAGGTCAAATGACCAAAGAATTGCAATGCTTGGATAACTCAACAGCACCTCTGCACAAGACTTGGTACCTTCTACCTGACAGGCAGAAGCTGTTTCACAATGTGTTTATATAAGAATCAGTTTCCTGACTGCAATTTTACACATTGATTGAAATGCTGCCCATGAAAATAAACCTCTTCGCACAAAACAAAAATATTATTTCCGAAGAACAGCTCCTGCTTAAGTTGATGGAACACATTACAGTGGTGCCTCGCAAGATGAAAGTAATTCGTTCCGCAAGTCGCTTCGTCTTGCAATAATTTCGTCTTGCGAAGCGCGGTTTGCCATGGCAAAAAAACCCAACCGCTGAAAAACTTCGTCTTGCGAAGCGCAACCATAGAAAACTTTGTCTTGCGAGTCACCAAAAACATCACAAAACGCTTTTGTCTTGCGAGTTTATCATCGTGCGAGGCATTCGTCTTGTGAGGTACCACTGTACTTTTCTATGTGAAGGGTGATTTGGGGCAAGGGGAAATTAAAATGTTTCAAGCAAAAGTGGGTTCTGCTACAAACTGTTGCAGCACAGAGTGTTCCTGTTAAATTTCTTCCATTTCCTTTCCTCCAGGTCGTGTGTTGTCTGTCCACCAGCATTCCGTGACCACTGAGCATGCTCAGCTTTCATGGAACATTTTTGGTGTCTTTGGTCTGCGGAGCTAGCACAGATATGCAAAACCAAACTTTAACAACAAATATCTAACATATAAAAATAGTTATCAACCGATACCATAACTCAGGTCAGGTAGCACATCTGTGGAAGAGGCTGGCTAACTGAACTTTTGTTCATTTGGCTCATTGCAGGGGCACAAAACAACGGGAATTGAAGAAATAAAGTGGTACATGTGGATTTATGGAGTTGGTTACATGACAATGGGTTTTCCCCTCAAGGTCACCCTGCATAAAATGTATGCTTACAGTGACTCTATAGACGAGTACACTATAAAAACAATAAAATGTGCAGCAGACAGAGGAGATGTCAGGTGGATTATTACTTTGACACTCTCCTGAGACTCCCAGTACAGGTGCAGCCTAACAGCAACAGATAAAATAAATGCTGACAGCCAGCCAATGCTCCCCAAGAGTAAGAATGGTAATACTCTGAGGAGACCACTCCTTGAGCACACACCATCGGCGCACATGTGGAAATTGCCAACGGCAACTTGGCTGTAGGAAAAGGTTTATAAGGTTGCAGGTGTAATAAAACAGATTACTGTTTAGAAACAGTTTTAATGGCCTCTCTCTCTCTCTCCACCTCCCACCCTTTGTCAAACCTCTTCTCAGAACCCATCCGCACTATACATTTAAAGCAGTATAATATCAGTTTAAACAGTCACGGCTCCCCCAAAAATAAACTTGGGGAAAGTTTTTTGTTTTTTGTTTAGGGTGCCTAGAGTTGTTAGGAGGACCCCTGTTCCTCTCACAGAGCTACAATTTGCAGAGTGGTTTAACAACCAATCCATCTTCCCAGAATTCTCTCCTGGAATTATAGCTCTGTGAGGGAAATAGTCAGTGCCTTTCACAAACTACAGTTCCCATGATTCTTTGGTGGAAGCCATAATTGTCTAAAGTGGTACAATACTGCTTTAAATGTACAAAACCTGTTTCTTTAGCCAGGCATTTTCCTGGCCTACTTTACAAACATTTCCTGGCTCTTTCACTGCCATTTGGCTTAGAAAAACAGGAAGCTCATAGTGAGGCAATGGATTCCTCTCGTTCCCTACTCTCTGCGCTGACTAAAAGTGCCTCTCCAGGTTTTTGTACAGGAGTCTTTCCAGTGCCTACACTGAGATGCCAGGAATTTCTCTCTCTTCCCCTCTCTCAAACATATTTATACTGATTTTAGATGTACAAAAAAACCCATGCAACGTAACATTAATTAACAAACAAAAGTCAGGTCCCCAATGTTCACATCAGTGAACTAGACTAGACTCACCCAACTAGACTCACCCAACTGCTGACGTCTAACACAGGCCTCTCCAGAAGCTGGCAGGAGACACATTGGAAAAAGAACCACATCTCTGCTCTTAATGTGGATCGGTTTGTTAGCAAGTATGCCTGAGCCGGCTCTACAAAAGGCAAGAAGGGAGCCATTCTTCTTTCCAGAGATTTTTCTTTGCAGAATTATGGCTACTGAAATACATCCTAAGTGCAGATTTATTTTTGTTAAAGCCTCCTTCAGCCGCTCTGTTAACTATTTACTCATTATATACCCTAGATTCTAATCAATGTACATTCATTCAGGCTACTTTTGCACAAAAAAACAACAACACCACCACCAACAAAACACACTGAAACCTCCGGTGAAGACACTTTGCTAATTGGTGGAGATTTTAATTCTGTTATAGATCTGCCACTGACTGATTTATAACGGAGCTAAAGTCTAAGATACCAGAGACTTGGGGGGTGGGGGGGACAACCCCTGAGGTGTCTCTCTTTAGCAAGCTATTTAATGAGCTATAACCTGGGGGATGTAATTTTCTCCATCCACTGTAGGAAAAAGATTGCACTTTCCTTCTGCGGAGATGCTCAAACCCCTTCCAATCTACACCCCATCCCGAGGGACGAGGGTAGGGTGAGCAGGGATTACTCACCTCCGTCACTGGTGTTGTGCAATGCCAGGTCCATAGGCAATAAAACCACCACCATGAGAGACTTTTTTTTATCTCGCAGGGGGTTGACCTGGCTTGTGTGGTGGGGACCTGGGTGCGTGAAGGCTAAGTAGTCACCTTGCATGAGATGGCACCTCTGGGTTTCTCCATCCTCCACCAATCGTGGACTGTGGGTTGGGGGGGAGGGGTAGCGTTGTTAATCCGTGAGGATTGCTCTTTCAGGGCTCTGCCAGCACCATCGATCTCTGGCATTGAATGTGTTGGCCTGGTGTGGGGCACCAAGGCCTCCTGGAGGTGGTGGCAGGCTGGGCCTTGGAGTTCCCTAAGCTATTGGTTCTGGGGGACTTCAATGTCCATGCCAATCCCACCCCTCCTCTTGGGCTCTGGACCTAGTGACTTCCATGGCGACATTAGGGCTCTCCCAGTTTGTTTGGGGTCCCACACATCAAGCAGGCCACATGCTGGATCTGATCTTTGGGGCGGGTATTGATGTGATCATGTCCCCCCTTGTGGAAGTGCCATGGTCTGATCACTATGCGCTGAAAGCCAGGATTGACTTCCCACCCACCCCACCTCGCTTGGGTGGTGAACCTATTTGGGCTCACCCGCAGAGGCTGACGGATCCTGATGGATTTCGCCAGGCCCTGCGGGACCCTGCTCCCCCTGGCGGCTCACTAGATGAGCTTGTCGAGAACTGGAATAACTGGCTCTTGGTGGCCATCAATGAGATTGCACCTAAGCACCCTCTGCGACCCCGCCAAAATCGGGCACCCTGGTTTACTGAGGAGCTCCGGAAAATGAAACGGGACCTCAGACGGCTAGAGTGAGTATGGCAGCGTGCTCGCGATGGAGCCTCAAGAACATCTTATAGGATGCTTATGAAAGCCTATGAGATGGTAGTGAAAGCTGCTAAGACGTCTTACTTCTCAGCTTCCATTGCATCCGCTAGCTCTCACCCGGCACAACTTTTTAGAATAATTAGGTCTTTAACATCCCTAGAGCAGGCATCCCCAAACTGTGGCCCTCCAGATATTTTGGCCTACAACTCCCATGATCCCTAGCTAACAGGACCAGTGGCCTGGGATGATGGGAATTGTAGTCCAAAACATCTGGAGGGCCGTAGTTTGGGGGTGCCTGCCCTAGAGGGACAGCCAAATTTAAATACGAATTTGACAGATTATTATCATTATTGGAAATTATTATTTCCAAAGCTGAATGGCTTTTGATTTAAAGTCTCAGTGCTATAACTCAGCAGTAATTTTTCAGGCAGGAAAAAAAACTTTAGTTACTGGAAATAAACAAAGAAGAGTCTGCTTGTTTTCAGAAATCAGAGTGATCATAAGAAACCAGGCAGCTGATAACCTCTCCTGGCTAAAAGCTTCTCTCAGAAAATCAATATGGGAATGATTCCCATAATTAAAAAGCTCAAAAGATACTTACCTGACCAAATCCTCAGAACTAGATGAAGCATCTGCTAATTAATATGCAACCTTGCCTACTTTCCAGAGGCCAGCAACTGCTGACATTACAGAGTTTTTGAAAACTAATTTACCTAATACTATCACACCAGAGCAAACTGTTTTCCTTGAACTACAAGTTGCACCTAGAGAGGTCCAAGACATCAGGCTAAAAACACAATAAAATTCCTGGCAGGGATGGACACCCTGCTGAGTTTAATTCTTCTTTTTTTCAAAAGTGTGATCTATTGGTTCAACCACTTTCTTTACTTTCCCTATTGAGCCATCAGGAATAATGCAGAGATCAAAGAGATTTGAAATGATAATGCACATCACAAGCCCAGGCTCTGCAAACACCCTAGTTCTTCATTTATCTGAAACTGAAATTTCTCCTCCCCCTATGCACCAACTAGCTGAGCAGTACAAAAATCAATTACATGCCTGGAATCTTGTCATTTAACACCCTTACTCAAAATGAAGAAACTGAATTCAATTTCATTCAAACAGGGTGACATCATCTTCACATAAGATCTAATCCAAGTGACCAGGGCTGAATCCACAGCAGACATTTAAAGCACTGCAATACCACTTCGGCAGTCACGGCTTTCCCCAAACAATCCTGGGAAATGTAGTTTGTTAAGGGTGCTGAGAGACTCCTATTCTTCTCACAGAACTCCAATTCCCAGAGTTCCTTGGGAAGAAGGATTGATTGTTAAACCACTCTGAAGATTGTAGCTCTCTGAAGGGAATCCTAACAATTTAACAAGCACCCTTAGCAAAATACAGGTCCCAAGAAGTTTAGGAAACAAATGAAGAAATATCAATGAGAAACTTTACATCCGTCTTTCTTCATGTCAGCTGAAATCGCTGATTTAAATTGCCTCGCTCAGTCGACCTTGGTAGAAAGTAGGCCTGCTATGGCAGTGGAAAGGACGACAAGTAGGGTTGCTAGCCCTCAAGAGGTGAACTGAAGTCTCCAGGTTTCCCTGCCCCTCTCCAGCTGGCTGGGGGAGGAATTGAATTTCCAGGTGGGTTAGAGTGCCTTTGTTTGTTTGTAAGAAGAGTATGACTGCAACTTGCAAGCTTCAACCCAGCAGAAACTGGCTGCAAATTGCTGCACAGACTCTCTAGGGGGAGTGATTTGCTTTCCTCCCCTCTCCCAATTAACCTCCACCTCCAGTTGTTTGGTGGTGGAATGGAGTGTAGAGGAAGGATCGCCAGAACCTGCCTCTGTGACATCCCTAGGTGAAATCTCCTAGGTCTCAGGTTTGGGCATGAAATCTCATAGTCTGGGATGCTCCTGACCTGGCAGCCCCCATGACAAGCAAAACCACTCATGTCAGCATGAAGCCTAATTGACATACTTGGTATCTGTGATTCTTTTTACTCCCCATTTGGACTGTATGAAGGATGAATAATGCTGCTAATCCATAAGCTACCTGATCCCTCTGCATCTGCATTGTAATATAGGAGTGTCACTGAAACCTCCTAATGGCAGTTATGAGCAAGCATACATGATATGTACTAGGAAAATGCACACAGTTAACGTTTTCAAGGCCTGACAGCCATCTCTCCCCCTTGCTGTTCATTAACAACAAATAATGATGCCGCAGCAACTGGCTTTTTCTTCTCAGAAGAAAGATGCGAGGTGGAGGTGTCTGTGCCTGTAGGATCAGGGTGTTCTCCTTTTCTAGGTTAGAACAGGAACTTTCCCACCCACGTGTCCCATAAAAGTGAAATACAGGAGGCAAAGTTTTGTTTCCCACCCGAGTGCGATAAAACGGGAGCCGGGGAGCGTGTGGGGCTGCAAGCTGCTTCCCTCGCTAGTTATGACAAATAGAAGCCTCTGAGGAAAAGCTGGGGTTTGTCGGCAAGGAAAGGAAAGGGGGGGAAAAAACACCACTGCCCCAAGTAATTTTCTGTGCATGCGTAATTGCTAAGAGGCAGGGTTTGGAGACAGAGAGAATTAGGTTGCTGCCTAATTTGATGGCATGAACTTCAAAAAGTGAATTCCCCCCCCCATCCTGAATCTTCCGAAAGAACTAATTAGCTGGAAATGTAGCAGCCAGGAATAAATCCTGGATAAAGCTGTTTCAAAAACATATCCTTTCAGAAGGGCCTGAGTCACACTAGGCTCCATTTGGCAAGCTTTGGATAAAGAGGCTTCTCGCTCCGGTCCGGAGCTCCACATACGCTTAAAGGTGGATGTGGAGCACCTATGAGAGTGGGCTGGCCTGTTATGGAAAGACTATCTCCATGTTGCTTCCAAATGACCTGCCTTGTGCTGGATAGTGTTTCCTCAACAATAAAATGATTATTTGCTAATATACCTCGATTTTCCATCCTGAAGAAGCTACAGGCAACCACCGTGAAGTTATAAAACAACAAAAACAGTAATAGCGTTCTTTCCCTGAATAGCAAGACTAAATCCACACCAGGTAAACCTGCTTGCTATTTGCTGCTGGTAATGCTCTTGCTCTGTTTAATTGCTTTATGCTGATATTTTCTGTCATTGTACAAGCTGTTCCAAATTTAATTTATTTACTTGTTGAATGTATATACCACCCTTCCTCAGCAGGGGCGTCTTAAGGTTATCTGGCGCCATGGTGCAGGGATCCCTCAGGTGCCCCCCACCCCCACGTTTCCCTCTGGGTGGTCAGCACCTCTCCCTCAGGCCCCTCTGCAGCCTACCTCGCTCCCCCCTGCCACCATGCTTCTTGCCCACCGCAGGCAGGACCGACATTGGCGACGCCGAACTTGCGCTCCACCGGGCAGGGCCAGGTGTGACGGGCAGCCAGAGGGGGTGGCCTGACGGGTGGGGACATTGTCGACTGTGCTCCGCCTCCGCCTGCTCGGCAGGTCGGCTTCCCTGCAATGGTGCCTGCAGCCCGAGAATAGGCGGGCGAGGGCGGTGCTGCTGGCGGGGCTTGAGGCGGCTCCTCTGGCAGGGAGGAGGCTCTGGGCATGGCGCGGCATGGCGGAGGCGCCCTCCAGAACTTGCCGCCATGGCGCCTTGCGCCAATAGCCTCTATGGCTAAGACGCCCCTGGATCTCAGGGAAGTCACTGGTTCATGTTACTGGTAAGTGCTCTGGAATATCATTGTTTTAAATGGACACCATAAGGCACAGACGGAGGGAACAAAAGTGTTTCTGGATGACCTGCCTATTGAACATTTGTCCTGGTTAGTTTGCAGGGAAATTAGACAACGCTGAGTACTTCATGGGCATTTGTTTCAGTTTGTTTGTGGGGAGGAAGTCTTGTTCCACTCATTCCACTGAATTCTCCCAGCACTTTCCTCATTGCAAAACCTTGATTATTCCCCATTTTCCACACCATCTCCACTTCCACCCGGGCACGGGAATTCACATCAACATTTCTTCCCCTTTCCCCTGTATCTTGACAATTACACCAAAAAATTCCACAGCAATTTTTAATCTCTTCATTTGCATCCCCAATATCTACACCACTTAACCGAACAGTTCTGTACAGCTCAACCCCCAATTTCCTGCATGTATTCTTTGCAGCAATTTACATTTGCAAGTTCCCTTCCAGACCCCATGCTCAATGGGCACCAATTTTCTAACCTCCACCTGCGTGGGTCTTAAGGGATTTCAGTAGAATAAAACTGGCAATTTTTCTTTAGCTGGATCCATCATAATTAAGTAATTGCCCACAGAGAGGTAAATGTGGAGGTAATGCATGGAAAATGCAGAAGTCCTTCTGAGTCAAAGAGAAAATTTGCCAGTTCTTGCCAGCGAACCTCGGGGTCAATAAGTCCAAATGTTCATCTAATCTGCCAAGGTGTTGGGATATTTCTGAGATTCCTCTTTGCAAACAGTCCCAAAGCAACAGGACAAGTGCAGGAAACGGCAAACTTGTAATTTGCAGTTTGAAGGACAGAGCGCTGCAATCACAATACAAATATAACAAATAATATCAGATACACAAGCTCTGATTCCCCACCCCCCTGCTAATTAACCGTGCATATGCCTGCTTCCAATTCACCTTCTCCAAGGTGATAAGAGTCCAGAAATATGTAGCCCTCCAGCAGAGCAAGCCGACTCAGTGTCTCCACTTCTAGACTCCCCCCCCCCTCCATGCTTCTGCATCAGGCATAGGCAA
Organism: Zootoca vivipara; assembly: GCF_963506605.1. NCBI lineage: Eukaryota > Metazoa > Chordata > Lepidosauria > Squamata > Lacertidae > Zootoca > Zootoca vivipara. Next base: position 27,688,460 of record NC_083277.1, on the reverse strand, counting down.
ACTCGGTCCTCCAGATGTTTTGAGACTACAATTCCCACCATCCCTGACCACTGGTCCTGTTAGCTAGGGATGCTGGGAGTTGTAGTCCCAAAAGATCTGGAGGGCCGAGTTTGCCTATGCCTGTTCTGCATCCTGCAGGAGTGAACCATTTCGTTCATTTGAGTTACACCTGCATAAGGCTTGAGGAGCCTCTGATCCTGGTGGGCCACCAGTGGGATGCAGAGAAGAGCCGCCTCTGGAAAAAGCCTAGTTTGGTTCATATCATTGTGATCACCAAGTCCAGGAATTGTAAAACCACCATCTACACTGCTTACTCTTATATTAAAGCAGAGGTGGCAAGACTGTGGTCCTCCATATATTGTTGGACTACAACCCCATATATTGTTGGACTACAACCCCTTCATAGTTCTTCAGAGTGCCTGAAGAACTATGGATGGAGGCTCGTAACATTATACAGGAGGCAGCAACGAAAACCATCCCAAGGAAAAGGAAATGCAAGAAAGCAAAATGGCTGTCCAACAAGGCCTTACAAATAGCGGAGGAGAGGAGGCAAGCAAAATGCAAGGGAGATCGGGAAAGATACAGGAAACTGAATGCAGATTTCCAAAAAATAGCAAGGAGAGACAAGAGGGTCTTCTTAAACGAGCAATGCAAATAAATAGAGGAAAACAATAGAATGGGGAAAACCAGAGATCTGTTCAAGAAAATTGGAGATATGAAAGGAACATTTCGTACAAAGATTACCATAATAAAGGATAAAAGTGGTAAGGACCTAACAGAAGCAGAAGACATCAAGAAGAGGTGGCAAGAATACACAGAGGAATTATACCAGAAAGATATGGAGCTCTCGTACACCTCAGGTAGTGTGGTTGCTGACCTTGAGCCAGACATCTTGGAGAGTGAAGTCAAATGGGCCTTAGAAAGCACTGCTAATAACAAGGCCAGTGGAAGTGATGATATTCCAGCTGAACTATTTAAAATTTTAAAAGATGATGCTGTTAAGGTGCTACACCCAATATGCCAGCAAGTTTGGAAAACTCAGCAATGGCCAGAGGATTGGAGAAGATCAGTCTACATCCCAATTCCAAAGAAGGGCAGTGCCAAAGAATGCTCCAACTACCGCACAATTGTGCTCATTTCACACACTAGCAAGGTTATGCTTAAAATTCTACAAGGCAGGCTTAGGCAGTATGTGGACCGAGAACTCCCAGAAGTGCAAGCTGGATTTCGAAGGGGCAGAGGAACCAGAGACCAAATAGCAAATATGCGCTGGATTATGGAGAAAGCTAGAGAGTTCCAGAAAAACGTCTACTTCTGCTTCATTGACTATGCAAAAGCCTTTGACTGTGTCGACCACAGCAAACTATGGCAAGTTCTTAAAGAAATGGGAGTGCCTGATCACCTCATCTGTCTCCTGAGAAATCTCTATGTGGGCCAAGAAGCTATAGTTAGAACTGGATATGGAACAACTGATTGGTTCAAAATTGGGAAAGGTGTACGACAAGGTTGTATATTGTCTCACTGCTTATTTAACTTATATGCAGAATTCATCTTGCGAAAGGCTGGACTAGATGAATCCCAAGCCGGACTTAAGATTGCTGGAAGAAATATCAACAACCTCAGATATGCAGATGACACAACCTTGATGGCAGAAAGTGAGGAGGAATTAAAGAACCTTTTAACGAGGGTGAAAGAGGAGAGCGCAAAATATGGTCTGAAGCTCAACATCAAAAAAACCAAGATCATGGCCACTGGTCCCATCACCTCCTGGCAAATAGAAGGGGAAGAAATGGAGGCAGTGAGAGATTTTACTTTCTTGGGCTCCTTGATCACTGCAGATGGCGACAGCAGTTACGAAATTAAAAGACGCCTGCTTCTTGGGAGAAAAGCAATGACAAACCTCGACAGCATCTTAAAAAGCAGAGACATCACCTTGCTGACAAAGGTCCATATAGTTAAAGCTATGGTTTTCCCAGTAGTGATGTATGGAACTGAGAGCTGGACCATAAAGAAGGCTGATCGCCAAAGAATTGATGCTTTTGAAATAAGGTGCTGGAGGAGACTCATGAGAGTCCCATGGACAGCAAGATCAAACCTATCAATTCTGAAGGAAATCAGCCCTGAGTGCTCACTGGAAGGACAGATCCTGAAGCTGAGGCTCCAAGACTTTGGCCACCTCATGAGAAGAGAAGACTCCCTGGAAAAGACCCTGATGTTGGGAAAGATTGATGGCACAAGGAGAAGGGGACGACAGAGGACAAAATGGTTGGACAGTGTTCTCGAAGCTACGAACATGAGTTTGACCAAACTGCGGGAGGCAGTGGAAGACAGGAGTGCCTGGCGTGCTCTGGTCCATGGGGTCACGAAGAGTCGGACACGACTAAACGACTAAACAACAACAACACAACCCCCATGATGCCTGACCACTGGCCATGCCATCTGGGACTGATGGAAGTTGTAGTCCAACAACGTCTGGTTAGCTACTCCCGGTAAAGACACCAGCTGTCTTGGTGCTACTGATTATGGTGCCCCCCCTCCAATAAAAAAACATTATGTAATTCAAACATATTTACTTGAAAGGAAGCCTCACTGAAAATCATAGCCTAAGGCTCCCCCTCCCACCTCTATAGGTATTTTGTTGGAGAAAGGATAATAATGACATTACTTAAGAGTTTATTTCATCAAGCATTGTGGGATTTCTCAGCTGATCCACGACTTTGAGAATGTTCCATAGTAAGATTCTGACCTTGATGCAGCTGTAGAAGTCGGGAGAATGAAACTGTCTCTCTTTTATCCATTGATACAGATGGGTTGAGTTTCGACCGTCATTTTGATGGCAGTGCATTCCGCATTAAATACAACACCTGCTTCACTGTTTCCACTTAGCGAGAGGTGTTTGCTGCTGAGATCTGGGGATCTTTGTATTTCATGTTTTGAAAAAGACCATGTGTATAGAGAAGTCTCTCAAGGCAAAACCACAGCAGCCAAACTTTATGGATCTGATATGAGGGCACTGGAGAAACGGCTTCCTCTCAAATATTTGTACAGCATATATTAGAAAGGGAGGCGTAGACGCACACAGAGAGAGGGGCTTCAGCTATCTCACTGCTAAGTGTCTGCCCTTGAAACAATGTTAGATAGTTTGTAAATGATGAGGTAAAGGTAAAGGTAAAGGGACCCCTGACCATTAGGTCCAGTCGTGACTGACTCTGGGGTTGCGGCGCTCATCTGCATTATTGGCCGAGGGACCCGGCGTACAGATTCCCGGTCATGTGGCCAGCATGACAAAGCTGCTTCTGGCGAACCAGAGCAGTGCACGGAAACGCCGTTTAACTTCCCGCTGGAGTGGTACCTATTTATCTACTTGCACTTTGACATGCTTTTGAAATGCTAGGTTGGCAGGAGCAGGGACCAAGCAACGGGAGCTCACCCCGTCGCAGGGATTCAAACCGCCGACCTTCTGATCAGCAAGCTCTAGGCTCTGTGGTTTAACCCATGGCTCCACCTGCGTCCCTGATGAGGATGTTAGCTTAAATGTACTGTTTCACACAATCTCCACTTCCACCCCCAATTTCTTATTCTCCAAAACAGCACTGTTTCAGGAAAGACTGTGCTTGAACAGGACTGGTTTATGTTAAATTATGCTAAATATTATATTATAGGAACACAAGAGCACTCCTATAGTTAAGGTGTGTAGCAAACACAAGGTTCCCTCCTTATAAGCCCCAATATTCTTATAGTTTATAGAGATGACATCTGTTGGGCTAAGAATGGCATATGCGATCTGATCTAGGGAGGTGGATCTAAGATAAGATATCTTTATTGTCATTGTCCCCTTGCGGGAACAACGAAATTACTCGGTTGCTACATCCACTCAGATAAAGCATTCTGCATAATCCACAGTTACAAAACCTAATTAAAAACAGTAGATATAATACAAATAACAAGTAAAATAAGATGACTTCAAAGTCCAGGCTTTCCATTTAAGGCCAGTAGCTTCCATCTAGCCAGTAGCTTCACTGTTGATCCACCTGATGAGGGCTATGAAAGTGTGAAATTTTGAAAAGATCCAATAAAAATCACCACAGATATAGTAAGGTTAAAAAGTGCCGAAAACAGACATTTTGGCTGTGCACAAACCATATATTTAAAGCACGTTACTTCCCCAAGGGATCCTGGGAAGTGTCGTTTGTTGCAGCTGCTGGGAACTGTAGCTCTGGGAGGAGTAAAACACAGTTCCCAGGATTCTTTGCAGAAAGCCATATGCTGAAAATATATGGTGCATACATGACTTTTGATAGCTCAGTCGGTAGAGCACGAGACTCTGAATCTCAGGGTTGTGAGTTTGAGTCCCTTGTTGGGCCAAAGATTCCTGCCTCTCCAGGGGATTGGAACAGATCACCCTCATGGTCCCTTCCAGCTCTATGAATCTATGATTCTATGACTCATTTCTCCTTGATTTTTAAGAACGCATACTCTATTTCCCCCCAGTTTTGGTGGAAAACACTGATGCACTTTATTCAGGCCCTCCCATCCCTGGGTCAGTCCTGCCTTCCACATTTGAAGCATGGACAACTGCAAACCCTATGCATGGGCCCAAGGCCTCTGCATTGTTGGGACACCTTGACTGTGCAGGTGTCTCAGTTGAATGTAGTCGAGGCATAGGCAAACTTGGCCCTCCAGATGTGAGTTGTAGTCCCAAAACATCTGGAGGGCCGACTTTGCCTATGCCTGATATAGTCCCTGCATGGGAGCGGATGCTACCCTGTGGGTGTTCCTTTGCAGACGTCCATGCTCAACACACAGATGTCAGAAGTCAGGAAATGCACCACTGCCCGATTCATGCCTTGCCACACGCGGCGATTACTGTGTGCCTCGATCGCATGAATCTTTGCGGTGGCATTTCAATTCAGAATCAATGCATCAGAGAAAAGGAATGACTGTGCATCATTTCCCATTCCCTTTGCCTCTTTACGATGACAAAGACTGAATTTAAATCAAGTCTTTCCGAAACCTTGTGGATTATAGCTAAGGTGGAAATTGGGCCTTGCTTATACATGTGCCACACCCACCAGCATTAGTTTGCATTTCATTTTCGCTTTTCTTCAGCTTTGATATGACATGTGCAATTTATTTAAAGAGGGAAGGGGTTCTTCCCATCATTTTGCTCTTGATCGATGCGGTTTTTCTTTAAGAACAACTTTATAGGGTAATTTGGCATACATGCACGGCAAACCTAAATGGAATGCTTATCAAAATAGCCGAGTTATCGCTTATCATGAGCAATAAATGCTTAAATCTCTCTTAAGGTGAATTTAGCTTGGAGACAGACAATAACTCCCCACCTCCTGCAGGTCTGAAGGTGGTCTGGAAGTAGAATCGGTGTGAGTGATGAGTACAGCTGCCATTTTAAAAGGAGGAGGGTTGGAATTTTCCCATGCTCCTTGCAGACATCGTTCCTTCGGCAGCCTACCCACTGCCTTTTTTGAAACTTGAAGATGCTTTTTCGGGCTATGATCCCAGACAATCAGTGAATATACAGTAGTATCTTTACAAAACAACTCAGATTAAGCTACATGATGACCCTTGCTTGCATGTCACTACTTCAATCTAGCTTGAGGTTTGAGTAGCTGCTGCAAGATGTGAATGGGGATGTGCACTTGAATGCATGACCCGTTAAAATAAATGCACTGTCTCAGCATTGGTATTCAGATGCATGCTCCTATCTGCATGCTACCCCTAATAAATGATACTCAAAAGACTACATTCTATTGGATCAACACACAAAAAAGGACAAGCCCACTTGGTTTGGCAATTGGGGCACATTCTTTCCCCCTCAACACATGTCCCCTTTATCAAATATTGGCAAAAATGCGGTGAGGCATATTTTGTGCAGGAAGAGAATGTTCATGGAATCCACACATACACCCCCCATATCAACCTGTGCAAGCTCCAGGGGTGGGGGACCTGTGGCTCTCCAGATTTGGCTGGACTACAGTTCCCATCATCACTGACCACTGACGTTGCTTGTTGGGGCTGATGGGAGTTGAAGTCCCAACAACGTCTGCAGAGCTGCAGGTTCCCCACACCTGGTGCACACTCGCCCAACGTTTGCCTCTGGGAAGCAGACTTTACAGGACGTTCTGAGTTTTCAACAACCTGTTTGCCCAGATGCAAGAGAAATCACACAGAGAGATCAAGGAAAGGGGAGCCTCGGGTCACCTTCTGTTTGCAACAATTTCTCTCTGTTCGTATTTACTCTGAGAACAAAATATTGGCAAAACTGGGCTCCTCTCTTACCTCTGCCTTTTCCTAGCCTGATTGAAAGGCCAGTTCAGGTGTCACGTCCACAGAATCCAATGTGATATTCCCTCTGATCTGATCCTGCAACCCTCTTCTTGCAGAAGTAGCCCTTCCCCACATGATCAACTGCATAGATTTTGCCTACCTAGACAACAGAAGTTGTGTGTGCCAAAGATTGAGGCTCAAGTCCTAATGTGGCAAAGAAATGAAGTGAAATTACTTTCCCCCCCCCTTCATAGCTAAACCTCAAGGGGAGCTTATTTCATACAATTCTCCACCTCGGATTATTTACTGGGAGAGCCCGGGACTCATTCATCATTAGTGCAGAAAAACAAAAACTACCTGCTATTGATTTGTGTATTTCAGCCATGCAGATGGGAAATGGCACGAAAGAGGCTTGCATTGTGCTGACAGCTCTTTTGGCACAAAATGTGCGCTGCTCGCCATCCATTAACAATCCCCAGGTGTCGTAGGGGGACATTTTTCTTCCTTTCCTGCCCACGTCGAGAAGCCTCGCTTTCCCCTTCTCTTTTACGGTTGGCAAAGAGAAGGTGTAATTCTCTTTGCAATGAGCCGGCACAACAACAGCCTTAAGCAAGAAGATTTCACAAAATAGGGCAGAACGAAATCTGTGGCTGTTTCCTCTGGGACGATACAATCTCCTGCCCCTGGACTTTTTATTCCTATTGCTAAGAAAGAAAAAGAAAGCACTCTTATTATTAGAAAGACTGCAGTGGCCCCACGTAGTTTGCAGTTAGCATTTGCAACCATGTTCCCAATCTTGGGTGTGGAACATCACAGAAATATTGGTTATAGCCCTTATTCTGATGGTGACTTATTAAGACCCACCACCATCATATGCTCTGTTCTACTAAATCCATCATGCTATAATATAGTACTCCTAGGCCAAGATCTAGCAAAGTAGTACACATGTGCATGCTTCGTTTTCCCTATCAAAAGGAAGAAGCAAGAACAAAGGTAACTGCCTTATGATGAGGAAGACCGTTGGTCCATTACACTCTTTATTGCCTGCACCAGGGATGGGGAACCTGTTGGACTACCATTCCCATCATCCTCTGCAGGCCGTGACCAATAGTCAGGCATGATAGAAGCAGTCCAGCAACATCTGGAAGGCCACAGGTTCCTTACCCATGGTCTACGCCAGGGTTCCCCAAACATGGGTCTCCAGTTGTTTTTGGACTACAACTCTCAGTATTCCTAGCTAGCAGGACTAGTGGCCAGGGATGATGGAATTGAAGTCCAAAAATGGCTGGAGAACAAGTTTGGTAAATATTGGTATATGCCAACTCTGCAGTTTCAGACAGGAGTCTTTTTCAGGCCTACCTTGAGATGTCAGGGATTGAACTAGGGTTGCCAGACTCAATAGAGGACAGGCTTCTGTGCCTTTAATTGCCCTGCTCTCTTTTGAGTCTGGAAACAAAGAGAAACCAGCAGACCCTTTGCTTGGAAATTAAACGGCCTCGGTCCAGTATACCTGAAGGAGCGTCTCCTCCCCCATCGTTCTGCCCGGACACTGAGATCCAGCGCCGAGGGCCTTCTGGCGGTTCCCTCGCTACGAGAAGCCAAGTTACAGGGAACCAGGCAGAGGGCCTTCTCGGTAGTGGCGCCCACCCTGTGGAATGCCCTCCCACCAGAGGTCAAAGAGAATAACAATTACCAGACCTTTAGAAGGCATCTTAAGGCAGCCCTGTTTAGGGAAGCTTTTAATGTTTGATGGATTTCTGTATTTTAATATTTTGTTGGAAGCCGCCCAGAGTGGCTGGGGGAACCCGGCCAGATGGGCGGGGTATAAATAATAAATTATTGTTATTATTATATTATTATTTCTCTTTAAGGTTTCCAGACTCAAAAGAGAGCAGGGCAATTAAAGGCACAGAAGTCCTGTCCTCTATTGAGTCTGGCAACCCTAGTGAACAAGAGACCTTATGGACACAAAACGTGCTGTACAATAGAGTTATATTTCTTATGTGTGTGTATATATATATATATATATATATATATATATATATATATATATGGGAGTGGCGGCTGCTAGTTGTTCTGTGAACCTGAGACCTCCAGGTATAGGGTGGTATATAAATTCTAATAATAATAATAATAATAATAATAATAATAATAATAATAATAGTGTACGAATTCCTAGTGATGAAGAGAGAAAAGGTCCAGCTTGCAAAGCGATCTCTCTTTTTGTCCATGCATTTTCCTGAAGTAAAAGCATTATCCCAAACTCTGCATGTCTCCTTGCTTCGTCACCTGTAAATGCAGATTGCTTCATTGGGTTATGGCACTAATCTGTAAATTAATATGGCTTAGAACTGCCCGTTACTGCAGCCATGTAGAAGATGATTAAGAAATGCATCTTCCTTGTAGTGGCTACACACAGGGGCTTATCAAATGCTTACTAGATCCTGCTGATTCACATAGTATCTCACCATGCTTCTCCTTACTTTAATATCTCAGTGTTAGTAACACTGCTCTGGTGCCAAACATATTCGTTCTTGTTTTCGTTATATTAGACTAACTCAGCCTTACAGCTCCAGAATCCATTCACAGGGGCCTCTTTAGATAATTACATTGTTGGGAGTGGGGGGGAGGGGAGGTCCTTGTTGGATAAAGGTCCTCATTTCTCCAATTTAAAGCACAAGGTAATTCATTTTGTGTTTTGCAAATAAACAAGGCTGTGAAAAAGCCACATGCATTCTCCTTTGAATAATAAGACTGGGGAAACAAAAATAAGTCACTTAGCTTTTAAAGCTCTAGGGTCAGTCAAGTGATTCATTCACTCCAAGGAGAAAGACATGCATTCCAATTGCCAGTCTGGGCTGTATAATTATACATGCAAAAAAAGAGGAAGCTGGTTTTCTTGCTGCTGAACATTGTGTTACATACGTAACATGACATGTTAACACAGTTTATGACTCCTTAGATGAGGCTGGAAAGAAATCCTGATTCACTGCCATTAGCAAAAGTGCTCAGACTCCTGGGAGTTCTTCTCGGAAGGCCAGTACAGATTCTCCATCTGACCTAATTTAAACAATGTCATGAATTGGAATAGATTGCTATCAGCTCTGTCATGCTTGTCATAACGTGGCAGTTGAACAGAAGACTGCCCTTCCCGAGAGAAATTCCTGCTATCGAACTGTATTATTTAATGGAGTTTAAAGATTTTCCCTTCAAAGTTTCAGTAGGCTGGCTGGCTAAGAACCCCCACATCAAAAGAAAAAAAGGAAAAGTATGTTGGACTTGTTACACCTTCCAACATAGTTAAACTATGAAATTCATTGCCATAAGGCAGCCGGCCCTCCAGATGCTGCCGAACTACAGTTCCCATCAGCCCCCACAAGCATAGCTGGCCAAGGATGATGGGAGTTGTAGTTCAGCAACAACTGAAGGGGTGAAGGTTCCCATACCTGCCATGGCTGGATTGAAAGCACTGATCCAACATTTGTTTGTGTTTAAAATGAGCTGTTTGCAGACAACACGTACACCTTTTCTCTACATTCACCAAAGTAATGTCTCTGTAACATTGCAGAATGAGAGTTCTGTTTGAATGGAAAAGCCGCAGAACCTAAAGCAGTTTTGAAATATTTGATTTCTTAATTTGCCCACCTAAGCCTACAGCAGGTGTCCAACTTGGTGGCTTCTAGACATTGTTGGACTCCCATCAGCCCCAGCCAGAACGACCAATGGATGTTGGAAGTGGTACTCCATAACATCTAGGTGGCATCCTGTTGGCTACCCCTGACTTACAGGCACCAATAAACTCTTGTTTTTTTAAAAAAAGTTCAGTTCATGCAGTGAATGAACTCAGTAGGTAGATTTTGGAAGTGTCTCCAGCTTGTCTTGAATTGAGATTTCAGTTGGCTAAATTCATTCTTTTACCAAAGTAAAATAAGAATGAGTTAGATGTTCTGGTCTTCTTATTTTTGGAATCTACACCTGTGTTTATGTCAAAGTCTACTTGGGGAGTTCTTCACACGAACCATACTTTTGTGTCAGAGGCAAATGTGGGCTGATTGCTAACCTACGGTTGTAATTGCTCCAGAAACACCTCACGGCGCATCAAGAGCTCTGCCTCTAGGAATAGAAGGCTGATGAATCATATGGCATTTATATGATAAGCAGAAAATGAACATTACGTTTGTTGAACTGAGCGATTTCCAAAATCTGTGAGGGAAACACTAGATTAATGTCTCTTCTGTCAACTCGGATATTAACAACTGATCTTTTACATGTATTTCATATTCTTCTACACTTTATCGTTTTGTTCCATGGAATGCTTTTAATTGCATGTCAATGCATAAAGCTGCCTTCTACCCAGTGGAAATGAATGTGCTTGCATCCAACTCATCACAAATATTGATGATGGATTCTTGACAACGAGGTTACTCAACTGTCTCAGGAAGGAGCCCAGTTTGGGGGCAGGGGAGGAGAGACCCCTATAATCTCCACATTCCGTGAAGGGTTAGAATTTGAGCAAACTCATGAATTCCTGAATTCAGCAAGGGCTGGACATAATACTGGCTAGCTTCCTCATGAGGCCAGGCTTGCAAGGGTGGGGAGGACTCTGTGGAGGGAGAACATAGCCATTGTGTCTAGTAGCTAGTAAGCTAGTACTGATACTTAAAGGTAAAGGGACCCCTGATCATTAGGCCCAGTCGTGACCGACTCTGGGGTTGCAGCGCTCATCTCACTTTACTGGCCAAGGGAGCCGGTGTACAGCTTCCAGGTCATGTGGCCAGCATGACTAAGCCACTTCTGGTGAACCAGAGCAGCACATGGAAACGGCATTTACCTTCCCGCCGGAGCGGTACCTATTTATCTACTTGTACTTTGACGTACTTTTGAACTGCTAGGTGGGCAGGAGCAGGGACCAAACAATGGGAGCTCACCCCATCGCAGGGATTCGAACTGCCGACCTTCTGATCGGCAAGTCCTAGGCTCTGTGGTTTAACCCACAGCGCCAATTGCGTCCCAGTACTGATACTTAACCTCCATTAATTTGTCTAACACCCCTCCCCACCTGAAGCCATCCATCTTGGTAGCCATGCAGAAAAAGTGCTTCCTTTTTTTCTTCTCCGAATCTTTCAACATCTGGCTTCACTGTACGACCCCAGTTTCTAGTATTATGTGATAAGGAAATAACTTTTTCCATATCTCATACTTTCCAACATTTCTCCAATGAAAATAGGGAACTGCTACATAATAATAATAATAATAATAATAATAATAATAATAATAATAATAATAATACACTGCACACCTGACTGGGTTGCCCCAGCCACTCTGGATGGCATTCAACATATATAAAAGCATACAGAGCTGCCTTCAGATGTCTTCTAAAGATTGTATAGTTATCTCCTTGACTCAGGGGTCGCAGGACTCCATACCCTCCAACATTTCTCTGACGCGATTAGGGATGTCCTAAGGAAAAGCAGGATATTCTGGGATCAAATCAGAAACCGGGATGGCTTATGTAAATCCGGGACTGTCCCTGGAAAACAGGGACACTTGGAGGGTCTGTGGCTGGATCTACTAGACACATCAAAAAAGTGATTCAGTTAAACACATTGTATACTTCATAAAGGGAAATCCCGTTGGCAAAAGACGGGACTCCACAGCGCCATCTGGTGTCACAGTGTTATAACGCATCTAAAGCGTTTTTTTCCCCTTTACCCATGTAGCTGAATCCTGTTATCCATCTTCTCCATGCCACACATAGTTTTATACATCTCGAACATGTTTTCCTTTTACACGCCTCCCATATACAGCCCATTCCCTTATTGTAAGCCAATGAAGTCTTTGTAAGTAAAGACAACAACAAAGCTATATATGGCAGTAGGGTAAGGGACAGAAAAGGGCAAGCAAAATTGATTTTGATTAATGCACAAAATGTAACCAAGATATCTTGCAGGGCAGAGATTCATAGCCTGTGAGGCCATGTAGGCCAAAGAAGGTGACCACAGCGTACAGCCGGGAAAGCATTATGACCTTGAGTTGGGCAAAGAGAGCAACTGAGATGAATGCTAATGCAAGCAGAGTCTGGATTTTTAAAGCCCTTTAGCTCAGGGGTGGCCAATGTGATACACTGCAGATGCTGTTTGACTCAAACTTCCATCAGCCCTAGCCAGGGGTTGGGGGTCAATGGGATTGGCAGTTCAACAACCACAGAGAGGGCAACACATTGGCTACCCCTTCTTTGGTTGATATCTGCTAAAGTGCTTTCACAACTCTGAGCAGAAGCAGGGGGAGCGGCACGACTCAGAGCTGGCAGAATATGGCCAGAGATCACATTCTGTGAGCTCAAGGAAAAGTGAGATAGTTCACTTTCGTTTTTAATGTTCTTAGAAACAATGTTTTTCAGGCGGACAGCTGTCCTTCACTTCCTTAGATTTTGCTTTGTGAAGATCTCGAGCACGAGTATTTGTACCTCCTAAGGAAGTTACTGGAAAGACTGCCTGGAGTACCAAGGGAGACATTAAACTTTAGGAAATAACCAGGTGAACAAGTGCCATGGGGAAATGTTGTTTCTGGGCTATTTGTCAAGATACATGAAGCTTCGTTGGGATAAGTGCATTGGGAACAAATCGACCAAATGCTCTGGAAAAGTAGCCTCATAAAAGCCAGTTCATACATGCAAATGTACCTCCCAGAAATACAGTAGCCCCACCCCAGATTGTACTAGTTCAGACTGCAAAGTGGGTGACTGTTAATCATTTCACTACGTAAATAACTTCCGGCTGCACAGAAAAGAAGACGAGTGTATAAAAGATAGGGATTCCAGCCTAGGTTTCTCCCTGATTTCCTAGATTTTGTTTCTTTATTGCATTTTCAACCCATCTTTTTCTTCAAGGAGCTCCCGTTCCTCATTTAACCCCCCTCCCCCCAGCCCTGTGAGGTAGGGCTAGGCTGAGAGGCAATGACTGGCCCAAGGTCACCCAGTGTGCTTCAAGGCCAAGTGGGACTTTGAACCATAGTTGCCCAGGCCCTAGGCTCACACTCTAAACACTGCACAACATTGTTGTGGAGGAATTTTTAATTTTTTTTTAAAAAAAATTGTGAATCTTTCTTCTTCCCCCTCTCCTCACATACTTGCTATATGAAGCTTTACTATATGAAGCATTTTGGACTCACAGCTGTCCATGGAGGTGCAGGTCAATTCTGTGTCCAGGGCAGCTGTCTATCAGCTCCATCTGGTACGCAGGCTGAGACCCTACCTGCCTGCAGACTGTCTAGCCAGAGTGATGCATGCTCTAGTTATCTCCCGCTTGGACTACTGCAATGCGCTCTACGTGGGGCTACCTTTGAAGGTGACTCGGAAACTACAACTAATCCAGAATGCAGCGGTTAGACTGGTGACTGGGAGCGGCCGCCGAGACCATATAACACCGGTCTTGAAAGATCTACATTGGCTCCCAGTACATTTCCGAACACAATTTAAAGTGTTGGTGCTGACCTTTAAAGCCCTAAATGGCCTTGGTCCAGTATACCTGAAGGAGCGTCTCCACCTCCATCATTCTGCCCGGACACTGAGGTCCAGCACCGAGGGCCTTCTGGCAGTTCCCTCGTTGCGAGAAGCCAAGTTGCAGGGAACTAGGCAGAGGGCCTTCTCGGTGGTGGCGCTTGCCCTGTGGAACGCCCTCCCAACAGATGTCAAAAAGGAAAACAACTACCAGACTTTTAGAAGACATCTGAAGGCAGCCCTGTTCAGGGAGGCTTTTAATGTTCAATAGATTATTGTGTTTTATTTTTCTGTTGGAAGCCGCCCAGAGTGGGCGGGGTATAAATAATATATTATTATTATTATTATTATTATTATTATTATTATTATTGTCCCAGTTATTTTTTGATTATTTCAAGTGATCTGTACTTTTGAATGGTTCCCTAGTTGATAGCAACATTCCAAGAGCAAGATTGGTCTGCAGTTACTTTGGCACTCTAGAGATGTGCCCATTTACCTGTTTACTATACTTCTATGCCACCTACTAACCAAAGTTCCCTGGGCAGTTTACAATGTTACAGGGCCCGTTTCATTATGGCCATGAACCGCATGGATGAAATCCTGATTCATAAGATGCATGGAATAGATTGACAAGTAGGATGGACACTTATGCATTGACACCAGTTTGCGTAAATTGCATACCACTTGTATATGGCATTTGACATGCACAGAGGCAAGTGGGGAACAAACTGCTTCAATTTAAATAGAAACACAATGCATCTCGCCGTAGTGGGGGAGACACCATGAAACACGTAACCCAAATAGCTGTTTCCTCCAATTCTGCTTTAAAGAGCGTGTTTTGATCTAATTCAAGTGACCAGGGCTGAATCCACAGCAGAACCAGGGGCTCTGACGTGGAGCTTTAAAGCATGGGCCTGTGCCTGGACAGAGTGAGACCAGAGGCAATGCTTTTTTTCTGGGGGTACAAAAGGGTATGCATACCCCTAAACATTTTGTGAATCTTTGTGCTTTTGTCCATTTACTGTATTTATTTTTCCTGATTTGAACTATAAAATGGTGGTTTTCTTGAGTCAAAATGAGAGCACCCCTAAACATTTTTTTAAAGGAAAAAAGCACTGACTACAAGTAAGTATGGAAAAGACCTCAGGTAGAGGCCACCTTCCAAAAGAGAATGTCCCCTGACCAGAGGCGTAGCAAGGTCAGGTGGTACCCGGTGCAGAAAATTTCTTGCCACCCCTCCCTACACATTCAAATTATTAAAAGAAGGAAAAATAAGAGACAGTTGCAAGTGTTAATTTCTGGTTTATTTACTGAACATTGTGAGCCTAAGCAGCTTTGGCTTAGCGGCTCAGGAGGCCGTCCGTGGCGCATGCACATCCCAGAACCCAACCACTGTTGGCGGCCTCCACAGGCCGCTGCTTCCTTGGCAGGCCGCTGCAGTGGCTCAAAAAAACCAACCATTGGGAAGTCAGCCTCGACAGCATCAGCCCTTTCCTTGTCTTTGCCCAGCCCCCAGCCCCCAGCCCGTAGCCGATTGACCAGCTGGGGTGGGGCGGGGCGAAGATGCCAAGACAAGAAGGGTGGCATCCGGGACCCCGGAAGCCTTCTCCACCTCTTGGAGAGGAGCTTCAATAAGTTTATTTTAAAAATACTTATTTCCTCCAGTTTGTCACCCCCCTCAGCAGTGACACCCGGGGTGGACCGCCCCTACCACCCCCCTTCCTACACCACTGCCCCTGACAGCCTTTTGAAACAGAGCACTGCCCTGCACATGTCCACTCTATTGACAAGGCCTTTTGGGGTGGCTGATTGTGACACCCACCTGATGTGCACTGCTAGCTACTGGATATAAAACCTTCCTCTGGTGAGAGAGCCTAAAAATGTCTCGGGGATGCCTACCCACTTTGAACTACGTGCATACCAAGGTCTCCTTCTCTGGATCTCGCTCACCTTTTTGCACCAGTTATTGATGGCAAGTCTGGATAGGCTGGGTATCCAATGGTAGCTACTAATCCTAACGACTCTGTGCTACCTCCATTGTCAGAAGCTATATACTTCTTAATATCAGTTTCTGGAAACCACTGGAGGGGAGATTGCTGTTGCGCTGAGGTCCTGCTTTCAAGCTTCCCATAGGCATCTCTGGTTGGCCGCTGTGAAAACAGAATGTTGGCCCAGTCCAGCAGGCTGTTCAAGCTACTAAGTTCACAGTGGCATTTCTTCAATGTATTCTTCTCTGTGATTCTGACAGGCAAAGGCTTCTTGTGCTTATACTGTGAAAGACTGATTCAGGAAGAAGTCAGAATGCCTTCCGCCTGCATATGCCTATTAAAAACTGTCTGCTTCCTTCTGCCCCAGTTCACCAGTCAGTTCCAATACAAAAATCTCAGCCTGCAGGCAAGTTGGAATAATCTGGTTTCTTATATACAGAGATCAGTCCGGATTTATTTGTAGACGAAACTCTCTTGATAGCATAAGGCAAAATATTAATCCACTCAGCCCAGGCCTCTCTAATAGCCAAGCCTGTTACTCTCACTGGATAACAAAAAGCATTTGGTTTGATTAAATCCAGGAACCGGGGGGGGGGGGGAATTGTTATATTTCAGTCCTAGTTAATTTTGAAAGACTTTGATATTTCTATCTGAGGCTTAAAAATTCCTGCAAGACGACCAGAAGTTTATACTTCAAATAATTAAATGTGGGCTCAGAGTGGTTTTACATCCACGAAGGTCAGCAATGCGGGTGTGTGGGGAGAATCAGCGTCTACTGCAGAGAGGGGAAATCTGTGCACCCCCTAGGAGTCACCGGACTCGAACTCCCATGATTCCTGACCATTTCCCATGCTGGCTGGGACTCGTGAGAATTGGAGTCCTGCCACAGCTGAAGGGCCACGGATTTTCCATCCCTGCTCTACTGATTCCATTTCACAAAATCCTCCCAGGATTGCGCTCAAGTCGGGATGGGATATTTGGCCACTCCAATTGTGTGAAAATATCCTTTTGTAATAGACTGCCCAGCTCCAGGTTGTGCTGCCCTCCATCTATCCTGCTAGGCTTGGATCATGTAGGAACCAGCCAGCACATATTGATGCTATTCTTCCAGCTAGCATGTGCTGAACGGCTGTTTGAACTGTCTCTGCCACTCTGTTCCTCGTCACTGATTTTAGATGATTGAAGTGAGACAGTATCAAATATATATATCTCAAAGCTTTGCAGGACAGAATAGTTAGCCAATGGTCAGTAGGGGAACACGCACACCTGTTTTCAGACCTGTGGTTTCCATGCTAGCAGGGGCACCAGTTCCTGGGGGGGGCGAGCTGTTTTGGGTCCCCTCAATATAGTTTGGGAGGAGGCTGGGCCTCCCCCAATGTTGAGGGGGAAAGAGCACAGAGCCAAACACGGCACAGCTCCAGTGGCTGACTCCTTCTCCTTCTCCTTCTCCTCCTGAAAATGAAGGATGGAGAGGTGTGTCTGTGCACACAGGTAAGGCTCACACCTGTTGATCTGCCGACATTCCTCCTTTTTGGTGCACTCAGGATGAACCCCCCCATTTTACCTCTGCCTTAGATGTTGCTGCTGTTGCTATCCCATCTGCTGCTTTTTAAAAATTCCATGGGGACCATGGGGGCCTATAGTATAGCACCCCCGCCCCAGTGCCTGCTATCTAGAAACTAGGATCAGTTAGGGTCCAATGCTTTGGTCCTTGGGGAAGGGGCAGCTGGAGAGCCTTCAGATCCTGGCTTACCACTTCCCGATTGCAGGAGGAGCCAATGAAGGAGTCGTGGGGAAGATGGTGGGAAATGTCCAGACATGGGGAACCCCTTTCAGCTTGAGGGCTACATGGTCCTGTGGGAAACGTCCTGGGGGCCATGGGCAAGGCCTGAGGTCAATGCATGGCCCCCTTACCTTCCCGGATGCCATATGATGGATTTCTGATGCTAATGCATTGTGGAGCTGCATTTCTCTTGAGGCTAACAAGATCTTTTAGAGCCTTGTTGTATTCTGGCTTTATGAGCTTTCTGACACTGTTTGGATGTAATTCTCCTAATGTTATTTTATTTGCTTAAGTAACTAGTCCTACATAAGACCCCTTTTCAAAAAAATAAAAAAAGTCTAACAATGAGCTGTTTTCCATGTTTGCACATATGTGATTGAGCAAGACTCCCACATATATCATCATCAGCCAAATAAGCCCATTATATTTTTCCAGCATTGCCTCTTTGGGACTGATCTCAGTGCTTAATAGAGACTTTTTCGGGTCTCTTCTGCTCTGTTTTCAAACCAGATTTGACTCTGTTCTATTTCTCCCCGCTTTCCTTTGCTGTTTTTCATTTCTATATGAAAACATTGGTGCAAGGTGGGAGAGTTTATCTCTATGCTTTAAAACTCATTCCAATCATTCTAAATTCTGTTTCAACTCTTTTCCGTTTAATTAGTTCTCCTTGACATGATCCTATATTGCATTTTCCTCCCACGGGGACTTTCACTTCCTGTTCTCAAATCTATCAATTTCTTTGCACAGCTAGGTACGCCTGCAGGTACAACAGTGGAATAAGCAAGCACTGGAACAGCCTTGAAACAGCCACACAATGTGTCTAGTGAACTGTGCACAAAGGGGAGGGGGAGAGGCTCAGAAGGGGAGGGGGAGATTCACCATCACATCACCAGGTCAGAAATGTTCACACCTTTCTATGCAATCCATGCACATTTATTCAAAATTAAGTCTCAGTATGTTTAGTGGGGCTGACTCCTAAGAAAGTTCACGGCAGAGCCGCAGATCATTTTCGACGGATAGAAATGCTGCAGTAAAATGTCACTCTCCCCAAAGTATGTGGCTTCTAGTTACCTGAGTTATGCTGGCATAAATATTCACACAAGTGCTCAGTTGAATGCTATACATTCAAGAATTTCTCAAAGGAAACAAACAATTGAATCTGGCTTGCAAATCTGAAATGTTTCAGCTGCAGGAAGTACCCAAAGGCACTGCCAGGCCCCAAAATATTAAGTAAATGTCACCAAAGAAATAATGGTATTTTATACCAATTTTTAAAAAAATATTCCAGGGGTTGCTATTAGCAACCTAGCACCTTGGCAGTCAGGACTGCATCCATATACTTTACATCCCCAGTGTATCCAAGATCATATTTAGAGGAAGATATGGGGCCATAAAGATGGCCACACACGGTTACATTATTGCTTTTGTTTGTCATTGTTACCCTCTAGTACTGCTATCACTATTGTGTCAATGACAATTACACCCCCAATGGTTGAAAGCACTGCCCATGTTACAGTAATAACCCCATCTGCATCATCTCATTTGGGATGCAGGTGGCATTGTGGTCTAAACCACAGAGCCTAGGGCTTGCCGATCAGAAGGTCGGCGGTTTGAATCCCTGAGACGGGGTGAGCTCCCGTTGTTCGGTCCCAGCTCCTGCCAACCTAGCAGTTCGAAAGCACGTCAAAGTGCAAGTAGATAAATAGGTACTGCTCCGGCGGGAAGGTAAATGGCGTTTCCGTGCGCTGCTCTGGTTCGCCAGAAGCGGCTTTGTCATGCTGGCCACATGACCTGGAAGTTGTACGCCCGGCTCCCTTGGCCAATAATGCGAGATGAGTGCCACAACCCCAGAGTCGGTCATGACTGGACCTAATGGTCAGGGGTCCCTTTTATCATCTCATTTACTTGCTTGCAAATTAAACCTCAATATGAAAGTACCCAGAGAGGAGAAATGCTGGTAGGCTCACAGCTTATGGATGTGTTGAATTTTGTATCCAGGTGGCCAGGTAACTGGCAACAATCAACCAACCTTTTCCTTTCTCCTGGAACAACTACTTAGATTAATAAAATCTATTCACCTGTGTCATTCATTCAGCCTTTATTGGCGTAATTTAGATAATAAAATCATAACAGAGAAAGAATAAAAAAAAATCCATAAAATGTTGGTAATCTAGACATATTAAACGCACAAAACATACAAAACAATCAGTATGTCAGGGCTGGACTGAGGAGGAATGGTGGGGACCGCCCCCCCCCCCTTGCTGAACTTTCCTGAGAAGAGGAGGATAGTACAGATTTACAACAGTGGTTTGCAGAAGGTCATAGTTCAGAGGCTGCAGAGGGGAGACGCTGGGAAATATTGGGAGAGCAGCAGGAAGAAGCAGCACCAGGGGAGAGACAGTCGACAGACTCACTGACTTTAGAAAGCATTCCTGATCCCCTCCTATCCCAGGACCCGGCGTGCTTTGAGAGTAGCAGAACAGAAAGCTCAGAGGCAGAAAGCACAGATCAGCCGGCACAGGGATGACGTAGAATAGGAGAGACGGACTGGGTGGGACTTTACTCGGAGCAACGCCATTATCTAGAGAAGACTGCATTCCTTCGTCTCTCGCTGTGAGTATTGAATAAATTAATTGGTAAGAACTTTTATTGTCTATCCGCTTCTTGGCTGCCACCGTGGGAGGGATAGGATTCCCCAAAGCCTGACCCAGTAGCTACTTTAAATAAAACTAAGCAGCTTTGGATTTGACTTTAAAAATCTCAGTTAAATATATTCACCTGTTCTTCACATGAGGGGCAGGAGTTGGCTCTGTCCTCTCCCGCACGCCCTGCCTAAATGTCTGCATCAGGGAGACCCTTTTCCTTGAATAGATTCCCCAAACAATTTAGAACAGTGGCCTTCCCAGAGTTATTAATCCTGCAGAGAACATGCTGCCCGCTGTAACCATTTATCCCCCAGGAACTCCGATGGGTATGTGCCAGAGGGATCTGGGCTGGCTGCGCCATCCTTATTCTCCCCCTTTCATGCATTGGAAACGGGAAAACAAGCAAATAGGGCTTTATTTTTGTGTGGAGCATGAAGTTCAAGAAAGAATATTTATATGCTTGGGAGAAAGGAGCAACTACGACTCCTTTAGCCCACCATCTTTCATTATTCAAGCTAATGGGACTGTTGATGTTGCTGCCATTGCCAAGGAAGAGACATTTTAAAGAATAGGGGCCCAGCATATCAAAGGCATCTGAGAATCGTACTTCACCATCATGCTTTATTGAAATGCAGTATATAACTCAGAAACATACTAGGTGCCTCTGCTCTTCGTCCAACTAGCTCAAATATATAATAAATTTCTGGCGAGGGTGTAATGAAAAAGATGCATTAACTTGTGTTTTGTGACTGCCATAAATTACGCCAGGGGAGTGCGGTGGGGGGAAGAGGAGAGGGAATTGATGGAAATGATATAACTTACTGTACGGGCTGTTAGAACTATGCATGCAGAACCTGCTCCTGAGAGATATGAATCTTTAATACACTCTCCCTCCGAGTGCTGGATGCACAATAATGACAAGGAGGTGGGAAAGGAGAGATGAAGCAACTGGGGCAAACCTGCACCATTGAAATACAACTGCATAGGCTAAATGCCCTGTCTCCGCTCAGAAGCACGTTACGCGCCTAGGAGTTTGAGGACTGGTTCTTAGGTTCCCCCTTGAATGGTGGAATGTGTGAAATAGGCAATCCAGCAACCAGGGCCTCCAACATCTAGGGTTGCCAGGTGCCCTGCTTCACAGAGGGTAGTACTGGTACTTCATTGGAAAGCTTCCTCTTGGCTGGATAGCTCAGCTGGTTAGACCATGGTGCTGATGATGCCAAGGCTGCAGGTTCAATCCCTGTATGGGGTAGCTGCAAATTCCTGCATTGCAGGGAGTTGGACTAGACCTTGTGGGGGGGGACTATATTTGGGGGGGGGTGATGCAAGAGCCTTGGTGGCTGCTTGCTTATGTCTTGCAAGCGGCAGGGGCTGGTGGCGGAGGGATGATGGGCGGTGTGTGAAGGGCTCTGGAGAGGGGATGCTTAAAATGGCGGCCGCTCAAGCGCTGCTGCTGGTATCAACAAAGCCCAGCCCCCTTCCTCCTCTAGGCAGGGTGGGGAGAAGCCGGGAGGAGGGAGGGAGGAGGTGCCGCCTCTTCCACTGTGTAAGGGAGAGGGAGGGAAAGGTAAAGAACGTGTGCGCTGGCGATTCACGCAGCGATTCCCAGACTGTCCACGGGGCGGATCCAGAAGGCAATTGGGCCTGATCTGGCCTGCGGGCCTTAGTTTGCCTACCCATGGACTAGATGACCCTCAGGGTCCCTTCCAACTCTACAGTTCTATGATTCTTTAGGGGTAGCCAGTGTGGCGGCTTCCATAATTCTGGGGCTGTCCCTGGAAAATCGAGACACTTGGAGGGTATGGCATAGACAATATTGAGTTAGATGGATCTTGGTCTTACTCATTATAAGACAGCTTCCTAAGATTCCTCTGTAGGCAGGGATTGTACCTCTAGATTGAATCTTTGCCAAGATGCACATGTTTAAATGGGGAGGACTCATTCCAAAGGGGGGTATTGAAACTAATATCCCTGACAACTGACAGCTTCAGTGAAGCCATGGCATCACTGCAGAAGGGTGCAGAAAATAAGGCGGGGGGGGGGCAGAGAGAAATTTAAAATTTGGTTTGTCCTGATATATTCACCTGCATTTCAGTTATATGGATTGGAGAGAGTATTCACCCACCCTTTTTTGCAATCATCAGTCTTTTTAAAAAGTAGAACAAAAGAAATGAAATTGTTTGCCGCCTATTGGAAGGGTAAGATGTACGATCAAGCAAGTGTGGGATGCAGAAATCCTTGGGAAAGGCTTTATAAAGGTAAGCAGCAATCTTATTTCACTTAGGAAAGACTCCTGCTGTGTTCATTAGGTATTAGATTAGGATTCATTAGGTATTAGGAACTTTTTGCGCCTTCGGTGAGACCTGTGAATGGGAGGCCTGTGACCCAACATAACGGCAGCCATTCAGGAAGGTATATTGTTTAAAGTGAAGATCAGTGACATGCCATGCTCTAGTTATGAAACATTACTGTTACTAGTCTATGGATGTCTTCTGTTGCGTGTGCTCCAATGCTGGAGAATCTGCAGTATTGAATCTCTGGCAGCCTTCACAATCAGCTTTAGGCCACGTTGCAAAGAAGATGATAAAAGGCGGCACAGATTTGCACATGCTACTTTTTACATATAGACACAAATTCAGAAATGGTTGCTAGCATTATTCTATGGAACATGTTTGAAGAAGCGGGGATGCCCTGGAAGCACCCTCACCACATTGAGGAGTTTCATTTTTCTGCATCAGTGGAATGAGGTTCACTAGCGCAATGGGACTTCCTTCCCTTTCCTCCCTCGTGCGTGCACCACTCCCCTCTTCAACCTACTTTGGAGGATTGGGGGAACTCCCATAAAAGATTTAGGGGGTGCACAAGGGGAGGAGAAGGGTAGAAAAGTCCTGCAGATCAAACAGACGCCATTCCACATCTGCATACTCCTGCTTAGCGCTGTGAAGGCAACCCATTCGCTTCAAAAGCTCCTATCTGTTTTCCAGGATTGCGTTCTGTAAACAGTTTACAGAATAAAATTTGCAGTAAACTTTGGTTAATAAAAGAAGTCTTGCACAAAGTTAATAAAAGAAGTCAAGCAGAAGAAGGAATCTCACTGGATGTCTTCAAGTAGAGGCTCGATCATAATCTTTAGGAGGGAGATGGACCAGATGGGCCGCAACCTCCTCCTCCCACCCTCTGGATGGAATCCAACTTAGTCGTTGCACATGCAGAAAGAACTTTACTTATGCAATTGAACTTCCTTTTCCACTTCTCTTTCTCTGCTTGCCCTCCACATCATCCTCAAATCTGTTCCAGGTGGTTGGGAGAACCTCCAGAGCAGATTTTTTTTTTTTAAGGCAGGGGGCAGGGGTTCACATAAAGCAGACATGCCCAACCGGTCGACTGCGATCGACAGGTAGATCCCCTGGTGATCGTGGTTGATCATCGGATCCTAATCGGCCGTGCAACTTTGCATCAATTAGGAGATCGTTTGGCGTTAGCTGTTGGTGAGAACTCTGAATTGCCCCCCCCCAAAAGTTCAGAAACTCTTATTCCACCCCCCAAAAGCAGCTCAACAGCTTTGGTCCCCCCCCAAAGCTCAACAACTTTGGTCCATCCTCCCTCCAATGACAATGGGTAGATCACCCCACCGCCAGGGGTTTTTTTATACTGGGAATAGACTGCAGCCTCTTGGGAGTTGAACATGCCTGACATAGAAGGAGGAGAGGGCAGGGAAGTTCCATTTCATGAGCAGAGAACATAGTGCTTGTGCAATGACTTAGTTGGATACATCCCTCTGATTCTAAGCTCCTCATGATGTCAACACAAAGCCTACTCTCTGAAAAGAGTATTTCTCTTTTTTAAAAGTTTGTCATTTTATTTATAAAGCGAAGCATGAATGAATGTAACACTTTGAAAAATTCAAGCCTGTGGATGAGCATGGGCGAAGGATCACGAATGGCTGAACCAGGTTTCATTTTGCTGGTGTCCATACCTGCAATTTCAGTTGCAATGCAATGTGAAGATTATACCACATCTGAAGGATTTGCTGCGAATCCTTCATCATTAGGGGGGAGGTCCAGAAACGGTTGCCAACTCACTTAGCGACATGCTAGAGTGTCAATCAGAAGGAGTTAGAGAAGAAATGGAAAAACCTGTACACTGGATTAATTCAGGTGGATTCAATGCCCTAGCCAGGAAGATTGACCAAAGGACCACTTGAGGCCATTTAATCTTTCAGGTTGTCCATCAATAGGGATGAAGGTTATCTTACTTTGAGTAACCACGTTCCTATTATTATATAAGATCACCACTCCACATGGTATATTACTTGCAAGTCCCAAGAGACACAGGATATTTTTCCCCTGGTGACGTACTAGGCTTTTCAATAGTTAATTTGCTCATTTCAGTGTATATAATGTATCTATGAACTTTTTAAATTCCACACAGAAAATATGAAAAGTGGGCTATATTATCCAGCGGAGGAGCTGTAATAGAAAAACACTTTTGTATCATCAATTTTGTATTAGCTGAATGCAAAATGATATTAATATATGAATCAATGAAAGCAGCAATATACTATGGTCCTCTTGGGAACCTGGGTTGATATTGATTAAAGAAGCATATTGCCAGTTATGAAAAGTACTTTGTTTTGTTCCTGTATCATTTGATGCACAACTCTACTCTTCTCGGAGTGTGATTATTTTGTTCTAAATACATAAACAAATCCCACTGTTTCCTGCTTATCATTAGTATTAATAGTAGTAGTATTCATCATTTCTACAGCATTACAATACACAAGGTACTTTGCAATCTGGATCTCATTTATGTAGCAGTCTGAGTTAACTTAGGGTTCAACCCTGCTCTCAGGCTTTAATTAGATTTATGCATGAATAACTGCATGCAGGACTGTGGCATTAATGAATATTTAAAGTATTAACAATACAAAGTTCATCTGGGTTCTAGACAAAGTGTATTGTTGCCATAAAAAATGCAGAATATTCAAAACAACAAGAACAACATTTTATCTCACTGCCAAATGGTTAAGGCCACTATAGGTTAAGTTCAACACCCTACTCTAGCAGTTCTTAAACTTTCCTACAGTATTTTCAGGTGGCGCTGTGGGTTAAACCACAGAGCCTAGGACTTGCTGATCAGAAGGTCGGCAGTTTGAATCCCCTCAATGGGGTGAGCTCCCGTTGCTCAGTCCCAGCTCCTGCCAACCTAGCAGTTCGAAAGGACGTCAAAGTGCAAGTAGATAAATAGGTACCGCTCCAAGCGGGAAGGTAAACGGCGTTTCCGTGCATTGCTCTGGTTCGCCAGAAGTGGCTTTGTCACACTGGCCACATGACCTGGAATCTGTACGCCGACTCCCCCGGCCAATAAAGCGAGATGAGCACTGCAACCCCAGAGTCGGTCATGACTGGACCTAATGGTCAGGGGTCCCTTTACCTTCCCTTCCCTTGTAGGCCACATATTTTCCTATGCTATAAGTTTCTGAATGAAACATCAGTGCCTTCTACGCTGCAGTGCAGCTGTACTGAATCTGTAGGGTGAAGGAAATGGGAATTTAGGTAGCAGATTAAAGAAATGGGTGGGGTGGGAAATAGAGAAATGACAAGTATTGAGAACGTGAGGCGCCCCCATCTACTTCCACCACCTGCAACAATCCTTCACATAAGACGGCTGATTCTGTATTGGTGTTGTGTGTCTGTTTAGCTGTGTGGTTGGTTGTGAGGAAATCCGGGGAAAATACACAAGGACTGAGCATCACATGTTGATAAGACTGAGTGTGAAAATTTCATATTTCCAGAAATCTCAGGCAAAATGTAAACACACAACAGATACTTTCAAAACTGCAAATGGAGAGCAAGGCTTGTTTGTTTATAGCTGCATCCAGAATTATAGCTGTATCCTGTGTTAACTGATAGAGATGAGTGTGGGTGCTGCAAAAAAAAAAAAAGAGTTTTGAGTCTCACCTAATATACCTAATTATACCTAGGTACAACAGGTGAAGAAATACCAAGAGATATTAAAAAAAGACTTTTTATGTATGCGACAACTGCCGCAAGAATGCTACTTGCCCAGATGTGGAAATAACAGAAAGTACCAACAAAGGAAAATGGATTTTAAAAATGATGGACTATGCCAAAATGGCAAAATTGACTGTCGGGATCAGACATCAAGATGACAAAAAATTTAACAGAGACTGGATAAAATTTATAGAATATCTGAAGGCTCACTTTAATTATATAGAAACATTAGCAGGATTATCATAACATTTATGCTGGAAAAAAACATCTAGATACAAAAATGGAGGAATTTGAGAATTAAGAAAATATAAGTAGATGCATGGAATAAAAGGTTTTCTTTATGGAAACCCGGGAGGGGCAAGGGGAAGTCTGTGGGGAGGGAAAGTTTTAGTGTTGTATAAATGGAAATATATGAATTGCATGATAAAGACAGCCCCCTCAAATATTTTAGGGGGGGGTGAAGATCCCTTGGCCCCTAGGAGTTGGCTCCAATAGTAGATAGCTATGCCTCCAGAGGTGCCTTTTTGGCCCAGTGAGCTAGAAGGCCTTTCATATTTTTTCCTCCTGGGACAGTCCATCCTCAAGACCCTAAAAGCAACTGAGGAGAATGTAGAATCACAGGAGTCGTTTTACTCATGAGTATACTCATGGAAAATCATGAGCCCCAAGGCGGAGTTTGGAGTTCAAAACAGAACTTGCCTTGAGATATTTGGGCCAATGGTCAGAGGTGGCCCTGCTTCTGAATACCAGTTGGTGGAAGCCATAGGTGGGGAAAGTGTTCTTGTGTTCAGGCCCCGCTTGTGGGTTTCCCACATGCCTCTGTGAGAACAGGATGATGAAGTAGATGGGCCATGGGCCTGATCCTGTGCTTTTTTATGCACCTAGTAAGTAGGATGGCCATTTACACATCATTAGAAGAGGGTATGCATCACCAGCCAGAGAGAAAACAAGGGAAGACACTGATTTACATAAAATTTGCTTATGCAAATTTATAGGTAGCTATGCAAGTTTTCAAATTCACTGTATTTTAAAATGCAATACTACACATAAGAATGGCCTGCTGGATCGGGCTACCCATTGACAGGCAACTTCAAGGGACCTTTTGTTTGTTTTTGTTTTTTAAAAAAACATTTTAGCCAAACTTTTAGCCTTCAAATAGAGAACACTTTCAAACTGAGGAACTGCCGTCTCCGAGATCTCTTCAAACAGAGTCCTGCCCTCAAAACAGGAACATGGCCAGCTTGCAATTGTGCTCCGTGAGCCAAGGGTTAGCAAAGCGATGCCAATGTTAGTCCTGGTGGAGGTGGCGGCTGCTCTCTGTTCAGTGACAAAATCATTTTTAAAAGCCGAGGAAATGGAGTTCAAATTATGGGGCAGTTTGCGTGGAGAGAAATGAGTAACTCCAGACTGTTTCTTTCCTTTCTGAAAGACATGTTTACATGTTTTCATCGTTTACCTTATTCAAAATGTTTTAAAAGAGATGAAAATCTGTTTCAGGAATTGTGGGAAGAGTTTGTTTCCTGGCTGCACTGGCAAGGTTAGGGCTGGCATATTCCAAAGAACAAAAACCCAGACATAGGGGAACCCTACCAAACGCCCCCCACCCACCCCCATTTTTTGGTTTCTGCCCTCAGTTCTCCTGAGAGAAGCAGACCTGACAGCTGCCCCTCTCCTCAACTGTGGGGTGCAAAGGGGGGAAGAAGAGCAGCAGCCCTCCGCACGCACCAAGCCGGAGAGAGGCGGAGCAGACAAACATGCTGCTGTTAGGATTTCATAGTAGATTCTGTTCATAGCTGCCAAGTCTCCCGTTTTCTCCGGGAAACCCCCGCTTTTCCAGCTGTCCCCAGCCAAAAAAACAGATTTTTTTGTTTTTCCCCGGTTTATTCTGGCGCGGTGGCCATTTTGGAACTGGGCGGAGCATGCTCAGAAGCGACTTTTGATGCTGTTCTGCCCAGTTCCAAAATGGCTGCAGCACGACTTCTGGTGTGGCAGCCATTTTGGAACTGGGCACAGCAGCATCAAAAGTCACTTCTGAGCATGCTCCGCCCAGTTCCAAAATGGCCGCCGCACTACTTCCGGTATGCTAATTTCAGTCCGGTCCCTTATTTTTCAGAGAGGAACTTGGCAGGTATGATTCTGTTCCACCTTAAACAGGAACAGGCTTGGAAGAGGATGTTGAATGTGTCACGTGATGTATACTTCCGTTTGTTGTGCTATTGTGATGTTAGTTACCTTGCTTTCGCTATGCTGAAGGAGGAAGACGTATCTGTACATGCTCTGATATGCTTCTAGAATAAACGCTTGTAAATATGCAAGAACTTCTCACTGTGTCTTATCTGCTGCCAAACCACACTAACGCTGGATGAACTCTGCAGATAACATGTCCAGACCCCGAGAGCCTGGATCGTGTTCCACAGTTGGCTACACCGGGGGAGAGAAGACACCTGGCAGATGCTAAACCGGACGCCCGGCTGGTCCAGGTCTTCAGCGTGTATGCCAACAGCTGCTTCCCCCCCCTCCAAGCTGAAGGGACCAGGGTGGGCAGCAGTCACTGCCGAAGGGGGCGGAGAGGCGTTGGCCCGGTTAGGTGGAAGGTGTGCTGGGGAGGAGGTGCCCCTCCCTCAGCTCCAAGTTTCTTTTTTTTAAATTTATTTGAATGCTTTATTGGTTTCAAAACTGTATAACAGAAATAATCAATAGATGTTAAAGACAAAAAATAAACAATCATTCATTCCTTAATTGATACTTGTTTTGTACATTGTTTTGTAATTAAATTTAACGTGACCTCCAATCTTCCCATGGTGTTTCCGAATTGGATTCCTTGAACACGCACTTAACTTTATTTTCCCCATGTTGTTTCACTTATTTTAAATTTTATAAAGTTGCCCTATTACACAAAGAAACTCACAGAAATTCCTCAGCCCCAAGTTTCAAGAAAGCAGGCAGCGGGGCAAAGTGGTTCTGAGCCAAAAAAGCGAGAGAGTGGGGTGGAGGGAGGCATTTGCGATGTGCTTGCAAAAAAACCAGCGCGCCCAGTTTGGGCAAATAATACTGTTGCCATATTCCAAAGAGCCAAAAAGGGGGTGCCCCCCCCCCGAGAAAAGAAATGAATAGGAAGACTAAGAAAAAAGTTAAATGAAACTTTTAAAAAGTTTGAGTTGAATACTTACTTATCCTTGAATCAAATCAGAGTTTTATGGTATTTGTTGACTTAACAGTGGGGAAGGGTGATATTCCAGGTAAATGCCTACGTGTCAAGAGGGCTGTTTTGCTCTGTTCTTGGTGATTTTATGCACCCTATAGCACAGCCCTGCATGCAGCAATTGATTGGCTGGGAAGAACAATAGACACAATTAACAAACCACAAGTCAAATTTGCCTTCTTGCGGTGATCAGCCCTAAGAGGGCCTGAATGGATGCTGTGCTTGGGGGAGCGGTAATAAAACACCCGCAATAGAAGGGCAGCCTTGAGAGCAAACACCTGGACTGTCCAAAACAAAGCAGTAAGACTTACAACTCTTAGGAACCTGTGATTTGTGTTTTGCAAAGATCAACCTACAACAGGATCTTTACTGATTCATGCATAATCTGTGGCCAGCCTTATTTGTGGCTTTCTTCTCCCTTTTTTAGTTTCACACTTTTAAATGTCAGCACCATAGTTCAAGAATAAACTAGCCTAAGCAACATTTGCTAATGACAGCGCCTTTCTTTAAAAATGTGAAGTTCCAGCACTGTAAAAGTGCAGTCACATTGCCGTGAATGTTAATGACAATTTCAGATACTTTGCGATCTATCACTATTTACATGTGATAAATGTAAACTCATAGAGAGGACACCTTTACCTATTTTCAAAATTAGCAAATACCTCCTCTCTTTTTATTTAATTTTTTAAAGTCGTCATTTAAGCAAAATGTTTCCTTTTTTTTAAAGTTACTTTTTTTAAAAAAAAATTCTCCTGCCACATGGCTTGTCAACACACCAAATTATTAAACCAGGGTTGGCTAAAATCAGCAACCTCTGTGAAATATACTCAGAGTTGAGTGTTGATTTCATGCTCTTTATTTCAGCTCATGGCAAATAGTGAGTGAGAGCTTTTCCCCCAAACCTCTGGCTATATATACATTATTTACACAGTGGGTCCCGTGTGATTGGCTGATTCAGTTCCCCTCCCGGAGCCTGATTGGACTGTTCCTCCAGGCCAATCAGGTTGCTGATTCACTTCCTCCTGGAGCCGGATTGGGCAGCTTCTGCAGACCAAACGGGTTGCTGCCTTCTAGGATCCTACTTGCCTATTGTTCTAGGATCCAAGCTCAGTACATAACCCTCTGTTTGCAGTTTATATGCTTTACTTGAAAGATCACCTCGCCCTGTCTGCCCGTTTTACTGCTTAGATCTGCGGAACTGCCGCTTTTACAAGTGCCACATAAAGTTTGTTCTGCACTTTCAATAAATTGATCCTGTGTTGTGGCAGCATCTAAACTTTGGAACTCCCTGCCTATTGTCTATGATTTTAGACAATATGTTTTAATATTATTGCTTTCATTCTGTATTTTAAATTTGTTTTTAATTGCTTGTTTTGTATCGCTGTTTTTAAAATGAATACTTTAGACTGTCTGCTGCAAATGGCATAAAGGTCTTTTGTTCCAGTAAGAGGTTTATAAATTCTGTTGAAACAAACAGACAGTTCCACCTGCCAGTTTCTTTCTGGGCTATTAGACCTTCCGATTTTTCTAATAGACAGGAGACTCATTCAGAATCGTTAGCTTACATACCCCCCCCCCCAAGATTTCTCCAATGAAAATAAGGACATCCTAAGGAAAAGTGGGACATTCGGACGTCCCTGGAAAAAGGGACACTTGGAGGGTCTGAGCTTCTTTGCATTCACCCATTTCCATTCCTTCCCCATTCTCCTTCCTAGAAGCTGCCTCTGATCCCCATTGCTTCTCATTAAGTCCCCCCCCCCAGTTAAAAAAGTGGTAGGGTGGATTTGAAAAAAGAGCTTTTCAAAATGCAGCTCAAGGGATATTTAAACATACAAAGATGCCTTTCATAGAGTCAGACCCAATCTGGTACCCTCCCATGATCTCTGACCATTGACCATGCTGGCTGGGGCTGATGGAAGTTGTGTTCCAAAACATCTGGAGAGCACTAGGTTAGAGAAGGCTGATCCAGGCACAACTTGTACTGTGATCTGACGCTTTTAGCTTAGAGACGGAATCTGGGAAAGACAAATCTATAGTGCAACCCCATTTGGAATACTGTGTACAGTACTGGCCTCTTCACCTCAAAATATTGCAAGAGTTGGGAAAGGTCGAGAAATGGGCAAAGGGATGGAGCGCCTCCACTATGGGGAAAGGGACTTTTCAGTTGAGAGAAAACACGGCTAAGAGTTGACATGATAGAAGTTTTTAAAATGATGGATGGTGCGAGAAAGCGAACAGAGAAAAAGTTTTCTCCCTCTCTTGTAATGCTAGAACTCATGGACATCCAATGAAGCCGAGTGTTGGGAGATTCTGGTCAGATAAAAGAAAGTACTTCTTCTGCAGGGATAAACTATGGAACTTGCTGCTGCAGGGGACCAACTTGGATGGCTTTAGGCATGGGGAGTGCTTTTTTCTGGGGGGACGCAGGGGTACCTATACCCCTAAACGTTTTGTGAATCTAAAGGGACGGTGAATCGTCAGATCCGTTGCTACCCTCAATGGCGGCCTCATTTCCTGTCACGGTGTTTCCTGAGTCTCAGACAGAAGCTAGCGTTTAATGTGTGAAGTAGGAGTTGGAATCTAGCACAGTGATTGGTCAGTTTCGTTGTTGCCACCTCCGATGGCGGCTTCCTTTCCTTTCCTGGTGTTTCCGGGAGGAATCAGGGAGATGTTAGTGCACACAATCTCATGCCGATGTGGAAGTTACTGGGAGCTGTCAGCTGTGTAATTATGAGGTAATGCATGATTTTTGTACTTTTGTCCATTTCCTGTATTTATTTTTCCTGATTTGAACTATAAAATGGTGATTTTCTTGAGTCAAAATGAGAGGACCCCTAAACATTTTTTAAAAAGAAAAAAGCACTGGGCATGGGCCAGGATTTATTTATTTGGGGGGGAGGGGCAGGCATTATGTTAGGGGTAGCAGAACTGAGTTACCTGTGACGTAACTGGTTAGTTAGTTAAGTATTTTTATTTATTTACTTAACTGGGAGGGCAGCTGCCAACCCTGCCCCCCCCAGCCACGCCCATGGCTTTAGGAGTGGATTGGACAAATTCATGCAGGGCAAGGCTATCCATGAGTGTTGACAGCTATATTCTGCCTCCATTGTCAGGGGCAGTACATCTCTGAATACTAGTTGCTAGGAATCACAAGTGGGGAGAGGGCTGCTGTGACCCTAAGGTCCTGCTTGCGGGCTTCTCATAGGCATCTGGTCGGCTGCTGTCAAAACAGCATGCTGGGCTGGATAAGCCATTGGCCTGATTTGACAGACCGGAGGAGGAGGAGGAGGAGGAGGAGAAGAAGAAGAAGAGGAGGAGGAGGAGTTTGGATTTGATATCCCACTTTATCACTACCCTAAGGAGTCTCAAAGCAGCTAACAATCTCCTTCCCCTTCCCCTGCCCCAACAAACACTCTGTGAGGTGAGTGGGGCTGAGAGACTTCAGAGAAGTGTGACTAGCCCAAGGTCACCCAGCAGCTGCATGTGGAGGAGCGGGGAAGCGAACCCGGTTCACCAGATTACGAGTCTACCGCTCTTAGCCACTACACCACACTGTACGACCAGATCTCCTGTACTGGGTGCCAAGCCTTGGGGGTGCCGCAGGGGTGCCACAACGATGACATAGTGAATTGAGCACAAAGGAAGGTGAAAGGCGGCAGGGGGAGAATTTTGGCCTTGCACAAGGCACCGCTGAAATTTGAAAGACCAAAGCCTGCCCCTGGACAGGCTCTGATGTTGTTATGAAATTCTGCATACAAAAGCATATGCTCTACACCTAGTTATTTATTGTGTGTCGAGGCTTCCCAGAAAATTACCTTAAATAACTCACAACTGACAACAGAATTATGGTTTGGTTTTTGGCAAATAATTTAGGGCCACAACTTTATTAAATACACAATTTTAATCCGAGTGTTGGCTTAGGCTTTTGGTTATTCACTCGTCCTTCCTAAAGAAGGACTATCCCCATCTGTCCATCCAGGACAGGACTCAATCAGCTGTCCCCTTAGGACAGGACTCACCTCATCTGCCCCACGTGGCAGGACTCACATCAGCTGTCACCATTGGACAGGACTCACCTCATCTGCCCACGTGGCAGGACTCACATCAGCTGTCACCATAGGACAGGACTCACCACTGTCCGCTTGGACAGTTCCTGCTCCGACTTCCGCATGGAAGTCAAGTAAACATACCTGGGAGTGAGGAGGTGGCTGCGCCCAGTCATTCCCTCCTCACCTTCACCAAGAATGTTCCTCAAGGCTCTTGCTCTTAAAATTGGGCCCACCATTCCCGCCAATGGCGGGATGGTAAGGACAAGAGTGTAAGCCCTGAGATTCCTTTAACGGAATACTTCTATATGGAGCAAACGGAGGTGAGGGTAGGCATCCGTGTGCCACCCCCTCTACCAACCGATTAACCAACCAAAAGCCTAACCGCCAACCTAACAAGTTGTGACAATTTGCTAGCGCAGTAGGCGAAAACCAAGAGGCACAGCCAATCAGCCAATTGGAAAAATTCCTACTGACCCCTGAATACAGGCGGCCCCGAAGGCAATAGCAATGTCGTGCTAACCTGCAAGAAAGAAAGGGCGGGTGGGAGGGGTTCAAACGCCAGGCAAAAATGTGACCAGAAAATGGTGGACGCAGCTTTAAGAGGGGCCCCAACAACCAATCAGATCCAAGGAATTTGCATACACACGCCCCCCATTACTCAGCATGAGCTGTGGCCTTACACAAACCAAACCCTAAGCTAAATTTCTTAACAGCCCTACCACAATCCGCTTTATATTAGATGATATAAAGCGCTTTGTGTGTCGAGGCTTCCCAGAAAATTACCTTAAATAACTCACAACTGACAACAGAATTATGGTTTGGTTTTTGGCAAATAATTTAGGGCCACAACTTTATTAAATACACAATTTTAATCCGAGTGTTGGCTTAGGCTTTTGGTTATTCACTCGTCCTTCCTAAAGAAGGACTATCCCCATCTGTCCATCCAGGACAGGACTCAATCAGCTGTCCCCTTAGGACAGGACTCACCTCATCTGCCCCACGTGGCAGGACTCACATCAGCTGTCACCATTGGACAGGACTCACCTCATCTGCCCACGTGGCAGGACTCACATCAGCTGTCACCATAGGACAGGACTCACCACTGTCCGCTTGGACAGTTCCTGCTCCGACTTCCGCATGGAAGTCAAGTAAACATACCTGGGAGTGAGGAGGTGGCTGCGCCCAGTCATTCCCTCCTCACCTTCACCAAGAATGTTCCTCAAGGCTCTTGCTCTTAAAATTGGGCCCACCATTCCCGCCAATGGCGGGATGGTAAGGACAAGAGTGTAAGCCCTGAGATTCCTTTAACGGAATACTTCTATATGGAGCAAACGGAGGTGAGGGTAGGCATCCGTGTGCCACCCCCTCTACCAACCGATTAACCAACCAAAAGCCTAACCGCCAATCAAGCCAGCCCTGGCTTGCCGCCAACACTCAGAGACCTAACCAACTTTTTAAACCCTCAGACACATCACGCAGCCAAATATCATACCCATCAGGGGATAAGTGAACCCCATCATCCCGATATAAAAGCGGGGCTCTAACATTAATTACGGGATGACGAATCAAACTCCCCCCGATTTCGTACACCCGTTTGGATGCTGCGCTGTTAACCCTCTTCCTAGCTCTTTCCCCAGCCAGAGGAGGAATATCACCCCGCCATTGCATCCTCTGCAACATTTGGGACCAAAAAACGACGGTATCAGGGAACCAAGTCCTTATCTCCAACAAATCTCGTAGGATAGCCAGGCGAAGAGATAACGGGTCCACAGCGGGGATGTCATTTTCTCCCAGCTGGATCACCAGGGCGGACGGGCACCCGAGCAAGAGGGCTTTGCGCCGCAGCAAAGGGAGAAGCTCCCCCCAGCGCATGCCCCTCTTGCCCATCCAGGTCACTTGGATGTTGGATGGAAGGCCAAGTCGAGGACCCAATGGCGTTTGGCCAGCGCGAAGGCCTGCCCAATGGACTATGGAATGTCCCACCATCCATATGTGCACGTCCGCGAGCCCTGGGAAAACATTGGAAAACAAACGACAAAGTTAGGAGCGCTTCCGAACATAAGATCTATACGCTGCAGATTTCCACCTGCCCAAATCCTTAATAGCATCAACCGAAAGACCCCAGTGGGCCGCCGTAGTGGCGGCCCCAATGCGAAAGGAATGAGGAGCGTAATTAGCGGCCACGCAACCGCATGCCGCTATCACCTTCCTCATAACTCTAGTAAATTGCAGCCTAGTCATCGGGTTACCATCCTGATGCACAAACAAGGGGCCCTCCCCAGCTGGCCTTTCCGCCAAGAATTTGGCTACGTCCTTAACCGGGCAGGGGCCCGTCTGCCCCGTAGCAGGCAGTCGCATTACTGCTCCTTTACCAGCCTGGTCGGTCTTGGAACTCCGAATCGTGATTAACAATTCCGTTGGTGACAGACGTATGTCCTGGAGTAGCAAACCCCCTGGCACCCCCTGACGCATCTGACCCCCTACAATTTCACCAATTCTCAAAGCGCCAAAAAAGGCCACTGAGAAGGCGGCCGAAAACAAACGGGCCTCATATTTAGACCAACACACCACCCTAAGCTTCAATCTCATTTTAGTGAGAAGATCAAAAGAAATCGGGTTCCTGGTAGGGGAACGGGGAGGACAAAGCCTACCCCATCCCTCCATGGCCTTACGCACCACAAATTTGGCGCAAGGGTCCCTATTAAAAAACAATTTCGAGAAAAATGAAATGGCCGCAGACTGGAGCTTTATGGTCCTGGCAGCCCTTCCCAGGTGAAACAGGTGTGCCAAATATTGAAGCACCTGGGAAGAAGAGGGGCGGGCCGCTCCCTCCACCGCGAGCGACTGACTGCGAAAAGTTAAAAAGTCAGTCCAAGCTTTTTGATAAGCCCGCAGGGTAGAGGGGGAAACAGAAGCAGCTACTCCCTGCAAGACTAGCAGCTGCCAAGGTTCCAAAGACGATCCGGGAAAATCTCCGGCTGATGTTGTGCGTCTGGAACCAGGGACCTGAAGCGCTCCATCTGAAATCGTGACAAAGCGTCAGCTATATCGTTGGCCACGCCCGGGACAAAACGCGCAGAGAAAATAATGTTAAAACGCAGGCACTGCAGCACGAATGCCCGCAGCAGAGCCGATACCCGAGTTGACTTAGAAGATTGTTTCGCAAGGACAGTCACCACAGCCTGGTTATCTGACCAAAAGCATACGCGGCGGTCCTTGAAGTCGTCAACCCAAATATGGACTGCAACTGCTATAGGAAAGAACTCAAGAAAAGTTAAATCCCGCGTGATTTCAGTGTCCCGCCAAGCAGGGGGCCATCTTTGTGCGCACCACCTGCCATTCCAAAACAAACCAAATCCCAGGGAACCCGCCGCATCGGAGTGCACTTGGAAATCGTTGTGCAGGTTTAAAACATCCTGCCACAAGGATACCCCATTGTATTCCTCCAGGAATACCAGCCACATCCTCATGTCAGCCTTCTCACCCTGCGATAAGCGCACCCGGTGATGAGGCTGACGCAGGCCAACGGTGCGTTTGTTCAAACGCGCACAAAAGGGGCGACCGGGTGACACAACTTTACAGGCAAAATTAAAGTGACCCAGCAACGATTGCAGCTGGCGAAGCGTCACTTTTTCCGGCACCAGCATTTCCTCTATCACCCGTCGAAGCGTGGTGATCTTCTCCATAGGTAAGCTGGAAGTCTGATTAACGGTATCCAGAAGGATACCCAGGTACGTGAGCCTGGTAGCTGGGCCTTCAGTCTTATCCGCTGCGAGGGGCACGCCCAGCTCATTGGTAAGGTCGTTAAAGGCCTGTAGCAGGGTGACGCAGTCACCCGTATCGGCCGCAGAAACCATTAAAAAATCATCCAAATAATGAGTGACCCCCGTTAATCCGGTCTTCGTGCGAAGGGCCCATTCCAAAAACGTACTAAAGCACTCGAAGGCCGCACAGGCTACGGAGCAGCCCATTGGCATGGCCTTATCAAAATAATAGGCGCCTTCAAACTGAAAGCCCAGCAACCAAAAATCATGCGGATGAATTGGTAATAATCGGAAAGCCGATTCGATATCACATTTTGCCAACAAGGCCCCCGGCCCAAACTTTCTGATCATTTTAATTGCCTGGTCGAGAGAAGCGTATTTGACCGTACAAAGCTCCGGAGGGATCACGTCGTTCACGGACGTGTCCCTAGGGTGAGACAAATTATGAATGAGCCGAAACTCACCCGGAGCCTTCTTGGGGACGATTCCCAAGGGAGAGAGGTGCAGATTGGGAAAAGGCGGAGACGCAAAAGGACCAGCCATGCGCTGGAGGGCTATTTCTTTATTAACCTTCCGCCTTGCGACCTCGTGCATCTCTCTCACCGACTTCTGGTTCCTAGGATTCCTAGCCAGGGGAACCGAAGCTATCGGAATCCGGAACCCGAAGGAGAAACCATCCCGAAGATATGCAGCCGCCTCAATATTGGGATAGGAGGCTAACCAATGTTTAAGGGCCGGTAACTTAATGGGAGAAAAAGCTAACTGAAGCAATTCACTTTGATGTGGAAGCTGCGGGGGGAGCGGGGAGGGCAGGGGCGGAACCCCTTGGCGCCTGCCTGAATCCTCCCCGACCCCCACGAAAGGGCCGCCGGCCCGCATAGCAGTTAACAGCCGGGTGGCTACCGCCACACCGGTCACAAGTGTGCGCATAAATACACCGCGGGCGCTGACACAGTCCTTTATTGAAATCCCAGCAGCGCAATTTAGGTGCCGCCTTAAAAGGCTGGGTCTTAGCCCTTTGCTGCTCGGCGGGTTTCCGTGAAACCGACGGAGCCACATACGTGGTCCAAAGGTCCAAGTCTTTCCTGTCAAAGCGGGCGGTGTCAATTTTTGACGCCCGCCTGCGAAATCTTTCATCATAAGCAATTGCGGCCGCTTCCCCTGCCATGTTATATGCTGACCTTACGATGGACTGGTACACGATAAGGTGTAGAGCCCTGCGGGGATATGCCGCTACTACTACCCCGGAAAAAACTTGATAACAATCGAGCCAACGCTCGAAAGTCCGCTCCACCTTTCTCCCCC
Organism: Zootoca vivipara; assembly: GCF_963506605.1. Classification (NCBI taxonomy): domain Eukaryota; kingdom Metazoa; phylum Chordata; class Lepidosauria; order Squamata; family Lacertidae; genus Zootoca; species Zootoca vivipara. The sequence goes on along the minus strand of NC_083277.1, from coordinate 27,649,924 downwards.
TGCCTTTCTTCTTAGTACCAACGAGGGCGTTTCCTTGCTCAGGGACCACCTCCTCTGGTGGAGCTAAATCAAAAATGTCTACATATTTACCATCCAATATCCTAGACCTCAATTTAGAGGACAAGTGACTGCCCGGAATAATATCCCTAGTACTGTTGGTGGAAACCGTGGTTTCCGGGACCAACTCTCCGTCGAGACATTCTTGAACAGCTCCATAACGAGCACGATGCGAATTCGCTCGACGAGCCCAGGCCCAACGAGGAAGGCCAGAATCCACTTCCCCGTAAGCCCAGTACAACCCCATAGAGTGATCAGAACCCTCGGAGCTAGAGGACGAACCTGAGGTGGTCGAAGCCGAGGTATCGTCCTTGCGCCTCTTTGCCCGCCTCCTGGAACGACTTTTGTGACGACGTTTTCCGCCACTCGACGCTCTAGCCGGCACTGGGAGGGCTTCCTCGCCGGATGCCGACGAAAGCCCCTCGCGCCGCGAGGCGACGGCAAGAGTCTGGGATGGAGCAACGGGCGAAACAACAACATTAGAGGAGGCCCCCGTCCGCCCCCCCTGCCCTTGCCCACTTACTCTGCCCTTAGCCTGCCTCGCCCTCCTGGTGCGCCGAGGCTGCTTCCCCTCACTCCGTCGTTTGACGGGAGGGGGCGCCGGCACCACCATAGGAGTGGAAGAGGCATTCGGCATCAGAACACCAGAAGGCCCCACGAAGTCGTCATCCGACGAGTCAGCTGGCCCAGACGTGGTGGTCTCAGGCAGTTCCAGAATGGTCGCCATGGGGGACAGAGGCTGCGACGCCGCCACCGTAGCTTGCCCAGGGTCCAGGGATACACCTGCAGAGGTAGAGGGGGCAGAAAGAGGGTCTGGGCCTTGCCGGTCTGGAGGCATGGCCGTAGTCGCCGCCTCCCGCCCTGCTTCCAGAGGTAAACCAGCAGAGGTCGAGGCGGCAGGATGAGAGGCCGGGTTCTGTAATAAGGCATCAAGCCCAGATCCAAGCTGGGCCAGGGCCTGTGGGTCACCAGCAATGCTAGCGATGAATGCTTCCACGCGACCCGCTGCCTGCGAGGCTGGCGAACGCAGCTTCTGCGAAGCGCCCTTAATGACCCTCTTAGATTTCCCTGAAGTGGATGGGTGGGCCGCCATCCTGAACTATTAACTACTTGGAATAACAAGCAAACACACGTGGAATCACACAGGGGTGCGTATTACCACTTTAACCACTAGGCGGCGTCACCCCACCCCTCAAATATTGGAGCCTTCCCAACCAATCTGCAAAACTAACTGCAAAATATTTGGGGACACCCAGGCCTCTGAAAGGCCCCAGGGAAATCAGTTAGACTTGTATTGCAGGCTGGTGTAGGCCGGACCCCGGCACACGCCCCGGCCCCCCCCCTAAAAGGGAGGGAGAGGGAAATGCGCAGGCCAAAGCCAAACTCCCACCCACGCAACCAAATAGAATCCTTAACCAGAATACGTGAAAACTAAATTAACGTGAATTAAAATTAAATTGAATTAAACAATGGACATCAATTAAGCCAATTAAACAATGCAAGAAACCCAAAACGCAGGCCAAGCAATGTATTCCCTATCTATTGGGAAGGAACAGTATCAAAACTAACAAGGTGCGATAACCCCCTTGAGGCCAGCCGATGGCATAGAGAACCTAAAGTAGGCTGCAGTACTCAGGCCTCCAATTAAAGGCAAGGAGTAAAAGTTTTTTCCTTTCACTTAACCAAAGCAAGCCCACGCAGGTCAAAGCCAATTATAATCCAATTGAATCAATTAAGATTCCTAAATAAAAGGATATAAATTAAATCAAGTAATTAAAGGAAACCAATAAGTTAAAATGACCCAATAAGCTAGTCAGGCAACACAATAAAGTCAAAGCCTGTTCAAGGGACTTCAATATAGGCTGAGGGAAAAGGCAATTAAATTTGTAGGTGTAGTAACAACTCGTGGCCAGTAGATGGCGCCAAACGCCCAGAAACTGGCTGCAAGCACTCAAGCCTCGAAATAAACTGCAGCCAGGAAAAAATTTTTCCTCAGCTAAAACAGATGCAAACAGAAAACAAACGCTATACAGGACACAAAAACTAGAGGCCCCCCAGGTGAATCAAGTGAGGGGACCCCCTCCCAAGGTCCTAAAGACCCAGCAACCCCCCTCAAACCGCTCCCCCCAATGCACAAGCAGCAGCTCTCTGCTTAATAGCAAAGGGGGTTGCAAGCATTAAAATGGCGGACGCAACGTGCAAACCAGGCACAATAACGGCCTGGCGCCCTCCCAATGATGCACCCCCACCCCGCAGGCACCCCAGGGGGGGCGGCAAACGCCACAGCCCCCAATAAGCCAAATTAGAGGCCCCCAGCAGAGCGCAAGCAGCCTCAATGCTCCTCAGCCGGCAACAGCCCTATTAACCACCCACGTGGCTCCAGCCCAGCCCAGCCCAGCCCCAGCAGGAAAACGGCCAGGCAAGGAGCCAGGAGCCAAGGCTCCCTCAGGGTACCAAGGCCCCCTTGCCCACCAAGAGCCACAGCAGGCTAGCCAAGGCAAGCGGGGGGGGGAATTTAAAGAATTTAAAGGAATCTAAAGGGGGGTGCGCCCTTTAAATAAAGTGGGATGCCTGTGCGGGGGGGGGGGGACTCCCAACGCCCCCAGCCGAGGCCGAGCCGTAGGGGAAGGGAGTGGGGAGGGAGGGGAGGGGGAGAATCAAAACGGAGCTAAATAAGGCAGTAAATGAAAGCTAAAAATCAAAAGCAAGCAATAAGCTGAATAAATCAGCAAATTAAATAAGCCAGATACAACCAGACTCCAGGAATCCAGGAACGCTCTCTTGCCAGACAGGAACCGATAGAAACACACAGTTCAAACGCCAGGCAAAAATGTGACCAGAAAATGGTGGACGCAGCTTTAAGAGGGGCCCCAACAACCAATCAGATCCAAGGAATTTGCATACACACGCCCCCCATTACTCAGCATGAGCTGTGGCCTTACACAAACCAAACCCTAAGCTAAATTTCTTAACAGCCCTACCACAATCCGCTTTATATTAGATGATATAAAGCGCTTTGTGTGTCGAGGATTCCCAGAAAATTACCTTAAATAACTCACAACTGACAACAGAATTATGGTTTGGTTTTTGGCAAATAATTTAGGGCCACAACTTTATTAAATACACAATTTTAATCCGAGTGTTGGCTTAGGCTTTTGGTTATTCACTCGTCCTTCCTAAAGAAGGACTATCCCCATCTGTCCATCCAGGACAGGACTCAATCAGCTGTCCCCTTAGGACAGGACTCACCTCATCTGCCCCACGTGGCAGGACTCACATCAGCTGTCACCATTGGACAGGACTCACCTCATCTGCCCACGTGGCAGGACTCACATCAGCTGTCACCATAGGACAGGACTCACCACTGTCCGCTTGGACAGTTCCTGCTCCGACTTCCGCATGGAAGTCAAGTAAACATACCTGGGAGTGAGGAGGTGGCTGCGCCCAGTCATTCCCTCCTCACCTTCACCAAGAATGTTCCTCAAGGCTCTTGCTCTTAAAATTGGGCCCACCATTCCCGCCAATGGCGGGATGGTAAGGACAAGAGTGTAAGCCCTGAGATTCCTTTAACGGAATACTTCTATATGGAGCAAACGGAGGTGAGGGTAGGCATCCGTGTGCCACCCCCTCTACCAACCGATTAACCAACCAAAAGCCTAACCGCCAACCTAACAAGTTGTGACAATTTGCTAGCGCAGTAGGCGAAAACCAAGAGGCACAGCCAATCAGCCAATTGGAAAAATTCCTACTGACCCCTGAATACAGGCGGCCCCGAAGGCAATAGCAATGTCGTGCTAACCTGCAAGAAAGAAAGGGCGGGTGGGAGGGGTTCAAACGCCAGGCAAAAATGTGACCAGAAAATGGTGGACGCAGCTTTAAGAGGGGCCCCAACAACCAATCAGATCCAAGGAATTTGCATACACACGCCCCCCATTACTCAGCATGAGCTGTGGCCTTACACAAACCAAACCCTAAGCTAAATTTCTTAACAGCCCTACCACAATCCGCTTTATATTAGATGATATAAAGCGCTTTGTGTGTCGAGGCTTCCCAGAAAATTACCTTAAATAACTCACAACTGACAACAGAATTATGGTTTGGTTTTTGGCAAATAATTTAGGGCCACAACTTTATTAAATACACAATTTTAATCCGAGTGTTGGCTTAGGCTTTTGGTTATTCACTCGTCCTTCCTAAAGAAGGACTATCCCCATCTGTCCATCCAGGACAGGACTCAATCAGCTGTCCCCTTAGGACAGGACTCACCTCATCTGCCCCACGTGGCAGGACTCACATCAGCTGTCACCATTGGACAGGACTCACCTCATCTGCCCACGTGGCAGGACTCACATCAGCTGTCACCATAGGACAGGACTCACCACTGTCCGCTTGGACAGTTCCTGCTCCGACTTCCGCATGGAAGTCAAGTAAACATACCTGGGAGTGAGGAGGTGGCTGCGCCCAGTCATTCCCTCCTCACCTTCACCAAGAATGTTCCTCAAGGCTCTTGCTCTTAAAATTGGGCCCACCATTCCCGCCAATGGCGGGATGGTAAGGACAAGAGTGTAAGCCCTGAGATTCCTTTAACGGAATACTTCTATATGGAGCAAACGGAGGTGAGGGTAGGCATCCGTGTGCCACCCCCTCTACCAACCGATTAACCAACCAAAAGCCTAACCGCCAATCAAGCCAGCCCTGGCTTGCCGCCAACACTCAGAGACCTAACCAACTTTTTAAACCCTCAGACACATCACGCAGCCAAATATCATACCCATCAGGGGATAAGTGAACCCCATCATCCCGATATAAAAGCGGGGCTCTAACATTAATTACGGGATGACGAATCAAACTCCCCCCGATTTCGTACACCCGTTTGGATGCTGCGCTGTTAACCCTCTTCCTAGCTCTTTCCCCAGCCAGAGGAGGAATATCACCCCGCCATTGCATCCTCTGCAACATTTGGGACCAAAAAACGACGGTATCAGGGAACCAAGACCTTATCTCCAACAAATCTCGTAGGATAGCCAGGCGAAGAGATAACGGGTCCACAGCGGGGATGTCATTTTCTCCCAGCTGGATCACCAGGGCGGACGGGCACCCGAGCAAGAGGGCTTTGCGCCGCAGCAAAGGGAGAAGCTCCCCCCAGCGCATGCCCCTCTTGCCCATCCAGGTCACTTGGATGTTGGATGGAAGGCCAAGTCGAGGACCCAATGGCGTTTGGCCAGCGCGAAGGCCTGCCCAATGGACTATGGAATGTCCCACCATCCATATGTGCACGTCCGCGAGCCCTGGGAAAACATTGGAAAACAAACGACAAAGTTAGGAGCGCTTCCGAACATAAGATCTATACGCTGCAGATTTCCACCTGCCCAAATCCTTAATAGCATCAACCGAAAGACCCCAGTGGGCCGCCGTAGTGGCGGCCCCAATGCGAAAGGAATGAGGAGCGTAATTAGCGGCCACGCAACCGCATGCCGCTATCACCTTCCTCATAACTCTAGTAAATTGCAGCCTAGTCATCGGGTTACCATCCTGATGCACAAACAAGGGGCCCTCCCCAGCTGGCCTTTCCGCCAAGAATTTGGCTACGTCCTTAACCGGGCAGGGGCCCGTCTGCCCCGTAGCAGGCAGTCGCATTACTGCTCCTTTACCAGCCTGGTCGGTCTTGGAACTCCGAATCGTGATTAACAATTCCGTTGGTGACAGACGTATGTCCTGGAGTAGCAAACCCCCTGGCACCCCCTGACGCATCTGACCCCCTACAATTTCACCAATTCTCAAAGCGCCAAAAAAGGCCACTGAGAAGGCGGCCGAAAACAAACGGGCCTCATATTTAGACCAACACACCACCCTAAGCTTCAATCTCATTTTAGTGAGAAGATCAAAAGAAATCGGGTTCCTGGTAGGGGAACGGGGAGGACAAAGCCTACCCCATCCCTCCATGGCCTTACGCACCACAAATTTGGCGCAAGGGTCCCTATTAAAAAACAATTTCGAGAAAAATGAAATGGCCGCAGACTGGAGCTTTATGGTCCTGGCAGCCCTTCCCAGGTGAAACAGGTGTGCCAAATATTGAAGCACCTGGGAAGAAGAGGGGCGGGCCGCTCCCTCCACCGCGAGCGACTGACTGCGAAAAGTTAAAAAGTCAGTCCAAGCTTTTTGATAAGCCCGCAGGGTAGAGGGGGAAACAGAAGCAGCTACTCCCTGCAAGACTAGCAGCTGCCAAGGTTCCAAAGACGATCCGGGAAAATCTCCGGCTGATGTTGTGCGTCTGGAACCAGGGACCTGAAGCGCTCCATCTGAAATCGTGACAAAGCGTCAGCTATATCGTTGGCCACGCCCGGGACAAAACGCGCAGAGAAAATAATGTTAAAACGCAGGCACTGCAGCACGAATGCCCGCAGCAGAGCCGATACCCGAGTTGACTTAGAAGATTGTTTCGCAAGGACAGTCACCACAGCCTGGTTATCTGACCAAAAGCATACGCGGCGGTCCTTGAAGTCGTCAACCCAAATATGGACTGCAACTGCTATAGGAAAGAACTCAAGAAAAGTTAAATCCCGCGTGATTTCAGTGTCCCGCCAAGCAGGGGGCCATCTTTGTGCGCACCACCTGCCATTCCAAAACAAACCAAATCCCAGGGAACCCGCCGCATCGGAGTGCACTTGGAAATCGTTGTGCAGGTTTAAAACATCCTGCCACAAGGATACCCCATTGTATTCCTCCAGGAATACCAGCCACATCCTCATGTCAGCCTTCTCACCCTGCGATAAGCGCACCCGGTGATGAGGCTGACGCAGGCCAACGGTGCGTTTGTTCAAACGCGCACAAAAGGGGCGACCGGGTGACACAACTTTACAGGCAAAATTAAAGTGACCCAGCAACGATTGCAGCTGGCGAAGCGTCACTTTTTCCGGCACCAGCATTTCCTCTATCACCCGTCGAAGCGTGGTGATCTTCTCCATAGGTAAGCTGGAAGTCTGATTAACGGTATCCAGAAGGATACCCAGGTACGTGAGCCTGGTAGCTGGGCCTTCAGTCTTATCCGCTGCGAGGGGCACGCCCAGCTCATTGGTAAGGTCGTTAAAGGCCTGTAGCAGGGTGACGCAGTCACCCGTATCGGCCGCAGAAACCATTAAAAAATCATCCAAATAATGAGTGACCCCCGTTAATCCGGTCTTCGTGCGAAGGGCCCATTCCAAAAACGTACTAAAGCACTCGAAGGCCGCACAGGCTACGGAGCAGCCCATTGGCATGGCCTTATCAAAATAATAGGCGCCTTCAAACTGAAAGCCCAGCAACCAAAAATCATGCGGATGAATTGGTAATAATCGGAAAGCCGATTCGATATCACATTTTGCCAACAAGGCCCCCGGCCCAAACTTTCTGATCATTTTAATTGCCTGGTCGAGAGAAGCGTATTTGACCGTACAAAGCTCCGGAGGGATCACGTCGTTCACGGACGTGTCCCTAGGGTGAGACAAATTATGAATGAGCCGAAACTCACCCGGAGCCTTCTTGGGGACGATTCCCAAGGGAGAGAGGTGCAGATTGGGAAAAGGCGGAGACGCAAAAGGACCAGCCATGCGCTGGAGGGCTATTTCTTTATTAACCTTCCGCCTTGCGACCTCGTGCATCTCTCTCACCGACTTCTGGTTCCTAGGATTCCTAGCCAGGGGAACCGAAGCTATCGGAATCCGGAACCCGAAGGAGAAACCATCCCGAAGATATGCAGCCGCCTCAATATTGGGATAGGAGGCTAACCAATGTTTAAGGGCCGGTAACTTAATGGGAGAAAAAGCTAACTGAAGCAATTCACTTTGATGTGGAAGCTGCGGGGGGAGCGGGGAGGGCAGGGGCGGAACCCCTTGGCGCCTGCCTGAATCCTCCCCGACCCCCACGAAAGGGCCGCCGGCCCGCATAGCAGTTAACAGCCGGGTGGCTACCGCCACACCGGTCACAAGTGTGCGCATAAATACACCGCGGGCGCTGACACAGTCCTTTATTGAAATCCCAGCAGCGCAATTTAGGTGCCGCCTTAAAAGGCTGGGTCTTAGCCCTTTGCTGCTCGGCGGGTTTCCGTGAAACCGACGGAGCCACATACGTGGTCCAAAGGTCCAAGTCTTTCCTGTCAAAGCGGGCGGTGTCAATTTTTGACGCCCGCCTGCGAAATCTTTCATCATAAGCAATTGCGGCCGCTTCCCCTGCCATGTTATATGCTGACCTTACGATGGACTGGTACACGATAAGGTGTAGAGCCCTGCGGGGATATGCCGCTACTACTACCCCGGAAAAAACTTGATAACAATCGAGCCAACGCTCGAAAGTCCGCTCCACCTTTCTCCCCCTGCCTTTCTTCTTAGTACCAACGAGGGCGTTTCCTTGCTCAGGGACCACCTCCTCTGGTGGAGCTAAATCAAAAATGTCTACATATTTACCATCCAATATCCTAGACCTCAATTTAGAGGACAAGTGACTGCCCGGAATAATATCCCTAGTACTGTTGGTGGAAACCGTGGTTTCCGGGACCAACTCTCCGTCGAGACATTCTTGAACAGCTCCATAACGAGCACGATGCGAATTCGCTCGACGAGCCCAGGCCCAACGAGGAAGGCCAGAATCCACTTCCCCGTAAGCCCAGTACAACCCCATAGAGTGATCAGAACCCTCGGAGCTAGAGGACGAACCTGAGGTGGTCGAAGCCGAGGTATCGTCCTTGCGCCTCTTTGCCCGCCTCCTGGAACGACTTTTGTGACGACGTTTTCCGCCACTCGACGCTCTAGCCGGCACTGGGAGGGCTTCCTCGCCGGATGCCGACGAAAGCCCCTCGCGCCGCGAGGCGACGGCAAGAGTCTGGGATGGAGCAACGGGCGAAACAACAACATTAGAGGAGGCCCCCGTCCGCCCCCCCTGCCCTTGCCCACTTACTCTGCCCTTAGCCTGCCTCGCCCTCCTGGTGCGCCGAGGCTGCTTCCCCTCACTCCGTCGTTTGACGGGAGGGGGCGCCGGCACCACCATAGGAGTGGAAGAGGCATTCGGCATCAGAACACCAGAAGGCCCCACGAAGTCGTCATCCGACGAGTCAGCTGGCCCAGACGTGGTGGTCTCAGGCAGTTCCAGAATGGTCGCCATGGGGGACAGAGGCTGCGACGCCGCCACCGTAGCTTGCCCAGGGTCCAGGGATACACCTGCAGAGGTAGAGGGGGCAGAAAGAGGGTCTGGGCCTTGCCGGTCTGGAGGCATGGCCGTAGTCGCCGCCTCCCGCCCTGCTTCCAGAGGTAAACCAGCAGAGGTCGAGGCGGCAGGATGAGAGGCCGGGTTCTGTAATAAGGCATCAAGCCCAGATCCAAGCTGGGCCAGGGCCTGTGGGTCACCAGCAATGCTAGCGATGAATGCTTCCACGCGACCCGCTGCCTGCGAGGCTGGCGAACGCAGCTTCTGCGAAGCGCCCTTAATGACCCTCTTAGATTTCCCTGAAGTGGATGGGTGGGCCGCCATCCTGAACTATTAACTACTTGGAATAACAAGCAAACACACGTGGAATCACACAGGGGTGCGTATTACCACTTTAACCACTAGGCGGCGTCACCCCACCCCTCAAATATTGGAGCCTTCCCAACCAATCTGCAAAACTAACTGCAAAATATTTGGGGACACCCAGGCCTCTGAAAGGCCCCAGGGAAATCAGTTAGACTTGTATTGCAGGCTGGTGTAGGCCGGACCCCGGCACACGCCCCGGCCCCCCCCCTAAAAGGGAGGGAGAGGGAAATGCGCAGGCCAAAGCCAAACTCCCACCCACGCAACCAAATAGAATCCTTAACCAGAATACGTGAAAACTAAATTAACGTGAATTAAAATTAAATTGAATTAAACAATGGACATCAATTAAGCCAATTAAACAATGCAAGAAACCCAAAACGCAGGCCAAGCAATGTATTCCCTATCTATTGGGAAGGAACAGTATCAAAACTAACAAGGTGCGATAACCCCCTTGAGGCCAGCCGATGGCATAGAGAACCTAAAGTAGGCTGCAGTACTCAGGCCTCCAATTAAAGGCAAGGAGTAAAAGTTTTTTCCTTTCACTTAACCAAAGCAAGCCCACGCAGGTCAAAGCCAATTATAATCCAATTGAATCAATTAAGATTCCTAAATAAAAGGATATAAATTAAATCAAGTAATTAAAGGAAACCAATAAGTTAAAATGACCCAATAAGCTAGTCAGGCAACACAATAAAGTCAAAGCCTGTTCAAGGGACTTCAATATAGGCTGAGGGAAAAGGCAATTAAATTTGTAGGTGTAGTAACAACTCGTGGCCAGTAGATGGCGCCAAACGCCCAGAAACTGGCTGCAAGCACTCAAGCCTCGAAATAAACTGCAGCCAGGAAAAAATTTTTCCTCAGCTAAAACAGATGCAAACAGAAAACAAACGCTATACAGGACACAAAAACTAGAGGCCCCCCAGGTGAATCAAGTGAGGGGACCCCCTCCCAAGGTCCTAAAGACCCAGCAACCCCCCTCAAACCGCTCCCCCCAATGCACAAGCAGCAGCTCTCTGCTTAATAGCAAAGGGGGTTGCAAGCATTAAAATGGCGGACGCAACGTGCAAACCAGGCACAATAACGGCCTGGCGCCCTCCCAATGATGCACCCCCACCCCGCAGGCACCCCAGGGGGGGCGGCAAACGCCACAGCCCCCAATAAGCCAAATTAGAGGCCCCCAGCAGAGCGCAAGCAGCCTCAATGCTCCTCAGCCGGCAACAGCCCTATTAACCACCCACGTGGCTCCAGCCCAGCCCAGCCCAGCCCCAGCAGGAAAACGGCCAGGCAAGGAGCCAGGAGCCAAGGCTCCCTCAGGGTACCAAGGCCCCCTTGCCCACCAAGAGCCACAGCAGGCTAGCCAAGGCAAGCGGGGGGGGGGAATTTAAAGAATTTAAAGGAATCTAAAGGGGGGTGCGCCCTTTAAATAAAGTGGGATGCCTGTGCGGGGGGGGGGGGGACTCCCAACGCCCCCAGCCGAGGCCGAGCCGTAGGGGAAGGGAGTGGGGAGGGAGGGGAGGGGGAGAATCAAAACGGAGCTAAATAAGGCAGTAAATGAAAGCTAAAAATCAAAAGCAAGCAATAAGCTGAATAAATCAGCAAATTAAATAAGCCAGATACAACCAGACTCCAGGAATCCAGGAACGCTCTCTTGCCAGACAGGAACCGATAGAAACACACAGTTCAAACGCCAGGCAAAAATGTGACCAGAAAATGGTGGACGCAGCTTTAAGAGGGGCCCCAACAACCAATCAGATCCAAGGAATTTGCATACACACGCCCCCCATTACTCAGCATGAGCTGTGGCCTTACACAAACCAAACCCTAAGCTAAATTTCTTAACAGCCCTACCACAATCCGCTTTATATTAGATGATATAAAGCGCTTTTTAAAAAAATTATGCCACTTAATATAATTAAAAATCTCTAAGCGGTTTATTATGGCCTTTGCCAGTAGGGAAAACAGTAAGCTTCCAATTGTGTTTCTCTTTTGAAAGGATTAAGAAGCAAGGCAGATAATATGGCTTGAGCCCCAGAACTCTTCCTTTTAGAAATTGCATGTCATTACTGGATAGATATGGGGAGTGCACTGTGCCTGCATTTAGCTTGAGATCCCACTATGTGTATTTTCTCTATGTACCTAGATCTGTGCTGTAGGAAGTGAGCCCCAGGGCTGGTTATGTTCAGAAGATCCCTGGTCAATTATGTCTTTCCGGAAGTATGCAGCCTCTTCTGCTCTCTGTAGCAGGAATCGGTCCAAGGGGGTATGTTACTCCTCGCGCACACTGTAGGGCACTGCGTGACATTTCGAAGCAAGAAGGCTTTTCATTATTATTATGCTGTAATAGAGATCTTTACACAAGCTCATCACACTTAGAGCTTTGAAAAATGGAGCAGATAGGTTTTTGAATAGTCAAATGAGAAAAGACTAAGTGGGTCATTCTCGGCGAGGCTGATGCAAGCACGGAATAATTTGCCCGTGCTGCATTTTAATGTCGACATAGCAAGGATTCACAGAATGTTACATGCTTCTGGGCTTAAAGGGGGGGGGGAATGGAGAAAGCATCCAATTTGCTTTCTGAGATAAGCTCGTGAGCTTATAGCTTCATATAAATCTGTAGATGCTAATAATTGATGGTGATAACAATAAGCAAGTGGATTAAATTATATTAGCTCTAATGCCATTTTGTGTTCTGTATTCAGATTAGCTGAATCATATTATTGCTCTGTTCGCTTTGGTAAAGTAAGCTCACACACACAACACACACACACACACACACACACACACACACACGTGGCCTATTGTGCATTGCAAAAGGCATGTCTGTGCATTGCCAGAAGAGGACCAATTTGCATGAAATTTGTGTATGGTAATATCTATGTGCAAATGCAAATTTAAACAGAATTAATGTAACTTAGATGGAAATACAAGACACCTCATCACAGTGGGAAAGGAACTGGGTGACTTGCGTGCCTGCCCTCTCAATTTACTGACCAGGTGCTGCTAACTGTGATGGGCAAATTCAGGGTTCCTGTTCCCCCACTTTTCCTAATCTTTAAACCAGACTTGGACTGGGTGGGCCTCAGACAGAGGTCACCTTCAAAGAGAAGTACCCTTTCAACATAAAGGGTTGTCCTCTAGAAAGTTGGTCACATGGCTGCTCTGTCACATGCGCATGGGCATTCACCCACCTGTTGCTCTGATGAATTCGTGTACAGCTACTGCATAAATCCTTTTCACATGAGATATATGTCCAAACCAGTGGTGCCAGCTGGCCCTACTAAGGTGAACACCTTAGTATACCTGAAGGAGCGTCTCCACCTCCATTGTTCAGCCCAGACACTGAGGTCCAGCGCCAAAGGCCTTCTGGCGGTTCCCTCACTGTGAGAAGGGAGGTTACAGGGAACCAGGCAGAGGGCCTTCTCAGTAGTGGCACCCGCCCTGCGGAATGCCCTCCCACTAGATGTCAAGGAAATAAACAACTATCTGACTTTTAGAAGACATCTGAAGGCAGCCTTGTTTAGGGAAGTTTTTAATGTTTGGAGTTTCATTATGTTTAATACTCTGTTGTTGTTGTTGTTGTTGTTGTTGTTGTTGTTGAATCTGCCATACTGGATCCAGGGGGTGGTCCGCTCCCAGTTCCGGTTGAGGGGGGCGCCGCCCTCTACGTAGTGACGCATGCATCGTACGTAGCGACGCATATGTCGTACGTAGCGACGCTGTGCATGCGCGCTACGTAGTGATGCCCCACCCCCGGGTGCGCGTCATGTTTGCCGCTCCAGGTGCCGGAGCAGCTTCCTACGCCACTGTCCAGGAGCACCCCTAAGCTATGGAACTACTCCTTCCAGGAGAGTGCAAGCCCTCTCTCCTCCCCATGTCCAGAACAGGCCATCTCCTGCTCCCACTGCTGTATCTCTCTTATTATTATTATTATTATTATTATTATTATTATTATTATTATTATTAAATAATCTATACCATGAGCTGGTTAAACAAACAAACAAATAACTGGGGAGATTCAGCCGTGTTGTGTAGTGCCCATGGGCCTGCACAGGCTGCTGAAAAGTGTTCTGTAATGAGGCTTCAGGAATCACAAAGTTATTTTGGAAATGCTGGATTGTTGTAAAGGAAATCTCTTTCTCCTGGACCCCCTCTAATTGTGGCATCTATTCTTGTTTCCCAGCTCTTTAATGCATATGTAGGGAAGGCAAATTATAGTGCTGAAAAACGATGCTTTCTTACCCATTCACACTATTGTATGAAAGGACTAGTCAAAGTAGCACAAAACCTGAATTATTTATAAAGAGCTGCAGCGGGACTGTAGTTAAGGGTCTGTCAGCATTTCCAGAACACCCAGATTTACAGGAAATTAGCACTTGGGCACTTTAACATTTTATCAAGTGCAAAATGTAGTACAAGAAATGACATAATTTCTATCTTCTTTTTTTAAAAAGAAAAAGAAAGGAAGGAAGTTGTATCCAATGTTAGTTATATACAAAGGAGACCCACTCATTTCAATGGATCTACATTGAGTAGAACTTTGCTGGCTACATTCTATGATTGCACACACCACTTGCCTCTTCCCCAAGAGCACATGCTCCCTGCCTCCCCCCCCCCTTTAATGTTTTTTAGACTGACTGACCAAATATCACAACAAGGATTGGCACCAATATTACAGTAATAGTCCTCTCCTGGTACAGTGCTCTAACCACTGTTCGCAGTGTAGGATTTACATATAAGCTAAATAAGCTATAGCTTAGGGCCCTACTCTCTTGCCCCCCCCATTTTTTTTTAAAGGAATAAAAAAACTGGATGTATATTTCCAAAATATAAGATAAAAAACCACTATTTATATACTTCTTCTTAATTTTATTTCACTGTTAATATATTTATTCTTAATTGTATTTCAGTTCAACAATTACTTTGATAAAATACATATTTTGTTATGTGCAAATGGCTTTCGATACCTTTTGGATCCATAAATTACCATATAGCATATATTCAACACAAAAAACAGAGACCATTTGTTGTTGACAAAGGATAGCTGGGCATATAAAGGGCCCCATTACCTTCAGTAGTTTACAGCCTCATCAAACCTTAATCCGGCCCTGACTGTATGACATAGGCATTGCGTATCAGTAGGAAACGTGGACAAAGCATTAATTTCAATCAATGATACACAAATTCAGGCCACTTTTGCCAGTAATCAAACCACGGCAAGCCCTTTTATTTCAGTGTGAGATATCAGACACACTTAACTTTCATGCGGAAATTAATAGGACTTAACAATTGGCTTGAACTACCTAATGAGAGGAGGAATTTGATGGAGAAAGTCTGGTGGTCGTGTTTTTCAGTCTGAGGAATATACACAAGCACCCCCCTCACTTCTTGGTTCTAGATGATAAACTAAAATTTTAGGCTCAAATTCTCTTTTGAGAGAAGCCTTATGAAGAACACATGAATATAAGAAGAATCAAAGGTCCATCTATCTAAATGAGCATTTTCTCTCACACACAGTGGCCAATGAGTTCCTTCTGGGAAAGCAGGTTCTCCTTCATGGAGAGCCTGGCTTGCGGTGGGAGCTAACAGGACAGGGCTGCAATTGGTGGATTTGTGTCATGGGGTAGATTTGGATGTTGCAATTTGGGGACAGCCCACTGGTTATATTCCTTGCTCGCAGCCTGGGCTTTCTCTTTCTCTTTGCTGCGAGCTTCGGATCACCCGCCCACCCTCCTCTTTAATTAGGCTGTTGCGTTTGACCTTGCTGTGCTTGACATGGGGTTGTCTGCTTTTGAGGCAGAGGCCTGGTAGGAATTTTTCCATTTGGCTGATTGGCTGGTGCCACTTGGTTTTTGCCTACTGCATAGCAATTCGTCACAACTTGTAAGGTTGCGGTTAGGCATTGGTTCATAAATTGCTTGGTGAAGGGATCACAATTGGTTGTGCTGGTCCCTCCAATGCTGTTGGTTGGTGGAGCGGCCAGAATTGGTCGTTGGTTGTGCCGGCCCCTCCAGTGCTGCTGCTGCAAGGGTGAGTTCCGTTAAAGGAATCCAGGGGCTCGACAAGGGGCTAGGGCAGTGATGGGCAACCTTTTGAGCTTGGTGTGTCAATATTCGCCAAAAAACCAAGCATAACTCGGGTGGTGTGTCACTTCGAGAAAAAACACCATAATTTCATGATATTCATAGTTTAAATAACAAAAATGTATAATTGTAATATATAACTGTATTTAATAAACCAAAAACTAATTATTTAACCAAACCAAACCAAAAAACCCTTATTTATCACAAAGTGCCCAGAGTTGTTGAGCTTTTTTGGGGGAGCTGCTAACCAAAGTTTTGGAGTTTTTTGGGGGGGTGCAAAAGTTGCTTTGCTTTTTTGGGGGGAAAGAGAACAGAAATAAATGATGAATAATACCTTTGCTGGAACTAACACGCAGCACCAACATACGGTAGTCTGCCAAAACACCAAAAAAACCAGCACAGAATGGGTTAAAAAACAAACGCTGTTACACCCAATCATAGTCTGCCAAAGTGCCAGAAAAAACAGCACAGAAAGGGTTAAAAACCCAATCTCTGACTACCAGCAACAGCAGAAACAAGCTCTAGTGGAGACAAGCTCTAGTGGAGACAAGCTGTAGGAGGAGTGGGAGAACAAATGGGGGGGGCAACAACAACAGCGCAAATGGGCCGATGGGGCGCGTGCCAGCAGTAAGAGCTCGGCGTGTCACGTCTGACATGTGTGTCATAGGTTCGCCATCACTGGGCTAGGGCCACGCAAGAGCCCCTGGCAGCATTTGGTGGAGAGGCGAACGGCCAGCCTTTCGGCTCCATTCTCTCCCCAAAATGCTTTCCCCGCACTGACTTCAGGAAGCGGGGAAGTCAGTTAGTTCTGTCTTGGAGACAGGTGTATGATGTATGTATGGAACCAATGCCTAAGCAACCACTCACTTTTTTTTGTATTTAAATAAAGTTGTGGCCAAAATTATGCCAAAAACCTTAAACTTAATTTATGTGTGAAGTGTGATTTATTGGGGGGTGTCCTGGGGACCTCGACACACAGGGCACGCCACCATTAATAGTATGTCTCCAGCCACGGGTGTTCAGAAGTCCCTAATACAATTCAAGACTTCTCAGCTCCCATTGCCTCCCCCTACCCCAAACCAGTTTAAAAGTTACCCTGTGGCCTTTTTGATCTGAGGTGCAACCAGTCCACTAGAGTGTGTTCCTCAAAAGCATATTCTCTTACAGTCGATGACCCATACATTTTTATAAGATGACCGCAGTCTAGCAAGGTTCGCTATGCCAGCAGCACCTCCTTTGAAATGCAATATACTCTGTATCTTGAAGGCTTGACCCTTGGCAGGTCAGCAGACCTCCTGCTTATCTCCCTGTACTTCTCATTCCCTTCTGGTATTATTCAGTTCTTTTGTACGATAGGGCCTTTTAATCCGCTATAGGCTTCCCAAGACATTCTCTGTTAAAATATACTCCTCCTCGGTGTTTGTTTTTTAATAAAAATAAACACCAGCTGAACATCAGACTCTTGCGTACACCGGCGAAGGAGACGAAGAAAAAGCTGACCATCAGAAGAAATCGCGTTACCAATTTTATCAAGGTGTCATTTGGAAGCAGCTAGGAGACTAGATCACTTGTATGCTCAGAGGTGTTTACAATTGCTTGCCATCTCTTCCCACCCGAGGCTTGTGGCTTAATGGCTGCTGCTTAAGCATTGGAGCTGCCTGTTCCAGCATCTGAATCAGAGGTTGCAGCTTCCTATTGACCTGTTCATTAGGAACTCGGTGTTGATTGCCATCGTATCTGACATGTTTGGGGATGTTTTGGATAAGCAGGGGTTGATAAACTGCTAGCTGCCTTACACCTGACAGTTTTGGATTCACACTGTTCACAACAGCTGTTGTTAATACCCCCCCCCCTGCTCCCCAAGGCTTCGGGGAAAGTAAGTAAACTTTCATATACCGGGAAAGACTAGATCTTGCAGCTGTATGCTAATAGTAGCAGCTGGGATCATAGAACCATAGAATTGTAGAATTGGAAAGGACCCTGAGAGTCAACTAGTCCAACCCCCTGCATTGCATGGTGGTGCAATACACACCATGTTACTTCTGGGTAGTTCGTCCACCATTGGTTCCCCACCCTACACTCAGCTCTCACCTGTGGCTCCTAGAAGCTGTCCACCATGTGACAGTGGTCACACCCCGGGAATGACATTGACTGGCTGGCTAAACCGGTAAGTTAGGGACTTGTCTATCCTCTGCATGTGAAGACAGGCTCCAGCAGATTGAGAGGACAAGTGGGTTCAATAGTCAAGAAGGCAGTTTCTGCACGTGCTGTTGAGGGAAATGAGGGGCAGGTGGGGCTCATCAACCTGGGAAAGTAGCCCATCTAGAAGGAGAACTCAGATCCTTGTGGAATATCTTTGGGAGAAGAAATGGCTACAAAGTAAACCCTACACAAATCCGGGGTCCTGAAAATGACCTTAACAGATTAGACAACTGGGCCAAAGCAAACAAGATGAATTTTAACAAGGATAAATGTAAAGTACTACACTTGGGCAAAAAAAAATAATGAAAGGCACAAATACAGGATGGGTGACACCTGGCTTGAGAGCAGTACATGTGAAAAGGATCTAGGAGTCCTGGTAGACCACAAACTTGACATGAGTCAACAGTGTGATGCAGCAGCTAAAAAAGCCAATGCAATTCTGGGCTGCATCAATAGGAGTATAGTGTCTAGATCAAGGGAAGTAATAGTACCACTGTATTCTGCTCTGGTCAGACCTCACCTGGAGTACTGTGTCCAGTTCTGGGCACCACAGTTCAAGAAGGATACTGACAAGCTGGAACGTGTCCAGAAAAGGGCAACCAAACCAAAATGGTCAAAGGCTTGGAAACGATGCCTTATGAGGAATGGCTTAGGGAGCTGGGTATGTTTAGCCTGGAGAAGAGAAGGTTAAGGGGTGATATGATAGCCATGTTCAAATATATAAAAGGATGTCATACAGAGGAGGGCGAAAGGTTGCTTTCTGCTGCTCCAGAGAAGCGGACACGGAGCAATGGATTCAAGCTACAAGAAAGAAGCTTCCACCTAAACATTAGGAAGAACTTCCTGACAGTAAGAGCTGTTCGACAGTGGAATTTGCTGCCAAGGAGTGTGGTGGAGTCTCCTTCTTTGGAGGTCTTTAAGCGGAGGCTTGACAGCCATATGTCAAGAATGCTTTGATGGTGTTTCCTGCTTGGCAGGGGGTTGGACTGGATGGCCCTTGTGGTCTCTTCCAACTCTATGATTCTATGAAGACGGTTGAATGGCATCTTGTAGAATATCAAGACTAGCAACCATCATTACAGAAATGGTGTTTCATTGGATTTTGGCACCAAGTACCAATGGTTCTGGCACCAAACTACTCTGATGAATTCAAACAGGAAGAATTTCAGAGAATTCTCTCTCTCTCTCCCCTCCCCACTTTTCTCTCATAGGTCTTGTGTTGATATACAAAACCCTGAACACCTTGGGTCCAGGATACTTTAGGGGCCACCTGAGCCTGATCACTGAGATCATATGATCACTCAGATCACTTTTTGTCCCCCAGCTGTCAAGTATTTGGTGTTAGTGGTCCCATGCTGTGGAACACTCTTCCAGCAGAGATGCAACAGGCACCCTTGCTTTTGACTCTTAGGTGTCTCATGAAGACTTGATTCATGCCAGCAGGCAGTCCTATGAAGGGTCATTTTGTGTGTGCGTAGCCAGTCATTTTAATGATTGTACATCACCCTGATATTTTGACCGGGGGGGGGGTATATAAACACACAGACACATGCCTGAGAGAAAAGCAGGATCTAAATATTTAAAATAAATAAAGAAGTGTGCAGTGTTGTCCCAGCACGAGTGCAGAACTCATTCCATGATTACAAATATGTTTCCACCCGCGCTCTCTAAATTATAAATATCTCTATGCAGCAGTGAGAAAGGCGCCAGCATAAAAATTACACCGCCATCCATATTGCTTCTATGTCACTTTCCATAGTCCAGCTGTGCAAACTCCATACTTGGGAGTCAAGGGCTTCTCCTTGCAGAGCCAAGAAGCTAATCTTGCAAAGTACTTTGGAACCCAAACTCTCTTTCTCTAACTGCGAGATTGGAGAATGGAATAAAACTGCTAGTGGGACTAAAATGGGTTTTCAGCATTAGCAAATATATTTGGCATTTCCTTAGATGACTGGCTGTTTCTCAGATAAAGAAAGCAAATACTTCCCCCCGCTAATTATGATCTATACGAAACCACAATGTTCTGCTCTCTTTTGGCATGGCCATGGTGAGGGATCATGTTTACGATTTTAATAATCAGAGTTGGGTTTGCATGCCCCACTTGAAAACCAACTGGAAGGACAGGAATGGATACAATTCTGCTGGGGCTAACAATATGTGACCGATGTGCCATACCACTCCACTGCCTTCTCCAGCTTTCCCCAACCTGGTGCTCTTCAGATGTTTTGGACTACAACTCCCATCAGCCCCAGCCGGCATGGCCAATGTTCAGGGATGATGGGAGCTGTTGTTTAAAACAAGTGCAAGGTATCAGGTTGGGAAAACCAGCGCCCGTCCCTTTGCCTCTTTGACTTGCCTGCCAACCAGTCCATCTTTATAAGTTCTTTGACAAGAACAAATACTAACTCATAGTAGATAGTTGGCCGGGGTAGCTCATCCTTATGCCCACACACAGGGCCGTCTTAAGTATATTTGGTGCCCTGGCGCCGTGGTGCGACGGATCCCTCCAGCGCCCGCCCTGCTTCCCAGCGCGGCGGGCGGAGCTGCGCGGCTGCCGGGGGTGCAGCTCCGCGGCGGGTGGGTGAGCGCAGCTCCACGGAGAGCGGGCGGACACAGCTGTGCGGTGCCCCCTGGCGGGTGGGGAGCCCTGGCGCCCTGCACCAACCAGCCTGGCCGTAGGGCCGGCCCTGCCCACACAGGATGTTTTGAATGTTAAACCAGGATCAAAATTAGCATTTGTTTAAGTGTTAACTTCATACATTTCTTCTAATATCTAGAAATTGTCCGAATGACCTCAGAACCAGAGATGTTATTCTTTTCCCAATGTATTACCCACCCTTCACTCTAAGGTCCCAGAGAATATTACAACAACTGAAGCTTGGTGTTACGGACAGTTGAAAACAATTCACAATCACACACACACACACACAAAATTATCACTCAAAGTGAAAAGTGGGGGAGAGGGTGTGACAAAAGGGGGGAGGATGCTCGAGAGAGAGGCCTCTCACACCCTCTGCATTGCCCAGCTGCAACACAACAGCCCTGCAGTGCTGCTGGTGGGTCTTACTTACCTGGGATGCGCTGAAGCACTCCTCAGTTCACCCTGCACCTTTGTGGTTTACAAAGAGGCACCCTCAGTCTCCCTGAGTCTCTCCCAGACCCCAGAAAAGTGAGCTGGTCACTTATAGCTCCAGTTCTCAACTCCCAGGAGCCTGAATCCTTAACACCTAGTGGGGGACATGGGGATTCTAAAACCCTGAGGCTGGCAAGCATGCACACTTCAGCAGTCAAGTTAAGGAACTAAAATGAGGAATAAAAGGTAGGGAGACAGCAGGCAGGAGGTAAAGAGTACAAAATAAGCTCAAGGCCTGTGGCTCTAAAATGGAATTAATCCTAGCCTATTCATGGCACTCGTTCAAGTTTACTCACAAAGTATCAGCAAGGCTGACCAACTTCATAGAAGACCGTGTCTTGGAATCTCGGTGCCTGGAAGGACTAGTAGGACACACCTGACAGCCTCCCTGAGAGAAATGGTGAGCGTCTCAGTCCCTTTCTTCACAGAGGGCACATGGGCGTACCCAGCAAGGGGCAGTTGCCCCCCCCCAAACAATTTTTAAAAAATGGTTATAAAGTGATGAAAGGAAACAAAATTAGGTAGGGCAATGGCAAATAATCAGTTGTTTACCAGACTGAAATGGTGTAAAAACCGAGAAGTATCTAGAGCCACCTAGCGACTGGTAGAGGAATCTATGCCAGCCAGCCATTGGGATTCAAGGGAGGGAGAGGTCTCCAGCGGGCTCTAGCAGAGAGAAGAGGGAATCTTCTAGAGGGGTCTAGTGAGTTCCGCGTCACTAAACTGAGCAGCCCGCCGCTAAACTGAGCCGCCCGCTATTAGTTTACCTTCTTATTTACATTTAGAAGGCATCGAGGCTGCCTAAATGGATACAGTGGTCCCTCGGTTTATGAACACAATTGGTTCGGAAGTCTGTTCATAAACTGAAGCGTTCATAAACTGAAGCGAACTTTCCCATTGAAAGTAATGGAAAGTGGATTAATCCGTTCCAGACGGGTCCGCGGAGTACTCAACCTGAAGCGTACTTAACCCGAAGCATGGGTGTAATTGGTTCCAGAAGTCTGTTCATAAACTGAAGCGTTCATAAACTGAAGCGGACTTTCCCATTGAAAGTAATGGAAAGTGAATTAATCCGTTCCAGATGGGTCCGCGGCGTTCGTAAACCGAAAATTCGTAAACCAAGGTGTTCATAAACTGAGGTTCCACTGTATAAGAAACTGGTTCCAAAAAGGTAAGTTAAGTAATTTCTGTAGAAAATTAAATTTTAAAGGGTAAAGAACTGGCTCAGAAGTACAATGGGAGAGGACAGACTGACTGGGTTGTGTTTGATGAGCATCCATTGGAAATTCTTCAAGGAAAATCAGGACTGGATTGAAATGAAAGTTTTGAACAAGTTTTCTTCAAACCCAAGAAAAATGATATTAGTATATAAGACATGTAACTAGAATAAAAATTATTCCCCCCCCAAGCAAATAATTGTAATAACTACCGTAATAAAGCACTGCTATAATTATATATAGTTTTCTTAAAATTTTGGTTTCATTCTCCTTTTCCGTGCTGAAATGTCACAACCTGAACGACCATGGCTTGCCCCCCCCCCTAGTTTTGATCCTGGGTACGCTACAATTTGGATCTTTCTTTCCCAACATGGATGGCTCCTCCATCCAGTCATGCCAATTTAGTCAATGATATCTCAAGAGGCATCTGAGCAGAGAGAGAACATATGGAGAGACAGACGACTTTCCAAAATATATAGTAGATGTGCATCCTTGCAAACATGACTTGGCTGGCAAATTGCACTGAAAAATCCAGAGTAGTTTATATTTTGAAGGACGCCTGTATTTAAGTTTGTGTCTTGTTTCAGAGAATGTGCATTAGGCACATTTGCCTTTAAATGCAAATTAAATTGAATACCTCCCTCACCCCTAGGTGGCGGTAAGAGGGTTCACTCATAGAGCATGTGCTTACCTTCCAAGTCCCGGACTGCAGAATCCGGGACCGGTAGCTGTGTGACACCGGAAGTTGTGTCAACGTAACTTCCGGTGTCGCTTTGCCCTTCTATGGGCACCAAAAATGGCTGCTGCCAGCTTTGAAAGTCGCTTCTACGCATGTCAGTAAGTGCGTCAACGCAACTTCTGGTGTCGCTCTGCCCATCTATGGGCACCAAAAATGGCCGACGACGACACCGGAAGTAGCGTCTATGCACTTCCGGACATGCGTAGATGCGACTTTTGAAGCCAGCGGCGGCCATTTTTGGTGCCCATAGAAGGGCAAATCAGAAAGAAAAAAAATGGCCGCCAGCAGGAGAAAATAACGGAGAAAAATGGGAGACGAAGTGATACGGGGGACCACCGGGAAAAGGTAAGTAAAAACGGGGGTTTCCCGGGGAAAACGGGGTACTTGGCAGCTATGCATGTGTGTCTTGTGCAGACGGGCCAAGTTTTGTCTGGCTGAGTCTGTGCTCCCCCTGCCCCCACATAGCCAAGCAAGGGAAACAAAAGCCCAGTTCTCATTCAACTTTGTTTTCAAGCGATTCCACAATTTTTAAAAACCAGCTTTGGACATATTCTTTAGCTGTCATAGAAGCCATAGCTTTTTCTTCCTTTTTTCTTTTCTTAAAAAATCCAGGCAACACCTGTTGGGCTTAATTAAATATGGCAGCATACACCCCTCACCTGAGAAAAAGGTTTCCAATTCCTGTTCTTTAATAAGGTCATTTTAAGTGCACACTGACAGGGTTTGGGTACTGGGAGCAGTTTCCCCCCTCCCCATAAGAAGCACCTCTTTTGGATCCAGGTTTCCATTTATGATGACGGAAGAAAGCAATGAAGTAATGAGACAATTAATTGACATAGACATTTTCTACTAGAGCAACAAAGAGATGGAATCAAGCAAATCCAGGTGTGTGTGTGTGTGTTGTTGTTGTTTTTTTGGAGGGAGAGGAAACACACACACTCATATTCCTGCTTTCTCTTATTATTCCTCCTGCCACATTTGCAGTTTTAAAATGCTGATCGTGCTGGCAGGGTTCTCAGTGTAATGGAGAGGGTTGATATTGTAATTTTCTTTTTCACCCCCCAACAGGTTCTCCTAGTTCAAACACATATAAAAGATGCAGAGGTAAAAAGTGCAATGAAAATAGTACAAAGTAGGGGCTGAGACTTTTGGATGGCTCTCTGCTCATTAATGAGACATCCGGGAACGAACAAAAAAGAACTATAGCCAAGACTGACTCATGGGAGATCAGATGGCGGGAACCGCGGGTATTATTACAGCGGATCACTATTTATGATTTGCGGGAGGTGGCAGTGGAAAATGTACGATTTTTTTCTTTAAAAGGGAAGTGCTGTTTAAACTATCAGGGCAGTTCGATGCGGGAGCTTTGATGCCAGCAGGCTGAATGGAAGCTTATTATGAAGAAGCACCGAGGCCAGGAGGTGACTATGTAATGCAAAGGCGAGGGCCTGAGGGCCACCTTCCCTTCTGTGCCACTTTCTGGAGGCCAGAGATGGGTCGGGTCAGAGTTTAAAGTGGATGTGAGTCTTACAGTGGTGCAGTAGGCAAGTCTTGACAGAGATTGGCTCAGTCAGCAGAGCATGAGACTCTTAATCTCAGGGTTGTGGGTTCGAACCCAATGTTGGGTGAATGGATGGGTGATGCTTGAGGCCCCTTCCAAGTCTACAGTTCTGTGATTTGATATCCTCTATCCATGCAAGCAAGGTAGAATCACTTGAGGAGGGTATGAAGCAAGGCCAACAAGGGGTGTAACTGGGCAACAGGGAGGATGTGTGACCTGGGCCAGTTAGAGCACCTTGGAGGGGCACATTTGGCCCTTGGGCCCGAGGTTCCCCACTCCTGCTATAATATTTTAGGATAGCTTTCCCCCAGCTTGATGCCCTCTTGGTGCCCTTTGGACTGCAACTCCCATCAAGCTGGCTGAGGCCATAGCTGCCAAGTCTCCCGTATTCCCCAGGAAACCCCCGTTTTTCCAGCTGTTCCCAGCTGGAAAAACGGATTATTTTTTTTGTTTCCCCCCGGTTTACTTACTGTCCGGGGGATGCTCCTTCTGCGCATGTCTGGAGTCTCTGGACATGCACAGAAGCGATTTCTGGCATGGTGGCCATTTTGGAACTGGGCAGAGCAGCATCGAAAGTCGCTTCTGAGCATGCTCCGCCCAGTTCCAAAATGGTGACAGCGCTACTTCCGGTCTGCCGATCCCTTATTTTTCCGGCAGGAACTTGGCAGGTATGGCTGAGGCTGATAGTTCTAACCATGCCAAAGATCTGGCGAGCTCCAGGTTCAGGAAGGCTGTTTCAGGGTGTGTCAAGTCCCAGCTACACTTTGGGACTTCAGAAAGTCCCTGTCTATTACAAACCGATGTGGAAACATGAGAAGATTCCTGCTGGATGAGACTGATGGATTCCAGCATTCTGTGGAAGTGTACTGACATGCTCTCTTTTAGCTGAAAAACAGCTCGGGGAGGCAAAGTATTGTGAGCAGGTTGTACAACTGCTCATTTCCCCATAAACTTCCCCCACAAGCTTTGTCCTATCCAATCTCTCAGTGCAGTGAAATATTAAATGCTTATGATCTCTGGGAGCTCTTCTCTCATCCTCCAGTGATGGTCTCTCCAAAATATATTAGAACTTATTGGTAGGTCTCGGGAGAGCCAGCGTTCCCACTATTGCTTCAAGGTGTGATGTCTTTCAAACCACAAAAGCTCAGTAAATAAGTGTTAGGAAAAGGGGAATCTGACAAGGCAATCTGTCTACATAAGCTTTATTAAAGTAAGCACAGCCATAGATCTTTGTTATTGCTGATACCTCGAGACTAAAGGATGAGATAAACTTCTGGGGTTTTTTTGTGTGGTCTTTCCCCCCCCCCTTTACAAAAACAAAAACAAAAAACCCTTGCCCTTTCAAACGAGTCCATCCTTCTGTTTGAGCATCTTCCCAATATATCTGAGTTGGTGTGGTTTTAGTGGATAAGAGCTGAGATCAGGTGGTTCAAAATCTTAGCTCAAAAGTGATCTGGGCATCCATGTGCAAGTGCCATAAAGAAAAGTACTGGTTACAGCCAAAAAAACAGAAAGCAGGGAACAAGCATCTGTGCTTGATGAAATGGATCCAGCCTGAGGTTTCCCAGAGCAAAAACCATGATGTTTGTTTTCATTATTCTTTTGCAACATCTTTAGCTTATTCCAGCTTAACAAAGGAACAACTTTGCAAAGGTCTCTGTGGGTGATGGCGTGAGGAACTATTGCAAATCCCCTGGTATCGGTTACCAATCAAAAGGGTTCTAGTCCTCATGAATATTAGAAATGTTTTGGGGAAATACAATGTTTGATTGTCTGAATGTTTCATACACCAAAATGGAACCTGTCTTCCAAACTCTGAAATATAACTTTGCAATACATAGATGATTTATAGCAGATTGTATTACATGAGTAAAAAGTAAAATTTGCAATTGCTGTACTGAACCTCAGCAAGTAGCCCTTCGGTTTCACTGCATTGAATACTTACAGTACTTGGAAGTAAGTCCTGTTAAACTCAGTGGAAATTGCATAGAAATGCATGCATAGAGTCACTCTCCTCATTTCCGAGCATCTTGCAGAAAAATGTTAGTGAACCCTGGATTCCTCACAGCCTATGAAGTAGCAAGGGGGGCACATTACAATATATTATATTATATTTATCCATCTCTTCTTGACCATATATTTTCTTGTCATCCTACTCTTAGTTCTCCTCTCATTATCACCTTTCAACTGCCTTGGTGCTGTCATGTGTCCTCAGCCCAAAGGCACATAATTAATCTTTCTCATGACCACTCCTTTCATCTTAAACCATCCTTCTCCATCTTGGTGTCCTCCAGATGTTTTGGACACCTGAGGGAACCTGCTGGGGAATGCTGGCATAGTGTGGACCAAGATGTAAGGGTTCTCATCGAGGACAGTGAAGATCATGGGTAGGTAAACTAAGGCCCAGGGGGCCGGATCTGTCCCCAATCGCCTTCTAAATCTGGCCTGCGGATGGTCCGGGAATCAGCGTGTTTTTACATGAGTAGAATGTGTGCTTTTATTTAAAATGCATCTCTGGGTTATTTGTGGGGCATAGGAATTCATTCACACACACCCCAAATATAGTCCGGCCCACCACAAGGTCTGAGGGACAGTGGACTGGACCAGCCCCCTGCTGAAAAAGTTTGCTGACTCCTGGTGAAGATGCATCCAAATTTGAAGAGGCCTTCAGAAAGGGTCTTCATAAGAACATAAGAAGAGGCTATTGGAGCATCCAGTCCAGCATCCTATTCTCACAGTGGCCAACCAGATGTCTGTGGGAAATCAGGAAGCAGAATTTGAGCACAAGAGCACTCTCCCTTCCTGCGGTTTTCAGCAACTGGTATTCAGAAGCATTGCTACCTCCAGCTGTGGAGAGAGAGAGAGAGAGCCTAGACCTTCAGAAAAGGTGGCCTCCTTTTACATCATACCTCCCCCTCATCACCAGGTGTATATGGTACATTCATCACCAGCTGGGATTAGCACCATGTCCAGCGCTGGACAGTTGGAAGCTGCCCACCCTTAAAATCTCTCTCAGTGCCCTGTCATGGTATCATTCCTAGGCATTGTCATGGTGTGAAATTAAAATAGGAGGTTCTCCTAGACCAAGCAGCCTGGCACAGGAGTAGGTCCTTTTGGGCTAGTTGGCGCCTCAGCAACTGCCTGAGGATGCTGGGTGCAAACACTGGCTCTGAAAGAAAAGTTTGAGACCACACACACAAATACAGTGGTACCTCGGTTTACAAACACAGTTGGTTCCGGAAGTCCGTACTTAACCTGAAGCGTACTTAACCTGAAGTGAACTTCCCCATTGAAAGTAATGGAAAGTGGATTAATCCGTTCCAGACGGGTCCGTGGAGTACTCAACCTGAAGCGTACTTAACCTGAGGTATGAGTGTAATTGGTTTCGGAAGTCCGTACTTAACCTGAAGCGTACTTAACCTGAAGCGAACTATCCCATTGAAAGTAATGGAAAGTGGATTAATCCGTTCCAGACAGGTCCGCGGAGTACTTAAACTGAAAATACTCAAACCGAGGGGTGTTTCAGCATTTTTCTACTTGGGCTTCATCTGAGAAGCTCAGGTGACTATCTTGGTTTCTCTTCTGAGTCCAGTGACTTTTAAGTGGGCAGGATTTCCTCCGGCACGTATCCCCACATAAAATTTGACCTTGGCAATCTGATGGCATTGTCACACCTGGTGCTTGACCCGTGTCTTTCCAAGTGGCTGGTAGATTTAATTTACGATGCGTTTCCATTTACAGAATAAAAAATATTGCCACTTTATAAGTCCACGGAGTCTCAGCAGTTTCAGCTCACCAGATGTTCCCTCCCTGTTTAAATAGTCCATTGAGCGTGGCAAAGTACAATAATTTTAAAACGTAAAGAGGTTGGGGACATATAGTGAAGATGGAATTTTGCTGATAATAGATAGAGCAGGGGCAGCTCATGCAAACAGCCGATGAGGTGGTAAGGGTGTGTCCGCTGTAGGCTGATGGGAGACATTTGTGTCGTTTGCCTTTTAATGTGAGCCTGTCCTGTTCACACTTCCTGAACCAATGTGTGAACCAAAGCACAGCCATTCTTCAAAATACACGCTTTTCCTATTTTGCAATGCAGTTTTCTAACTTCCTGCAAAAAAACAAAACAAAAAAAACCTGCTTACAAAAATACATTTATCGGGGGAAAGCGCAGGGCAAAGTGCATTTATGAATGAAAATATATGAATGAAGCGCATATCTGAATGAAAATAACAAATAACCCTGGGTCGTTTGTTAAGAATGCTAGGAATTGTAGCTCAGGTCCCAGGAGTCTTTGGGAATGGCCATATGCTTTATATGTATGGTTTGTGTGCAGTCTTCATCTGCAGCTCTGCACACAAAACCTTGGCTTGTGGACCGGGTTTTTTCAGATCTGGGACATACTACATTTAGTTATGTTCGGTCGAGGCTTGTTTCTTTCCCCTAAGATTTAGTTTTCTATTTTTATTGCAAGCAATTTGGGTGGAGCATTTTTAAATTTTATTTTAAAGAAGGGGACATTTTCTTCTTTATAAGCAACCTTTTCTATCCAAATTCTAAATTCTAGGAAATGGTGGCATTTTATGAGGACTTGGCCCCATCTTCCTGGCATTTGAAATATCCCTCTACAATATGCACACTGCTAAATGTTTCCTTATCATGCTATAAAGTGTGAATTAAATTATAATATGATGGTGGGGGAGAGAAGTTGCAGTTTGTAGTAATTCCAAACGTGGCAATTCTTCAGCAGTGCATAAAATTACTCAGTGAACTGTGGAAAACATCAGAGCAATTCAAGCCTTCAAGCCTTTCCTCCAACAACCCAAAAAGTGCCAAAAACAAGCAGGCATAGCTAAGCATTTCATCTTGGAAGCAGCTTATTGAATTAATAAGACAAGTCAATTAATGTAATGCTCTGTTGCTTCAGGATAAAACATGAAAAGGAGAAGAAGAAAAAAATATATGGAGCTGTTTACTGTAGCGAGATCAAGCAACCATGAAACTCAGAAAACGAAAGTTGCTTGCTTCTCTAAATCTTAAAGAAAGGATCAGCTTGTATATGTGCATATTTTATAGGGGTGGTATTTCTTCTTGGGCAAATGGATCTGTACCATCTCACCAAAAGAATGCAGAGCCAGAGTCCACACTCCCTCTCTGACCGCCCCCCGCCAATATTGTTGTTTAGTCGCGTCTGACTCTTCGTGACCCCATGGATCAGAGCACACCAGGCACTCCTGTCTTCCTCTGCCTCCAGCAGTTTGGTCAGACTCATATTGGTAGCTTCGAGAACACTGTCCAATCATCTCATCCTCTGTTGTCCCTTGAGAGCCAGTGTGGTGTAGTGGTTAAGAGCGGTAGACTCGTAATCTGGGGAACCGGGTTCGCGTCTCAGCTCCTCCACATGCAGCTGCTGGGTGACCTTGGGCTAGTCACACTTCTTTGAAGTCTCTCAGCCCCACTCACCTCACAGAGTGTTTGTTGTGGGGGAGGAAGGGAAATGAGATTGTTAGCCGCTTTGAGACTCCTTTGGGTAGTGATAAAGTGGGATATCAAATCCAAACTCCTCCTCCTCCTCCTCCTCCTCCTCCTCCTCTTCTCCTTGTGTTCCCAACATCAGGGTCTTTTCCAGGGGGTCTTCTCTTCTCATGAGGTGGCCAAAATATTGGAGCCTCAGCTTCATGATCTGTCCTTCCAGTGAGCACTCAGGGCTGATTTCCTTCAGAATGGAGAGGTTTGATCTTCTTGCAGTCCATGGGACTCTCAAGAGTCTCCACCACCACCATAATTTAAAAGCATCAATTCTTTGGCGATCAGCTCTCACTTCCATACATCACTACTGGGAAAACCACACGGACCTTTGTCAGCAAGGTGATGTCTCTGCCAATATATTGTTTCCAATTAGATCATTCATTTGGTCTCTCTGAAATCCATAGTCTCTGTCTCTGACGGCCAATGCAAGCCGCCACAAACATGCATCCAATGAGTAATTGCTGTGTTTCGCTGGGTCCTATCCCTGTCTCATTCCTCCTCAAGCCATCCCTTCCCTCAAAGAGAAAGTCCCTGTGACTTTACCAGCAGTCTGATATGCAAAAAAAAAAGGGGGGGGAGGAAAAAAAAAGCTGATAAGTCCTATGCACTGAGGCGTAAATCCCCATGATCACAGTGGAACTTGCTTCCAAAGGTACCTGCAGATGCTCAGGCTGCAAACTTCCCTCACCCTTAATGTAGCCATGCAATGAAGAGCTTCACTATTTAATTTCAGGCTGCTGTTAAAGGTGCAGGAGTGGGAGCTGTAGAATAAGCGGTAGGAAAGTGGCTGTGTTCCACCTGCTGTTTGCTACATGGTCCTCCACCCGACCAGCTCCAGTGGCAACATCCACCACTATAGACTCATGTCCTTAAGGCTGGTCCTTTGCTTCCTGCTCCCTGCCCTCTCCTTTTGACCTAGTAGGAGATTGTGAGTGGGTGATGGCGGAAGGAGAAGGAGCAGCAGTTGCTGCTGCCTGCCTACTTGCCTCTTTCCCCTAGGCAGCACTGACATTGGTCCCAGAGAGGGAGGGGGAGAAAGGGAGAGATAATGGGCAATGGTGGGGGGTGAGGAAGGAGACTACTGTACTTCACATCCTGGAGCTGGCTCTGCTGATGCATTTGCGCGTTTTGTGTGTGTCCCCCAAATCTTAGATGTGGATTCATCTCAAGATCACAGTAATGATTGGACCAAAGGTCTGACTAATCCAATCTGCTTCTTCCTACAGTGGCCAATTAGAAGCTTTTGGGAAGCCCACAAACAAGGCACAATGGCGATTGCCCTCTCCTGCTGTGCTGATGCTTCTTTGAAACTGACACATGGAGGTCCCATATAATCCTCACAACCACAGACTAGAAGTGATCGTCTGTTAACTGGAGAGGAAACAGTAGCATAAGAAGAGCCTACTGCTTCCACTCATTGACAATAGTGTGTGTGGGGGGGGGAATGCAAGTCCAATTATGCACGCTCTTGAAATTCCACCTAGATTTACTGATGCATGCTCATTTATTTGAAAGCATTGGACAATGCCCTAAGACATCTTGATGCTTTATGTACGCAGATTATATTGACATGGTTGACCCTGAAGTGCTGGGAGTTTTGGATAAGCAAGGCTAACGTTTACTTTCCCAAATTCTCTTCAGCATTTAGAAGGCTGTCTTGTCTTACTTTGAAGAGTTCAAGTGCCAGAAAAGTTCTTGTAAATCATGAGCTTGCCTCTTTCCCGTCACCCCAACAAGGACATCATTTTTGCCCATCTAAAATTGCACTCAGAATTTATGTTCATTCTCTTGATGGAGTGGATTTATGGAGTTGAGATCATAACAAAGTTGTTCATTCCGTTGCGCACACGGCTTTCTTTTTCTTAAGAAAGTGGTTGTTCTTATCTAAGGCTTACGCTTGACAACTGTCATGGTCACTTGGTTGTGTGAAACTTCTGTCCCTGATCAGTTACCAAAGACATACCTTTTGTTGTGGTTCATTCAATTTCAGAGTGTGCATTCGCTGTAAAGAGGGCTCCATGTATTCACACCCAGGATCTAAAGAAGACAGCCAAGTAGAAGACACTTCTCTGAACAGGTACATAAACAGAGTGGGGTGGGCTTGATGGATTTGGACTTCCATCTTGCCATGTTGACCCTCCAGTTCCACTCCAGAGTCCACTCAGTCTTCAAAAGCAGTTCCAAGTCCTTAGGTTGCATTATTCACCCTTGAAACTTTGCAGGGCAGGCTCACACTCGCAGACGATGCAATCTTATGCCAGTATGTCTGGTCAGGAGGGCGCTGTGCCCCAGATGCAACCAAAGCCCAAACGAAATCTGGCTGATTAGAGCAGTTCCAGGCTTCAGTTGAATTGGGTTGAGATGGTCCTGGATTGCTCTAGGTTGGGTCAGTCTACACAGAGTGACCCATGGCCAGTCCAAAGGCAGGGTGGTTGAGTGGCAAGATGGCTAGGCAGTGGGCGAGGAGAGAAGGAGCATACATGCATTCTTAAAAGCAAGCCCCCTTTATCTCACTCAGACTTCATTTCAGGTGAACATGCACAGTATTGGCTGGCAGGCTAGATGACATTGCTCCCGGGGCTTCCCAGTGCCACACATTGCTTCCAGTAACCAAAAGGGAGAGAGGAGTCTTGCTTACATGGCTTCCCAGTGCGTCACCAGTTACTGAGAGGGAGAAATGTGGGGCAGTGGGGATCTCAGTAGGGTGCAGGCACAGTGGTAGGAACAGTGGACTGGCATACATTTGCAAGTAAATGGACATTTAAAGAGGGCTCAGAAGGGATTATGAGCTTGAAAGGGACCTGGGTGGGGCAGAGATGAGAACATAGAAGCCTGAAGATAGTACTATATACTATTAATAACAAAGAAACACTGACAAAGCCTTAACCTTATAGAATACTAATGAAATCCCTTAGGGTTTTTTGGGGGGCCCATTAATATCTCCATTGAACTTTAAAATACTTTCTGTTTGATCTTAATTATGAGAGCCTTGAACTGCTCTGAAACCTTGGGGTGGTGCTGTAGTGTATCCCAAACTGAAAGAAAATATTGCAAATAATTTCCTACTGTGGTGCATTTTTAAAAGTATAGGGAATGATGGTATGTATAGGCCTGGTCCATATGACATTGTCCAGTAAACATTGGTTTCCACTTATGGAAGTGTTGTCGATGGGTAGGCAGATTGCCAGAAAAAACAAAACAAAACAAAAACAACCATGCATGGAGTGGGTGGAGAGGGATATTTCTTCCTCCAGCCTTGGGGGAAGGACCATCGTGAAATGGCAGGACATCTGTTTTGCACCCAGAAGGCCCCAAGTTCAATCTCTAGCATCTCCAGTTGCGCTGGGAGAGGCCACACTCTGAGACCAGTGAGCCATGCTCAGTCAGCATAAACAGTCCTGATCTAGACGAGCCAATGTTTTTGGCTCAGTATAAGGCACCTTCCCATGTTCTTTGCTAAAGGAGGGGTCGGCCTCACACCAGGGCTCATATCTCACCCTCCTAGGGACCAAGGGGTGTAGGATGTTGAGAGCATAGCTGCCAAGTCTCCCGTTTCCCCCGGGAAACCCCCGTTTTTACTTACCTTTTCCCGGTGGTCCCCCGTATCACTTCATCTCCCATTTTTCTCCGTTATTTTCTCCTGCCGGCGGCCATTCCCCCCCCCCCCTGATTTGCCCTTCTATGGGCACAAAAATGGTCGCATAGATGCGAGTTCCGGTGTTGGCGACAGCCATTTTGGTGCCCATAGATGGGCGGGGCGACACCAGAAGTTGCGTCGACGCACTTCCGGTCATGCGTAGAAGCTACTTTTGAAGCCGGCGGTGACCATTTTTGGTGCCCATAGAAGGGCAAAGCAACACCGGAAGTTACATCGACGCAACTTCCGGTGTCACACGGCTGCCGGTCCCGGATTCTACAGTCCGGAACTTGGAAGGTAAGGTTGAGAGACAGGGAGAAGATGACTTGAAGCCTTTCTTGACTCCAGTCTCCCTTCCCAGAAGCCAAGCAATGCTGCAGTTGTGGCTTCTGGGTTTGGTTGGCTGCGGCATTCACCAATGCCTCCATCACCGCCACTGTCTCTGCTACCTAGCAGGAACTAGGTGCTTGCCCTACTTCTGGTCTGCTGACAGCTATGAAGAGCATGCCCTCCAATATGCCTCAGATAAAAATAGGGACATTTTCACCTGAGGAATGCTAGGGGGTATACTGCCCCTTCATAATCTGTGTTTCTGCTGCCACTGCCCCTCCTGTAGGAGAGTTTTCCTACTTCTTTTCCTCGCTGCATTCACAGAGACAATCAGCTGAACAGGCAACATCAGCTGGGAAGAGCAGGGGCAGGGACCCAGATGTTAGCACTGGGCCCTCTGCTGTAGAGTGGGTCCTGGCAGGGGTCCAAGGATGCCAATCCTTCCTGTGTCAGAGTAGGGTAATTGGATACAGGTAGGTAGCCGTGTTGGTCTGGGTCGAAGTAAAATAAAAAAATTCCTTCAGTAGCACCTTAAAGACCAACTAAGTTTTTATTTTGGTATGAGCTTTCGTGTGCATGCACACTTCTTCAGATACCAGATATCTGAAGAAGTGTGCATGCACACGAAAGCTCATACCAAAATAAAAACTTAGTTGGTCTTTAAGGTGCTACTGAAGGAATTTTTTTATTTTAGGGTAATTGGAGTTAACTGATTGGGAAACATTTTGGTTGAGTGGGAAAAGCTTGCATTCCTTGCTTCTGGGGAGCAAGGTGAGGAAGAAAAGGGGATGGAAAGGAAAGGAAAGGGGTAGGTTAAGCAGGTAGCACAAACTTTTCACACAGTCAGTCCATGATGGCAGCAGGGGAGGAATAGGAAGGGTGGACATAGCAAGCTTCCCAATCAGGAGAGCCCATGAGAGTCCAAATTTTAATGGAGAACCTTTGGTGATTTCATGAAAACAAAGGGGAGTAGGATAGCACCGTGAGAAAAAGAAAGAGGGTAAAGGTAAAGGGGCCCCTGACCATCAGGTCCAGTCGTGTCCAACTCTGGGGTTGTGGCGCTCATCTCGCTCTATAGGCCGAGGGAGCCAGTGTTTGTCCGCAGACAGCTTCCGGGTCATGTGGCCAGCATGACAAAGCTGCTTCTGGCGAACCAGAGCAGCGCACAGAAACGCCGTTTACCTTCCCGCCAGAGCGGTCCCTATTTATCTACTTGCATTTTGATGTGCTTTCGAACTGCTAGGTGGGCAGGAGCTGGGACCGAGCAACGGGAGCTCACCCCGTTGCAGGGATTCGAACCGTCGACCTTCTGATCAGCAAGCCCTAGGCTCTGTGGTTTAACCCACAGCGCCACCTGCGTACACATGCCCAAATTTGGACCACATCCACAAAGATAATTGAAGCTGTTAATACTGGGAACAGGAAGCAAAACAATGCAAGAGAAGTGGGGATAAAAATATATTCAAGGATGTTTATTCATAAAATCATCTTGGTATGTAAAGATAGTTAATGATATCTACTTTGCTGAATTAATGAACAAATGAATTAAGTTACTTTTGAAAAAAATGGGGGAAAGGAAGATTTGGAAACAATAAAGGGTAAGTGAAAAGCAGAGGCTGGTCATGTGCATGTTTACTAAGAAACAGAATCAAAGAATCATAGAATTGTAGAGTTGGAAGGGACCCCAAGGGTCATCTAGTCCAACCCCCTGCAATGCAGAAATCTCAGGTAAAGCATCAATGGCAGATGACCATCCAACCTCTGCTTCAAAACCTCCAAAGGAGGAGAGTCCACCACAGCTCTTACTGTCAGAAAGTTCTTCCTGATGTTTAGTCGGAATCTCCTTTCTGAAATGGCTTTCATTAGGCAACTCTTTGAGTAACTGTTGCTTTCATGTCCCACAAAATGGTTCAAAGCAATGTTTAGCGAGACTGCTGATTGTGACAAAACATTAGCATAAGCTCCAAAAATTGAAAAAGCCGGTTGGATTTAATTATAGTAAAAGAAAGCTATGGGATGTCGCAAAGGCATGTAGGACAAAATGAAAATAACACACCAGTTTTTCATGGCTTTAAACTCAGACAAATCTATGCTGTATTTGGAATATTTTGTACCATTCTGGCACTCTCTGTTCTCAGAGGGGCTGTCAAAAGAGCTGGGTAAGGTGTGAAAAATGGGCAAGGAACATGGCCAGGAGACGGCACTCATCCAGGCAATCTGTGCAGGTAAGCATTCTTCCACAGGACTTCCAAACCATTGCTAGATCAAGACAAGTGGTTCTTAGTTCTGACTCAAGACACTTTGTTGCCTGAAGCAGAGTCCAAATGGTACCCTCCACCCTGTAGGGGTCCGCACTTCAAAAACTCTTGCCAATTGCTGCCTTCCTCTATTAAGCTGAGGTTGGATGGCCATCTGTCATGGATGCTTTAGTTGTGATTCCTGCATGCAAGGGGTTGGACTCATAGCTGCCAAGTCTCCCATTTTACGCGGGAAACACCCGGATTTTAATCCATTTCCCGCTGTTATCCCGAATAGAAAAAAAATCCGGGAAATCCCACAGATCTCCTACCTGCCAGGGATGCTCCATTTTGGGTGCCGCTCTGCCCATGTCTGGGCACCAGAAATCAGGCAGAGCGGCACCGGAAGTTGCTTCTACCCATGTCCGGACATGTGCAGAAGCTACTTCTGGTGTCACGCTGCTGCTGATCCCGCATTTTTCAGCGGGAGACTTGGCAGCTATGGTTGGACAAGATGACCCTCAGGGTCCCTTCCAGCTCTACAATTCTGTGATTCTATGTCGCCAATTATTGTTTGAAGTGGGTCACTTCCCTCTGCTGAATGTTGGGTTTTATCCTATTCTCGGTAGACATTATCCCTATTCAGGAATTCAACCTGCATGACCATAAAAGTTGGAGACATCATGGGTCCATAGGAAGCTGGCTTATACAGAGTCAAGTCATTGATCCATCTAGTTCAGTATTGCTTACACTGACTGGCAGTGGCTCTCCAGGGTTTCAGGCAAGGGTCTTTCCCAACCAGCCCTACATGGACATGCCCTGTTTACGGAAGCTTTTAATGTTTGATGGATTACTGTATTTTAACATTTTGTTGGAAGCCGCCCAGAGTGGCTGAGGAAGTCCAGCCAGATGATGATGATGATGCCAGGGGTTGAACCTGGGACCTTCTGGGTGCAGAGCAGATGCTCTCTATCACTGAGCTACAGCCCTCCCAGTTTAGGAAACCCTCATTGTGCACTGTTCTTGATGGCCAGGAGGGTTCTAAGTGCATTTAGCTGATTGTGTGAAGAATCCCATTCCAGACATCCCCAATCAATGCAGGAAAACCAAGCAGGGAGCTAGTGAGGGACAGGGATTTCCCATTGGCCAAACCCACCACATTTTTATGCCCAAAATAGACTCCATTCTTTCTAAGAACCTCCAAAATATATTTAAAAATTCTGTCACACTATTGCCCACTTCCCACCCACCCCACAAAGTAGACAAGCCTAGTCCTCCAAACTTTCCCTTGTATTTTACTTGTTGTTGTTGTTTAGTCGTTTAGTCGTGTCCGACTCTTCGTGACCCCATGGACCAGAGCACGCCAGGCACTCCTGTCTTCCACTGCCTCCTGCAGTTTGGTCAAACTCATGTTCGTAGCTTCGAGAACACTGTCCAACCAACTCATCCTCTGTCATCCCCTTCTCCTTGCGCCCTCCATCTTTCCCAACATCAGGGTCTTTTCCAGGGAGTCTTCTTTTCTCATGAGGTGGCCAAAGTATTGGAGCCTCAGCTTCATGATCTGTCCCTCCAGTGAGCACTCAGGGCTGATTTAAAAGTAGTATTTTACTAATTTCATCCAAATCCCCATTAAATTTATCCCCTGTCTTTCACCAGCAGGTCCCAGCATGGGTTACAATTTAAGATTAAAAACAGGCATACAATCCTTGGGTTAAGATGAAACACATGAGAGAAGAGTGCTTATAGCATTATGTTTAATGAAAATAATGGGGG
Source organism: Zootoca vivipara (assembly GCF_963506605.1). Classification (NCBI taxonomy): domain Eukaryota; kingdom Metazoa; phylum Chordata; class Lepidosauria; order Squamata; family Lacertidae; genus Zootoca; species Zootoca vivipara. The sequence continues at coordinate 27,611,892 of NC_083277.1, read as the reverse complement.
GGGGAATCTTTTTATTTATTTAAAAAGCATATAAAATTTCAAAATTGATAATAGTTAAAAAACAGATTACGATAAAAAGGAATAGGATTGCCCTGAAAACACACAACTCGGGTCAAAGACCAGAGTAAATAGTTCTTCCTGTTTTGTGTTCCGGGTCAGGGCAAGAAAGCCAGGAAGAGGATGAATGTTCTCAGGTTCTGTTTCTAAAAATAAGACAGCACCAGCATTTCTCTCCCCCCCCCCCCCGGCTCTGTTTCCTTTCTCTTGCCACATCTTAAAACTCTTCCTCGGTTCAATTGAGGGAAGTGGATACGGGTCTTGTCATGAGGCAGGTGGGTGACAATAGCATCCAGCCTCTGTATGGTTCCCACCTAGGCTGAGTTCAATGCCGTCCTCTGAAGCCGCCAAGCCTTGCAAGTCAGGAATAAATAAATAACAGAGCACAACATAAAAGAGAGGCTCCCGAAGGCTGTTCGACGCACACATTTTGGGCCGCAGCACTTTTCTTCAGCTCCACCAGCAGCAGCTACTTAGTTTTCACACGTCTTCGAGCGCCTGGAGGCCGAGCTGTATAAAGTATTAAATGAAAAGGAAGCCGCATGAATGAGAAGCTGAAAAGCACCACAGCTCGAACACTCATCTCGAATGCCTTTGAAGATCTCTCCCTCCAAACCTTGCCTGGAAAAAAAAAAGCAGAGAGGTGGGGGGAGGGGAGGGAAATAAACTATAAAAACTTCACCCGCTACCACCATCTCCTCCTGCCTCCATACCTCCAGCCCTGTGGGAGTGTTTCACGGAAACCCACTCTCAAGTAGTGAAACCAAGTAATTAGTACATCTCGCTCAATACGTACCTTTAGAACGAGGGGCAGAATCTACTAAATGCTGTGAAATTTCAATCATTTGACCGTGTCTGAATTAATTAGGTCCGTATCTTGGAGAAGTAAACTCACAGCACAATCTTTTTCGGAAGCTTGAGAAAGCTCGTCCTGTTGAAATGGGTACAGGATGCCGTACCAGGTGGACTGTTCGTCTGATGTAACAAGCTCCTCCTTCGATGCTTTGACTTGCCGATGGAGAGGGGAGAGAAATTCAGTTCAGTTTTCAAGGAAAGGCGAACCTTCCGAATGGATACTTTCTGAAACGATACACAAACTGAAACAAAGCCACTAGTCAAGTTTCACGCACCTTTGAATTTTGCGAAGTACTTCTCCAGCCATGTAATACGTACAAAAATGTACATGCCAGGGGCAAAGTGTCCATGAAAATGCATACATTGGTGGCAGCAACCTGGATAAATGCATTATATCGTGGGAATTTTTGTGTGCAAAAATGTGTGCATTAGGAGAAATTTGCACAGATAGGTTGATGAATTTTCACAAGGACTTTTTAAACAATTGAAAGCTGATGTGGGCATGTGCAGAGCTGAGCTTAAGACTGGGAAAATGAGGAAATGAGAGATGGTTGACAGACTCCATTTTTGCCACTTCCAAGATGATCCAATCCATGGGAGGAGATGCCCTTGTCCAAAACTCTAGAATTTTTCCAAAGATTTGAATGCAAGGGTTCAAATCTAGATCTAGATCATGGGCTCTAAGATCACTACAAATTATGATCCTACAGATGCTGCTAGACTAGGACTCCCATCATCCCTGACCATAGGGAGGGCATCAGTTTCTCCACCTGTGATCTAGATGCTACTTCAGATGAGACTCAGTAGAGGAAAATCCATTTACTTTATTTCTTTATTGCATTTATATACTACCCTTCATCCGAGGACTGCAGTTTACAATATAAAAACAAACATATATATATAACATAGTAACAAACAAAACAATGTTGTTGCCCCTCAAGCCATAGATGGTTTAATTAGCCAAAGGCCTAGAGGAAGAGGAATGCTTTTGCCTGGTGCCTAAAGATATGTAACATAGACACTAGGTGAATCTCCCTGAGGAGAACATTCCACAAATAGGGAGCCACCACAGAAGTGGCCAGTTATCATGTTGCTGCCTTCTGGACCTCTCTTGTAGGAGGCACATGAAGAAGGGCCTCAGATGGTGATTGCAGGGTCTGGGTTGGTTCATATAGGGAGAGGCGGTCCTTGATGTATTATGGTCCTGAGCTGTTTAAGGCTTTGTTTAAGGCTTTGGAATTATGGTGCTGGAGAAGACTCTTGAGAGTCCCATGGACTGCAAGAAGATCAAATCTCTCCATTCTGAAGGAAATCAGCCCTGAGTTGCTCACTGGAAGGACAGATCCTGAAGCTGGGGCGCCAATACTATGGCCACCTCATGAGAAGAGAAGAATCCTTGGAAAAGACCCTGATGTTGGGAAAGATTGAGGGCACTAGGAGAAGGGGACGACAGAGGACGAGATTGTTGGACAGTGTTCTCGAAGCTACGAACATGAGTTTGACCAAACTGCGGGAGGCAGTGCAAGACAGGAGTGCCTGGCGTGCTATGGTCCATGGGGTCACGAAGAGTCAGACACGACTAAATGACTAAACAACAACAAGGTCAAAACCAGGACTTTGCATCAGGCCTGCAAACTAATTGGCGGTCAGTGCCATCAGGCCAGGACCAGTGTTATAGGCCTAAACCATCTCACCCAGAGGGCAAGCAGTGACCCTGACTGATCCAAGAATAAAAAAAATAAGTGTATCTGAAGAAGTGTGCATGCACATGAAAGCTCATACCAAAATAAAAACTTAGTTGGTCTTTAAGGTGCTGCTGGAAGGAATTTTTTTATTTTGTTTCGACTACGTCAGACCAACACGGCTACCTACCTGTAACTGATCCAAGAATCTTGTCCATGTCCTTGAGCCTTACCAGCTGAAACTTATCCAGCACCAAAAGACGAGACAGTGCTCTGGACTGTGCCATCTTGAGATCCATCTGCTATAAGAGCAAACTCAATGTCCCAGCAGATGCCGGCAATTTTATCTTTAAAATGCTTTGCAAATAAGTCACAGTGAAATACTTTGAATTCTTCAAATGAAGCACTACTACCCAACCTGATTAAAAGCTGAGTTTGTGCTTGGTGATGTTTTCTGCACATTCATAACAAAGCCTTCAGTCATATCTTAATTTCTTTTTGCTTTGTTGGTATTTCAAAGCAGAGTGAATCTCTCTCTGCTCAGCTAGTTAACAATGTGGTGGGGAGGGCTAATTGTTAGGGCCCTTTGCACACATTTTTAGGTGGGGGCTAAGGTTTTTTTTTCCCCCAACCAAAATGATAATATACATAGCTCAGTTGGTTAGAGCATGATGCTGATAATGCCAAGCTTGCAGGTTTGATCCCCCCCTTAAAGGACAGCTGTATATTCCTGCTTTGTAGGAGGTTGGACTAGATGATCCTCAGTGTCCCTTCCAACTCTATGATTCTATGAGATATCTATGAAATGTGAGTCACAGGTGTTGCAAAACACGGGCAACATGGTGCATCTATCAGAAAGCCCAAATTAGCTGTGGCTCTCTGTTGACTGAACAGTTGGTGGTAACTCCAGGTGTAGGTGTGTGCTGCACAATGTGAACGGAGTAAATCATTCTTTGCTGGGGTATTCTGACTTGCAGACTTACCACTGCGGTTTGACACACACTTACCTGGGAGTGAGGCTCACTGAACATGTGAGATTTATTTCTGAGTAAGCAGGCATAGGGTGGCACCATAAATTTGTGCCTGCTGGATGAAGAGGGTGAGATTCTGATGAAGAGGGGCCGGCCCCACCATTAAGCAGTGTGAGGCAGATGGGAGGTGGGAAGTAGTGGTAAGAGGACAAATCTGTGTGTGCTTGACACTGCTTCCCCTAAGTGTAGCTGCTGCCTGCCTGGTGGAGGCTGGTGATCTGTTGAACTGTCAATCTGGCTGGCTTCTGTACAAGCAGTTCTATTTTTCTAGAAAAAGAGGTGCTGGAACTGAGTTCCAGCTGAAAAAAGTCCTGCCTTTACCCAGTTTTATTGTGCTGAGAACATCCTACTTCTCTTTTGTTCTGAAACTGGCTGGCAGGGATGGAAACTTAGCAGTGTCATACAATACTTGAGGTGTATGTAGGAGAAAGTAAACATTTCAAAACCCTCATTATCTCCAGGTAGAGTTGAGAACCTCCCATGCCTGAAACCCTGGATTAATAATAATAATAATAATAATAATAATAATAATAATAATAATAATAATGTATTATTTATACCCTGCCCATCTGGCTGGGTTTCCCCAGCCACTCTGGGCGGCTTCCAACAAATTGAAATACAATAATCTATTAAACATTAAAACCTTCCCTAAACAGGACTGCCTTCAGATGTCTCCTAAAAGTCTGGTAGTTGTTTTTCTCTTTGACATCTGTTGGGAGGGCATTCCACAGGGCAGGTGCCACTACCGAGAAGGCCCTCTGCCTGGTTCCCTGTAACTTGGCTTCTCGCAGCGAGGGAACTGCCAGAAGGCCCTCGGCACTGGACCTCAGTGTCCGGGCAGAACAATGGGGGTGGAGACACTCCTTCAGGTATACTGGACCAAGGCCATTTAGGTCTTTAAAGGTCAGCACCAACACTTTGAATTGTGCTCGGAAATGTACTGGGAGCCAATGTAAGTCTTTCAAGACCGGTGTTACGTGGTCTCGGCAGCCGCTCCCAGTCACTAGTCTAGCTGCCGCATTCTGGATTAGTTGTAGTTTCCGGGTCACCTTCAAAGGTAGCCCCACGTAGAGCGCATTGCAGTAGTCCAAGTAAGAGATAACTAGAGCATGCACCACTCTGGCGAGACAGTCCACGGGCAGGTAGGGTCTCAGCCTGCATACCAGATGGAGCTGATAGACAGCTGCCCTGGACACAGAATTGACCTGTGCCTCCATGGATAGCTGTGAGTCCAAAATGACTCCTAAGCTGCACACCTGGTCCTTCAGGGGCACAGTTACCCCATTCAGGACCAGGGAGTCCTCCACACCTGCCCGCCTCCTGTCCCCCCAAAACCGTACTTCTATCTTGTCAGGATTCAACCTCAATCTGTTAGCCACCATCCATCCTCCAACCGCTTATAATATGCTTATACGTATACTATATCCTATACACATCTGGTCAGATGTAAGAACCATTGAGCGTAATGGACTTACTCAGAAGTAGAGACCTGTGAGCCTATAATTTTGCCCTGTTGGAGAAACTTGGAGGGAACGCTATCTTGTTCTTTGCCTCAGGCAGCAAAATGCCTTGGGCTGGCCCTGTTGGGGAAGATCTAACAACAGAGAAGAGGTTACAAATAGTGGGTGGAGAACAATTAAGATGCATCATCATCTAGTAAACCAAATGGGCACTGCTGCCAGCTTGAAGGGCACCAATTACATTTGGGAGATGGGGAGAATGGTTCCTTTCTACTCCCTTTCTGTGAGAGCAGGCAGTGGCAACAACTGTGTGGAGATCTCCCCCATACTGTACAATCCTGGCCCATCAACAATTAGAGTGACTGAACTGGACTGAGAACAACAACAACAGCGAATGCCAGTTGCTATTCACTGGACTGATTTATGGTTCTGGACATGTCACAAACGAGCAGACATCAGCCGCGTCTGCTTTTGTTTCCATTTCTGTTGGAATTCTCTGACATTCTTAGTAGTGGAGCACATGCTTTGCTTGTAAGGGGTCCCAGATTCAATTCCTGGCATTTCCAGGAAGGGTTGGGGAAAAGACTCCTTTGCCTGAAACATTGGAGATTGCTGCCAATCACCGTAGACAAAACTGAGCTAGATGTAGCAACGAAAATGATTTGGTAGAACGATCTAACTTTGGGGAAGACTGTTGCTTGGTGGTAGAGGATATGCTTTGTGTTCAGAAGGTCCAAGGTTCGGGTAGGACTGGGAGAAACCCATTGTGCTGAAGAGCTGCTGCTAGCCTGTGTAGCTACATAGATAAGGTAAGGTATCTTACCTTATCTGGCTCAAGATAAGGTATCTTCCAATGTCCCTTCCCAGGCTAAGGCAGTTTTCTCTGTTCCTAAAGGGGCTTCCAGGTACAGCTCACACTGCTGGCTTATTGATTGCAAGCTGATTTGTCAGTGCCTGGGGACCAAATGCTGTGTGTTAAGTCCTTCTCGGCTGAAGCCAGGACGTCGAACAGCATGCCATGTTTTAAACGTCCCGACAAATAAAAGATGCCAGAAAGGAGACGTTGCTTCATAAGGATGCCTGATCTGAGAGATAGATCATTTTGCGCATTTTCAGTCTGAAGGGAGAGAATTAGATTTGCTCTGTATGCTGCAAAATATTAATCCTAAAATATCAAATTGACTTGGTGACTGGCCTCAGGTGTTTGGGTGTTTGAAATAATGGAATTTTCTCTGCGTTTGTGCAGTTATTATATCAGCGGCGAGATTCCCACCTCCTCCAAAACTGGCTGCAAAAGCTAATATGTCAATTGTCTGCCCCTTGTTCATATTTCTGGTACAGAAATAGATAATATGGTCTCATATGTTGCCTATATGTGAAGATATAACTATTCCCCTTCTTTCTTGCTTAACAGGGGCTGGGATCTAGACTTGCCACTCTGCAAAGAGAAAGGGGAAGGTGGAAATAACCAGCATTCCCCCGCAACTCCCTGCAACATCTCCCTTGCTTTCCTGCAGGGTCCTTAAGTTCCCGCACCCCTAGATCAGCTTTTCAGGGGTCACAGAAGGTTGCCAGGTGGGGGGGGGGAGAGAGCGGGAGGAATCAGTGAAAAAGCCTCCTTTCTGCCTTCCCCAAGTGGCCACTCATTACAAGTCTTGGTCCAGCCTATGGACTCTATAGGAAGATCTGTCTGAGATTGGTTCCTCTAGTTGACAAGCAGCCAGCACTTCATTTTGTTATGGTTAGCAACCCAGAGGCCACAGCAGTACCATATGCCCGTGGGGAGTGTCTAGGGTTGCCAGACTCAATAGAGGGCAGGACTTCTGTGCCTTTAATTGCCCTGCTCTCTTTTGAGTCTGGAAACCTTAAAGAGAAACCAGCAGACCCTTTGTTTAATTTCCAAGCAAAGTGTCTGCTCTGTTTCTCTTTAAGGTTTCCAGACTCAAAAGAGAGCAGGGCAATTAAAGGCACAGAAGTCCTGTCCTCTATTGAGTCTGGCAACCCTAGGAGTGTCGCTCCTTGTGCTTTTGAGTGGCAACATTCAAATCTCATGGGATGCTTTTTTCCTACACTTCAGGGATTATTCTTTGAGGCCGAAAGGCCACCGTGTGATTTAGATTTTGGAGCCCACATAGCTGCCAAGTTTTCGCTTTTCTCGCGAGGAAGCCTATTCAGCATAATGGAATTTCCCTGAAAAAAGGGATAACTTGGCAGCTATGGGAGCCCAGTGTGCACCACTATTCATAAACTCGCATCTTAGAGCTGGTGTACATTTGCGGGTACCATAGTGATAGAGAGTCTCAGGTCTGGGGGCCAAATGTAGCCTTCAAGGCATCTCTGTTTGGCCTTTCAGACTGTTTCCTGGCCCTGCCTCTCACCACCCCTCTCCATGCTTTCCTCAACTTTTTTGGCCTGGCTGGAAAGTGTCCTTGAGATATGATCAGGCCTCTTGCTTGCCAGGGTGAGGGGTGAGGGATGGAGCTGTGTGTGTGTGTGTGTGTGTGTGTGTGTGTGTGTGTGTGTAGAACATGAAACACCTGACTTTTGTGTGGTTAGCATGTATACTTTCCATACAGGGGTAATATTTCTATCCATTTCTGCATCCACTTTTTGCCTCTGGCCAAACCTACATTGGCACACAGCTCCCGGAAGGTTGCCTACGAAAGAGTGTGTCCATGAGGCTTAAGAAGGTTCCCTAACCATGAAGTACTGCCCTTGATATGTCCTCCCTTGATGGTCTTGTAACTGAATGGTCTCCATGGAAAAAGATGTGTTTGAAAAGATGTCAGGTGATATGAAGTCTTTGATGTTTGATTTGTGATGATGGTTTCAGACATGAGAAGACAACATAAAGTGTAAACTTCATTCCCACAAGAAGCTTTGGCTGTGTTTGATGAAATGTAGGATTATTTAGACATTCCTTTATGCAGGGACATACATTGAAAATACATCCAAAATTGTCTCATTAGATAGGATGATGCTTTTGTGGGCCTCAGCAATCTGTTGCAGCTAATCAACCTGACAGTGACCTTTGCATGCAGAAATGTCAACAGTAGATCAATCTGTTTCCAGACTTACCTCTTATTGTCTTCTGGACGTTTACAGGAGTTATCAGTAGAAGGTTTAGAAAGTAATTTCTCTCCTGTTGCTGTTGAAGGTGGTGGCTGGTTTCCCCTTTGCGTTCTGAACTTCTTCTGACATTGTCCACTGAGCCTCTCATGTAGTTGCACTTAAAGGCGGCAATATTGCCAATCATGTTGCTGAACACCCAGAAACACACAAAGTGCAAGCATATTTTTTAACACTCTTCTCTCCAACTCCCCAATCCAACATGGGGGGGGGGGACATACAGTGTACATACATATGAGCATAACTTTAAGGGATAACAGAATATATATTCAGACACGAATTTTGTATCTCTATAGCTCTATATCGTCTATCTATCATCTATCTATAATTACCAGTAATTCTCAAGGTTATTAACTTGATTTTCCTGCCTTCTGTTTACACAATGGGACTTCCCCATCCTTTTCTTCTCTCACATGCCACCCCACTCTGCTCCAGAGGGTCCCCCAACCCTCTGGAAAATTTGAAGGTGCATAGGAGGCAGAATGGGGAGGAGAGGAAAGATCTGTTGTGCAAGCATCAGATACACCCCTCTATTTCTATCTTTTTGGAACCTCCCCAAATTATATTCATTTATTTCATTTCATTTTTATCCTGCCTTTCTTCCGACACTGAATGCAAAGTGGCTTGAGTTATTTCTGAGTGAATTTGACATCAGCCTGGCAGGGCTCACCCATCCGTACTCAAGAATTTCCATGTTCAAGGAAGCCGTATTCTGATTTGTAGGCTGTCACTAAAGCCTTGCACAGTATTTGTGGAAATCCTCACAACCATTCTGAGGTGGAAAGGCAGCCGTAAGGGGACTACAGTTTTCAAGGGATAACGCAGCCTTTTCTTTGCATATCAAGGTGTGGAAGCTGTTGTCTTGGAGATGGACAACAGCTGAGGGTGGGACAGAATGTTCTGCCCTTCATCTGTATGGGATAAACCAGATCCGTATAGCTGATGTGTGGGTGTATTGAGAGGTGACAGCAAGCTGAAAATAGCATAACAGAGTATAGAAAATAAAGATTTTCCGTTGTCCTGCTCTCTTTAAAATCCCACTCATTTGGCATAAGGCTCACATGTGGGAGCAAAGGTTAGGAGATGACCCAGGGAAGTCTTCAAGCAGATCAAGGACAACCCCCATGCCAAATTCTCAAGGGTCTAAGTTCTCAAGCATATTGCAGTGGCTTCCATGGTAACATCAAAAGCGCTCATAGAATTTTGGGTCACAGGGAGCACACATATTTGGAAATTTCTGATATTTCATTTTCAGAGGTTGGTGCCACAGAACCGCCCAGAATAGTTTGGTGTTTTGGCATGAGAATTGTTTTAAAAATAGAGGGATACAATGGTACCTCGGGTTACAGACACTTCAGGTTACAGACTCTGCTAACCCAGAAATAGTACCTTGGGTTAGGAACTTTGCTTCAGGATGAGAACATAAATCGCGTGGCGGCGGCGGGAGGCCCCATTAGCTAAAGCGGTACCTCAGGTTAAGAACAGACCTCCAGAACGAATAAAGTTCTTAACTGGAGGTACCACTGTAATCCCAACAGAGGAAAAACAAGCACTCCGGTTGCATTTTCCCTTTAAAAAGTCTACATATCAAATGTTCAAAGACCTCTTGAACAGTTTAAAGAGCAGTTGTTGTGTGGGAAAATTCTGCAGAGCCTCTTTCCATGTGTGGTTCAAGATGCTAATATGACTTAGGCCCCAAATATCTGAAAGGCTGCCTCCTTCCCCACAGACTCTCTCAAATGTCTCTTGCTAATTCTACTGCCCTTGGAAACACAGGAGTAGTGGCCTGAGAGAGAGTTTTATCTGTGGTAACTCCCCAAAATGTGGAGCTCCCTCTACATAGAAGTGCATCAAGTATCCTCATTATATGATTCACATCATTTGCTCGTTACCCAGGTCTCTTTGCAGGCTAAGATTTATGTGGTTTTTGTAAGGCCACCTCTATGGTTTGATGTATGTGCTTTGCTTTGTTTTCAATTGTTTTATTGAATTTTAATTTTGCGCATTCACATGGATGTATCCCCACCCCAGGAATTTATAATAGAGGGTGGATAATAAATCTCATAAAGAAAGAAACCTTTGTGCAGAAATTCAGCTCCAGCTCAGTTTTCTTGAGTTGGTTGCACTGCACCGGCAGGAATGCTGTATCCAGGAAGAGTCACATACATATTGAACGGGCCAGTTCTGCCAACCTGACAAGGGTGTTCTTCCTACTATTCCTTGGTCAGTAAGATGTTAAAGTCTCAAGTCCAACCAAACTACCCCCATGAACATAGGGGCCCAGACATTGCTGCTTAAGGAAATGGATATAGTCTATACTCATGAATCTGAGCGGTTGACATCAGGGTGTTGTTTAGCTACATGGGTGGGGGCAATCACACTTATATTTCAATTACATTATTGCTGTAAGTTTAAAGTGACAACCACTGAAAGTTCTTAAAGTGCATTGCTTTTTGGTAATGCAATTTTGAAAAGGAAAACCTTATGAACCTTCTGATTCTTGGACCCATCCATTGCCCAAACCACTTTGCCCCTCTTTCAGAGATGTGTGACGTAGTACACTATCTTGGTTCCATTCCAACATGGCTCTACATCTTAGATTTGGGGTTGTTGTTTTGTTTTGTTTTACTACTATTGCCATCACTGTGGCTGAAACACAGCAGGAAAACCCTGAACCAGTACAAATTCCAGGGTCTTTCTTCACTTACCATTTACAGTAGTATACCTGTAATTGCTGTTCGTTCCAACATTTTTAAGCATGATTAACTACACCTTTGGTCACATGTTGCTGTTATTGGAGAGCAAGTGTGGGGTTGTGTCCAAATAGAGAAAAGTTATGTGGCTATAGTCACACCCATAGCTGCCAAGTACCCCGTTTTTCCCAGGAAACCGCCGTTTTTTCTTACCTTTTCCCAGCGGTCCCCCGTATCACTTCGTCTCCCGTTATTCTCCCTTATATTCTCCTGCTGGCGGCCATTTTTTTCTGATTTGCCCATCTATGGGCACCGAAAATGGCCGGCGCCGGCTTCGAAAGTCGCGTCTACACATGTCTGGAAGTGCGTAGACGCGACTTCCGGTGTTGTCGGTGGCCATTTTCGGTGCCCATAGATGGGCAAAGTGACACCAGAAGTTGCGTCTACGCAACTTCCGGCGTCACGCGGCTGCCGGTCCCGGATTCTGCAGTCTGGGACTTGGCAGGTATGGTCACACCGCTTGCATAACATTGTGTCCCTCCAGCCAGTAATTGTCAGCATTATAAACATGTTCATGAGGATAGCCCTTTCAAAGCTTTAAAAAAATTATTATTAGCATTCCAAAATTCTAATCTTGTTGGAATATAGGAGATTAGAAGAGAAACTACAGTTCTGTCTGGTCTATGATGAACCTGGTTGCTGTCACAGGCAATACTTGGGTTCAGCATTGTCACCCCCATTTGCCATAGCTCTCCTTGCAAACTGGCAACTGGGACCAGTCAGAGGGAAGTGGCATGGAAGAGAAGTCTCGCCAACCATGTCCAACCCTCACCCCCTCCGCACAGAGATCTGGGCAAGCTGGAAACCCAGCAACTATACCATGATAAACACTAAGTGTGGAAAGGACTCTCCTTGCTTGGAGGATTTTATGCAGAAGTTGGGTGGCAATCTGTTATGGATGCTTTAGCTGAAATCCCTGCATTGTAGGAGATTGGAGTAGATGAACCTCTGAGTAGATAAGATTCTATCCTAATCGAATACAATGAAACAGCCCTCATGAGTGGTTGAGCAAACAACACAAGCTATTGAAGTTAGCAACCAACTTTTCTTTTCTTTTTTTACTAGGATTGTCTATACCAGCTATACAAAGTCTGTAGACAATGATCTGTACAGTGCTTCTTTAATAAGGTAGCCCGCAGTCTACCCAAAGTCTGCCAAATAAACCTCTGAACGTAGACTGTGTGTTTCCCCCCCAAGTGTCAAGAGTCATCGTTCTCTTCTCTGTGGGACAACTGATGCCCCCCCCCCACAAAAGACGTCCTTGGAAGAAAGTAGAACTGGTATTACATATCAATTAAGTATAAAGTATGGTTAATGTAAGCAAAGCCAGCATGCTATTGTTGCACGAGGAGGAAAAGGGGGGGGAAAGGACTCCAGAACACAGGAAAATGGAACGGTGGAATTTCCTTGAATGTCCGGTTGAAATAATAGGAACCATAATAAAAAAGAAGAAGCAACATTCCAGTTCTTTTGTCAGAAGTCATCTTGCTTTATGTTCTTTTCCCATTGTCTTCTTGATCTCCAAAACGTCTGTGCATTTTTTTTAAAAAAAGGTTACAAAGCAGTTGCAGCAAAGTGTGGCTTCTGCTCAATTTTTTTTTAAAGAGTCAGGCTTTATTTCAAAATATCTCATATATTTATATATTTTTAATGATACAAAGAAAAATTGTAGATCCACACTTATAGGTCTGTTGTTCATATTCCAGCATCAGGAAACTTGCTTCTCAGTAACTGCTTTTTTATTTCCTTATTTCCTTCCACACTCTTTTCCATTCACTGTTGTCAAATCTGGTGTGCTGCTTTTCTAGGGCATTTGACTCCACACAAGTAAACCACTGTAGTTTCCTCTGGTACAGAGTTAAAGTGCAAATAATTTTTTAAAAAAATCCAATTTGGCTTGTAGAAGCTGGAGACGGTTTAAAGATTTTTGTCCTCTTATTTGTCAGGGGGTCCCTTCGCTGGCTGCTGTCGGAAGATGTTTTGTTAGGTTCTCGGATGAATCTGTAACAACAAAATGCACAAGGAATGGAATTATACTCAGTTCCTGGAAAAACATCTTGATCCTCCAATTTGGTTGGTGGAAGTTCCTCCTCCTCAATTGCAGCATAGCGTGTAGGAGACCAGGGAAGAGTATGGATTGGAAAGCAAGCAAGAATTTCTTCCCTGAGATGATAATAACCATTTGAAAGCTTTAGTACTGGTGCCCCCAATTCTTCTTCACATGCAACATTATAACAAGAATATCTTAAGCAACTTACTTTCCCCACCTGATGGAACTTTCTTGGAACCATTCAAGAATGGTGCTATGTACACTTACCAGATGCCACAGCATCACCAAACCACCAGTGCTCCATGGTCTATAACAGGAGTAGTCAATGTTGTGCCCTTCCGCCTTGTGTTGGATGCATAGCTGCCAAGTACCCCGTTTTTCCCGGGAAACCCCGTATTTTCTTATCGTTTCCTGCTGGTCTCCCGAATGGATTTATATCCCGTAAATCCCCTGGAAAGCAGCTCCTGCCGGCGGCCATGTTTCTGGTGCCGCTCTGCCCATGTATGGGCACTGGAAATTGGGCGCCGCCGGCATCGGAAGTTGCTTCTATGCATGTCTGGAAGTGCGTAGAAGCAACTTCTGGCGCTGCTGGCATTTTGGAAATGGGCAGAGCTACGCTGTTAGTTGCTTCTACACACTTCCGGACATGCGTAGAAGTGACTTCTGGTGCCACGGCCATTTTGGAAATGGGCAGAGCGGCACCAGAAGTTGCTTCTACGTATGTCTGGAAGTCGCGTAGAAGCGACTTCTGGTGCTGCGCCGCTGCTGGTCCCGGATTTTTCAATCCGGAACTTGGCAGCTATGGTTGGATGGCAAGTCATAGCAGCCCCTGCCAGCATGGCCAGTGATCAGGAAATTACGGTACATGGGTTGTTGTTCAAACAACATTGGGAAGTCACCACATTGGCTGTCTCTGGTCCATAAAGACCATTATGAAAACGTTTCAAATAATCAAGTAGATGCCATTCCTTAAGGCAAGGCACATGAAGAGCATCTCCTTTATGTTTTATACAGCTTTGGTGCACTGAATGCAGAGAAGAGACAGCCGTGGAGATTCTCGCAGTTTCAAGGAGGAGGCTTCTGTGGGTGGACCACCTGCTCTTCTCATAGATCTCCCTCTAGCCACCCATGGATCTCTTTCTCCAACCGCAGAATCCTCCCCGAGACCATAGGATTGCACCCTTAACTACTGAAAAACCACGCTAAAATTTAAGATGGTAGAATCAAGCATGATGGCATGAAAGGCAGTTCTGTGCAGGTCTACTCCAAGGTAAACTTCACTGAGTTCAGAAGGTTTAACTCCCAAGGAAGTGTGATCATGATTGCAGTGATGGCAGAACTCGTGAAAAAGAACTCTGAAGAATCTAGAGGTGAAAACAGACAGATATTCTAAACCTGCAAGCTGGAACGTGTGTAGAGGATGGCAACCGAGATGATCAAGGGTCTGGAAACCAAGCCTTAAGAGCAGTGGTTGAAGCAGCTGGGTATGGTTAGCTTGGAAAAGAGGAGACTGAGCGGAGATATTATGGCCACCTTCAAATATCTGAAGGGCTGTCACATGGGAGATGCAACAAACATGTTTTCTCCTACTCTGGAGGGCAAGACTCAAACCAATGGTGTCAAGTGACAAGAAAGGCAATTCTGACTAAACATCAGAAAGAACTTTTTGACTGTAAGAGCTGTTTGACAGTGAAACGGTCTCGCTTGGGAGGCTGTGAACTCTCCTTCCTCAGAGTAGAGGTTGGATAGTCATCTGTCATGGATGCTTTAGTTGAAATTCCTGCATTGCAGGGGGGTGGATTAGATGACCCCTAGGGGTACCTTCCAACTCTACAATTCTATGATTCTATGACAGGGGTCAGCAAACTTTTTCAGCAGTGGGCCGGTCCACTGTCCCTCAGACCTTGTGGGGGCCCGGAATATATTTTGAAGGGAAAAAAAGTGAATGAATTCCTATGCCCCACAAATAACCCAGAGATGCATTTTAAATAAAAGGACACATTCTACTCATGTAAAAACATGCTGATTCCTGGACCGTCCGCGGGCTGGATTTAGAAGGCGATTGGGCTGCATCCGGCTCCCGGGCCTTAGTTTGGGGACCCCTGTTCTATGATGTGCACATATACTAAGAGCCCACAAATAGCCCAGAATTAGATGTGAGCTGATACCTCATATTAAAATGGCTGGATTACTATTCCCATAATTTTTTTTTAACATTGGCCATATTGGCTGTGGTTGATGGGAGTTGTTGCCCAACTGCAGGGCCACAAATCCCCCATCAATGACCTATTTCATTATTATTTCATTTAAGAGGATTTCTAAGGCGTTAAGATAAAATCAGATAAGCAGAATATGGTGATCATCCCATTGTGGAATGCACTGAATGTGTGAATTCAAGCCACTACCACCACACTTCAGAATGTCCACTTAGGAGTCTCTGTTTCCTAAGATACTCTGGGCATAGAATCACCACCTCGGCTCTGGTCCAAGAGTCCCCCACACCTGACAGATGGCATGTGGTGAAGGTGAACAGGGTAGAACAGGCTCAGCGAGTTTGTTGAGCAGGCGGATGAGAAAACACACCTGAATGGGAAGCAAAGAAAAAGGTCTTTCATTGCGGCTCCCTCCTTCTAAGCATAAAAGCCTGAACTTTGACACTGGACTCTTGTAGTACATCTTGTTCCCATGAAAGACTTGAACTTGGTGAAGCAATGCTTTTTTTATTATTATCGATTCGGCTTTTGATAGTAAGTGTGAGCTCCAAATAGCTCTTCTTTTGTCCGGAGAAATAAAATAGGTCAACAAGCAACTCAAGAGTTGGTGTTCTGGATGGGACCTTGAAGTTATTTTTCCATTTCCTTTGGATGCTTGCCATTTTGCATAATGAGGGTGAGGCCTAGTTGTGGGATGGAGGAGGGGCAACCCCCCCCCCCCGGCTACAGAATGTGCAGCAGTACAAATGGGTATCGAATATCACCCACCATGGTAACGGTTACTTAAAGTGCATTTTTATTTGAGCTTATTAAGAAGCGAGGCCCACGATATTCAATAGGCATAATCTCAAGGAAGTGTGCATAGAATTGCACTCTTTTGTTTTTATTTTCAGTATGATATAATTAAGTGTGTTTTCACAGTGGCAGGAGAAAAGCTGGATATGAAATTCTTGTTTAGGGGCTTGGTTGGGTTACAGAGCAGTATCATTGCCGCCGATAACAGAACCCAGTAGAACCCACTAAATCAGGGGTACCCAAACTTACCCGGCTTCGGGCCGGTTCCTCCGGCGCCAATCGCACAGTGGGCCAGAGGGTGGGGGAACGCGCTCCCATATGTGCACGCACTCGCTTTTTCTGGTGCAGCGCGGCACCGGAAATGGCTTCTGTGCATGTGCAGACATCATTTCCGGTGCACTTCCAGGTCGGTGCGGCACCAGAAATAGCTTGTGCGTATGGGAGCGTATTCCCCCTCCCTCAGGCCCGTGTGTGTGCACAAGCTATTTCTGGCGCCGCGTCAACCCGGAGATGGGCAACTGCACTGCAGCGTGCCAGTAAGAGCGGGCAGCGGGGGTCGGCGGGGGCCACACAATTGGCTTGCGCGGGCTGCATCCGGCCCCCGGGCCATAGTTTGGGAACCCCTGCACTAAATATTGTTGTGGGGTGAAGAAAAACCAGAATACATGAGTTTCCTAACAGCAGCAACCACTATACCATCTCCTAGTGTAGCTTTGAGCAGCAGCAGTCTATTTGAGTAGTGAGAATATCAGCAACATCTGTCTCGCTAAAGGTCCACATTCAGTGGCAATGCTGCATGCTCCGGCACCAGGGACGGAGAGCAGGTGGGGGCGTGGCTGGTGTGCATCCCGGGGTGTGGTGTGTGTCCTGGGGGCGTGGCACACCACCCGCGGGGCGTGGCATGTGTCCGGAGGCATGACATGCCGTCCGCAGGGCTGTGGCGTGCGTCCCAGGGGGGAGGCCGCAATGGTACCCCCCTCCCCAATGGTGCCGTGGCGGTGCTCTCCCCCGGCCCTCTGTTCCTCTGCCAGTGTCCACATTCATTCTTAAATCAAAACTCCTTTATTGGTCCATGGTGGGGTGCGCCCAGGAAAGGTCAGCTGTGACACTGCCATTTGGAGATCCAGAAGAAGTCCTCTACCCAAACCATTGGGTTGCTGTCTCTTAGGTATAAAGACAAAATAGGCAGCTGTGCAGATGGATATAGACTTGCTTTTGATTAGACAATGTCAGTCATCTGCCTGTGCCTCCCTCCATGTTCCTGGGAGCAATTCCACATCAAGATGTAGAGTCATTCCTAGGTTTTTTGTAAATAAATAAAGAAACAAGTGATCCTAAAGCAGATTGCATGCACAACCTGGCTTTTTGATGCTCTCCCTTCTAATGAAAGAAAGCCAGATGTCAAACCTCTGTTGTGTGCTGTAGTGACTCTTGCCCTCCCAACCACCACGTATTTTAAAAGTTGCAAAATGTAAATAATCTGCAGACCAAATTCTCTGCCTTCTTCCTGTGCAGACATCTATGATGATTTACAGGATAGTTGCTAAGCTTACCCCATCAATTTACCTTCTCCAGTTGTAATATTTTCCACAATGTTTTCAAGGAACAAAGCAAAATGTTCCTGGGATTTACACCAGAAGGTGCCCCAGCTAGCTAATTAAAATAGTTCCTGTAGGGAAATGATAGGGGGAAATACAGGATGGAATGGTGGGATTTATTTCATTTTTGAACATTCAGGTCCACGGGCATCTAATTGATATGAAATATAATAATCCACGCAGAGTAGATGGAGCCATATATCTGAATATGAATGAAGTTTTTAAGTGCCTAACAACAATTTCTGGACGCTGAATATTAACTCACAGCTGGTATGTCAGATACTGTGGGAAGCAGAGAAGATGCAAAACTAATAAACAGAACCTTGCATGTGTTATTTCCGAGTGCAAAACACAACACATCACAGTAAGGAAATACCCAGAGAGTGGATGAGAGGATCAGACTGCCTTATGGCTGCGTTCCAGCCCAAAGATACAGAGGATGGAGATCCTTACTTGCAGGAAAATGCTTGCCTAGTTGCTGCTACCTGTATAGACACCTGCCTTGCACAGGTAATTTATTTTGCGGGGAAATGGGGAAATGACTGCACCCAGCAGACACACAAAGGTCCTTGCAACAGGTCTGCCCTAATAACAGGTAGCAGCAGACACCAGGAAAAGAGAAGGGCCGTACCTCATGGCATCTCTATGTAGGGTTGGAAGACACTCCTGGCTGAAATCCTGAAGGGCAGCTGCCAGTCAGTGTAGAGGATATGGAGCTAGAGCAACCAGTTTAAGGCAGCTTCCTATGTTTCTAACTTCAATAGCTGTGTTTATTTGTGAACAGCAGATCAACAACTCAGCACAGCAGATAGGACTTGCTGCACATGCAAGACTAAGGCTTAGGGAGCTGCGTATGTTTAGCCTGGAGAAGAGAAGGTTAAGGGGTGATATGATAGCCATGTATATAAAAG